>NC_023756.2:45895816-46267687 GCF_000499845.2 Phaseolus vulgaris | reverse complement strand
GCGTTCTTCCCGAGTGGGTGAGCGTTGGGTTCTCTGCCACAACTGGGATTAATAAAGGGAACGTTGAAACGAACGACGTCCTCTCTTGGTCTTTTGCTTCCAAGCTCTCCGATGGCACCACATCTGAAGGTTTGAATCTCGCCAACTTGGTCCTCAACAAAATCCTCTAGACTCCAAACTCCACCTTCCCTGTGACACTAAAACACTGCTTTCACTCAGTGTTCTTTCCTGCTAATAATGTTTCTCTGTCACAGAAAATAAAATAAATAAAATGGGAGCTCATATATTATTATACTATTAAAAGGAGCTGTCAAATGTTTGTGTTTTACTCCAAACTTTGACTGTTAAAGAAAAGTTTTCCAAAATAGAGTTTACACGTGTTATTAGTACATAATGTAATTTTTAAAAAGTTTATAGTAATGAAAAGGATTATTCTAAGTTAAAGTATAACATAGATTAAAGTACATTAAACCTTAGTAAATATTACTTAAATTTACTCTCTTCTTTTTGCAGTTATTAAATCACTAAAGAAATAATATAAACTAACTTACTCTCTCATCTAATTTTTATTTAAATTTCTTTATTTTTATTTTTAACATTATTTAATATTTTTTTTGTATTTTTCTTTTTATTTTTTAACTTTATCTATTGTCGATAAAAAAAAATTGTAACTCTATCCATTTCAAATCGATTTAAGTTTATCACCACCACTCTAAAAATAAATTTACATGGTTTTACCGCACTTGTAAATCAAAGCGCTTGAGTTACGAGTGTGGCTAATAGTCGCATTCGTAAATCATTTTTACCTTAGTTTCAGAAGCGTGTCACTTACTCTTTCTTATTTTCTTTCTTCTTTTTTTTCTTCTCTATACGTGGAAGCGTGTCACTCACTCTTTCTTATTTTCTTTCGTGGAAGCGTGTCACTCACTCTTTCTTATTTTCTTTCTTCTCTATACGTGGGTTTTTCTTTGGTTTCTGGTGTGTTCCGTCGCTGTTTCTGTGTTCACCACCGCGTCAGCTGCCTTCGCCGTGTCACTCTTGGCCAACATTGCCTTAACACACAACGTTGGTGATATTTTCTATTTTTTTTAATTTTATTTAATGTTATGATTTTTTTTATATATTATAGTTTGTATTTTTAAAATTTATATTATTTAGTGTTTATTATAATTTGTATTTATATTATGATAGTTGTTAGTTTTGAATAGAATTATCGTGTTTTGTATTGAGTCCGAGGGTGTTCCACCCTCGACAATTGATACGTGTTGGTATTGAGTCCGAGAGTGTTCGACCCTTGACAAACGCGTGAGATAGAACATTGATTAAAAAACACCTGATTGACTATTTCAGAATATAATGGATCAAAATTGGATAAATTTTCTTCGCATAAGTGATGAGTACGAAAGAGGAGTAGAAGAATTTATACAATTTGCACAACATAACACGATTAATAGTGGTCATGATGGAGCAAAGATCAGATGTTTGTGCGTTAATTGTTTAAATTGAAGAATACTGGATGTTATGATAATGAGGGAGCACCTGCTATGTGATGAGTTTCTTAAATCTTATATAACTTGGACATGACATGGTGAATTGTTAAATTTATCACATGTTTCCGTAACTAAAGAATATGTGGGGTCCACCATGGATGATGAAGTACATGATGATGTAGATGACAATCGATTGAAGGACATGATTCATGATGTGGGAGCTCAGTCTTTTGCAGAAGTGCATAAATATGGAAGTATTTCAAGCGATGCAAAGACTCCATTGTATCCTGGAGCAACTAATTTCACACGATTGTCGACGATGTTAATATTGATGAATTTGAAGGCAATAAATGGATGGACTGATAAAAACTTCACAGAATTGCTTCAGTTGTTGAAGGATATGCTTCCAGAAGGAAATACTCTACCAAATCGTAATTATGATGCCAAAAAGATTCTTTGTTCAATGGGTATGGAGTATAAAAAGATACATGCATGTCCTAATGATTGTATATTATAGTGTTAAGGGTCATAAAGCATGTCCAATATGCGAAGAATACACTGCTTCTCAACAATTGAAACATGGAAGGAATACAGTATATCTTTGGCATCAGAGGTTTCTTAAAAGTCATTATCTTTACCGGAGGTTCAAAAAAGCCTTTAATGGACACCAAGAGACTAGTGGTGATGGAAGAGGCCTAAGCACAAGCCCACATGTAAGCTCACCAAAGGGTAGATTTAAGCCAACCCCTAGAGTTATGGCCAAGAGGATCCAAGAAGACGTTTTTTTACATGTTCAAATGCCATAAACTCTAGTGTAGAGTAGACTTTAATTTCTTGTCAAAATTAGATTAGAAATTTTATTTGTAATTTTTCCTTAAATGAAATTTGGCACCTAAAAACCAACCTTGGTTAAATTATGATTTCTAAAACACCCAATTTTAACCAAGGTCGGCTATGTTTAACCAAGGCACATTTTCCACATATTCCATATTTAACATGTGCTAAACGTTTTCCATCACATGTTAAATATGCTTCATGTGCTCCATATGCTAAGTGTAAAATAGGCGCCAATTTCAAATTCTTTTTCATTTGAATTTCCCTCCAATTCTCTTGTCAAATCCAGCCCTCACTTGCTATATAATGAGGTTCTTGGGTCATGTAAATTCAAGATTAATATACTTAGTGAATTGCTGCCAAATTGTGGCAATTTCACTTCTTGCCCTAAACCTCTTAGGTTAGGCTTTTAATCTTCACAAATTTCCCCTTTCCAAGTAGAGTTGGCCTGACCACTCTCAATCCCTACCTCTCATGCACCTTCAAGGTCACCACCACTCTTAGGAGGACCTTGCTTCGTCTTCAATCCATGATGCTTCCGCCATTCACCAACAAAATCTGAAAACTATGAAGGGACATCTCCATCAAGTGGTCCACCAATTGCATTAACTGGTGTTGAGGTTTATAAAAAAGGTAAATAACATAGATCACACCTTCAGTAAGTAAAAAAAAAAAAGTCATTTGTGAAAAATATTTGGAAGAAAAAATCAATCTTCTTTGATCTTCTGTATTGGTCGAGTTTAAAAATCAATGTTGAGAAGAATGTGTGATAGATTAATTGGTACACTTCTTAACATTATCTGCATAATGGCGTTGTGCCCTGTGGCAGGTTTCACGGTTTATTGACCATGATGGGGTTATTTTTTTTTTTTACCAAAATGGTGCCCGTTTAAAAAAAATTATAAATTTAGGCAAGTCGTGCCTAATTGGGACGACTTCATATGCAGAAGTCGTACCAGTTAGGCACGACTTATGCCATGTCATACTAAAGTCGTGCCAACTTGGCACGACTTCTGCCCTATCATACTGAAGTCGTGCCAACTTGGCACGACTTCTGCCCCGTCATACTGAAGTCGTACCAACTTGGCACGACTTTTGCCTTGTCATACAAAAGTCGTGCCAAGTTGACACGACTTCTGCCACGTCATAATTTTTATTTTTTAATTTTATTGTTTATATATTGGGTAGTAAGTTATGTAATTTTAAAAATTAATTTTATATATAATTTTTTAAGAGTGTTAGTTTTAAAGAACAAAAAATTGGATAATTGTGTATGGATTATGTTAAAGAACAAATATTTTTACAGATTCTTAAAATATTAAATATTAAATAAAATTAGACACATTTTTTTATTATCATATATAAAATTATATATAATAATGATTGATAGAAATTAAGTAATACGAAAAAATATTTTTACAGATTCTTAAAACATTAACCATATATAAAATTATATATAATAATGATGGATAGAAATTAAGTAATACGAAAAAACATCTCAGACCTTTGTATTGTAGCGTGTTGCCGCCTGAAGCTTGCACGCCGCCTCTCGAATTTTGCTCTTGTCATGAAGTTTGCTGACCAAGTCCAGGCTAACCGATAGACTCTCTTCATTCAGGGTCAGGTCAAACAACTGTCATCGGATGGTAGGCTCACCTACCTCGACCGGTATCATTGCTTCCGTGCCATACGTCAGGTTGTACGATGTTTCTTGCATGGTTGTCCGGGGGTGCAGTGGTATGCCCACAAGACTTCTAACATTTCTTCAGTCCATCGGCCTTTTAACCTGCTGAGCCGCTTCTTGAGTTCATTTACACATTATTGGTAGCCTAGGCCTGTTTGTTCCTCTGGGGTGTTCGACCAAGACTGTTATGGATTTGATTATGAGGTCATCGTAAAAAGACTGCAGCCTTCGGTCGATGAATTGCCAACTTATTATTGTGTGCGACACACAATACTTGGCGAAAATGGACGCAAGTGACTCGGCCTAGATCCAGAAGTAGTCACACCCCTTTGTTAGTACAATATGCACTGTGGCGGGTTTCACAGTCAGCATGCAGCATGCATGCTGCCACCTCAGCTCGCTCCTCTTCACACGTATCTTCCTCTCACTTTCCACTGCAGCTTTGACACCATGACACCACTGGCCATGCATGCATGCATGCACGCTGCCACCTCAGCTTTCTCCTCTTTTCACTATGACACGACTGGCCATGCATGCATGCATGCGGCCACCTCAGCTCCCTCCTCTTCACCCGTGTTTTCCAATGCTACGTGCCAACCGCTTCTCTCTATAAATATCTCTTTAAATTTAAACTAATTATTTCATATTTTTTCAATGTATTTGATGACGTGTATGCATTGCCATCGTTGCTTAATTGTTATTTCTATATTCTTATTACTCCCTCAAATAATATTATAAAAGAAAAAAGAATCCATAAAGTAGAGAGAGAGAGTGCAGTTGTTGTTGTATAAATAGAGAAGAGAGTGATGGTTAATGCATGAATGCATACATGGCTTCCTCCAACTTACTCTCCCTAGCCCTCTTCCTTGTGCTTCTCACCCACGCAAACTCAGCCAGCCAAACCTCCTTCAGCTTCCAAAGGTTCAACGAAACCAACCTTATCCTCCAACGCGATGCCACCGTCTCATCCAAAGGCCAGTTACGACTAACCAATGTTAATGACAACGGAGAACCCACGTTGAGCTCTCTGGGCCGTGCCTTCTACTCCGCCCCCATCCAAATCTGGGACAACACCACCGGCGCCGTGGCCAGCTTCGCCACCTCCTTCACATTCAATATCGACGTTCCCAACAATTCAGGACCCGCCGATGGCCTTGCCTTTGTTCTCCTCCCCGTGGGCTCTCAGCCCAAAGACAAAGGCGGTCTTCTAGGTCTGTTCAACAACTACAAATACGACAGCAATGCCCATACTGTGGCTGTGGAGTTCGACACCCTCTACAACGTTCACTGGGACCCCAAACCGCGTCATATTGGCATCGACGTGAACTCCATCAAGTCTATCAAAACGACGACGTGGGATTTTGTCAAAGGAGAAAACGCGGAGGTTCTGATCACCTATGACTCCTCCACGAAGCTCTTGGTGGCTTCTCTGGTTTACCCTTCTCTGAAAACAAGCTTCATCGTCTCTGACACAGTGGACCTGAAGAGCGTTCTTCCCGAGTGGGTGATCGTTGGGTTCACTGCCACCACTGGGATTACTAAAGGGAACGTTGAAACGAACGACATCCTCTCTTGGTCTTTTGCTTCCAAGCTCTCCGATGGCACCACATCTGAAGCTTTGAATCTTGGCAACTTCGCCCTCAACCAAATCCTCTAGACTCAATCTCCACCTTCCCTGTGACACTAAATCACTGCTTACACTCAGTGTTCTTTCCTGCTAATAATGTTTCTCTTTGTCTGTCACAGAAAATAAAATAAAATAGGGTGATGATAGCTTACACTCAGTGTTCTTTGCTCTACTTCCTTAATTCCTTAATGAAAATATAATAAAAAATAATAATTAAAATATTAATATTTATTGGGTTAAAGGTAAATACGAGTGTTAAAAAATCATTTTTAAATAAAATAAATAAAATGGAAGTTCATATATTATTATATTATTAAAAGGAGCTGTCAAATGTTTGTTTTTTACTCCAAACTTTGGACTGTTAAAGAAAAGTTTTCCAAAATAATACCATCATGGAGTTTACTCTATTATACTCTTTTTGTATTTTTTATCATGTTGTTATCGCCATCGCCCCACATTTGTCTGGATATTTCGATGGGTTAGTATAAATCTCAATAACTTGTATATCTGAACGCGCACACTTTTTGGGTTAAGCGGCATGTTCATTCACCTAAGATATTCAAAGATTTCTTCCAAGTATCTGATGCGTTGATCACATGATTCTGATTTTACGACTATGTACTTTGCTTTAACATTTTTTTTTAGGCCAAACAATGTTCCCAAATAATTTCATAGTAACGCTACTTATAGTCACTCTTCTTTGCTGCTAATAATGTTCATCTGTCACACAAACTATAATAAATAAAATGGGAGTTCATTTAATAGGTCTTTCAGCTAATTTATGGCACCTTCGTTCTACAAAACGTGATGGCACCATGGATGTTCTACAAGTAAATGTTTACGTGATGTGAATATTGTAAGCAAATTTCGATCAGAAGTTTTGCAAACACATTTGTATATATTGAATAACACAAATGAAGTTATATCTTACATAGAAGCTCATAAAGTCATTGTGAAGGCAAATAACCTAAGACAAGAAGAGAAATGGGTCTTGATGGAACATAATAGAACTTTCATGCCTTGGTTTAAAGACGAGGTGTTAAAGTATTCAACAACATCAAAGACCTTGACCTAGTTGACTGGATTGAAGCTTGATGTTATTTCTTGTAAAGCATACGAAGGGAATAATTGTATATTTTACTCGAAGTCTATGGATGAAAAGAGTATAGTTCAAAATTCTGATTTTACTCTTGAAGCCGAGTCAATGCAATTTTCGACTTCGAAAGTCGGGTGCACCAAGTTTTGAGCAATCAGGGGTTATCATCGAAAAAATTGCAAGTTATTTTTTAGCCTTTTTTCATTTATTTTAAAGCATTCACTATATTAAAAACTGCTATGATTTTTGTCTCTTGTAGGATTCCTTGGAATCCCAAGGTAATTTTGTTCCTTAAGGTCGTCTTGGTTGAAGCAATTGGACGACCTAAGCATTGTGGTCGTGTTCGTGCAACTAGACAAGGGGTTGGAATAAACTATTAGTAAAAAATTTCTCGTATACACACATGCTAGACCTTCAACCGCAATTAGAAACAAAAATGGTGTTAACGGATCTCCTTGACACAACCCCCTCAATGGAATGAACTCCTTAGATGAATAGAAGAGGAGAATAGTCGGGAGAGCAAGGAACGCCATGTTGATACAAACAATTACAACAAGAGTTTGAAGCGGAAAAAAATTCTCTATTATAACTTTATTGAAATAATATATAAATATTATTATAAATTTTACTATATATAAAAAGATTAAAAACTCTAATTTTAAATATAATAGTAAGAATAAATTATTCTTTAAATAAAAAACCAAATAAAAGTTAATATTTATGGATTTATTTGAACATATTCACAGTTTTTTTAAAAAAAAATTATTTACAGAAGTGTTAAATTTGAGTTCTTTATTTTTTTTTAAATTTCAATTTTTTCTAAATTTTCAATTCAAAATAAATAATAATTAAATTTATTATATTTTAATATTATAAAATATAAAATTAGAAAATGATACCCATTCTATATTGTTATATATATACTATTACTTTATTTAAAACTAAAATGAATTTAAAATAATTTATTTTAAAATATGATTTGGTAAAAGATATTATAAAGAGGAACTTGGATGAGAAAGACGACGATGGACAAAAGTTGTACCATCTGCACTGTGGCGGCGGCTTCGACACTCGCCATGCACGCTGCCACCTCAGCTCCCTCTTCACACCTACCTTCCTCTCACTTTCCACTGCGGCTTTCACACTATGACACCGCTGCCCATGCATGCATGCACGCTGCCACCTCAGCTTTCTCCTCTTCCCACTAAGACACCACTGCCCATGCATGCATGCATGCAGCCACCTCAGCTCCTTGCTCTTCACATGTGTCTTCCTTTCACTTCTCAATGCTATGTGTTTCTCTCCATAAATCTCTCTCTAAATTTAAATTAATTATTTCATATTTTTTTCATTGTTTTTGATGACGTGGATGCATTGCCATCGTTGCTTAATTTTTTTTTATATTCTTATTTCTCCCTCAAATAATATAATAAAAGAAAAAAAAATGCATAAAGTAGAGAGTTTTTGCATTTGTTGTTGTATAAATAGAGAAGAGAGTGATGGTTAATGCATGAATGCATGATCATGGCTTCCTCCAAGTTACTCTCCCTAGCCCTCTTCCTTGCGCTTCTCAGCCACGCAAACTCAGCCACCGAAACCTCCTTCATCATCGATGCGTTCAACAAAACCAACCTTATCCTTCAAGGCGATGCCACCGTCTCATCCAACGGCAACTTACAACTATCCTATAATTCATACGACTCTATGAGCAGAGCCTTCTACTCCGCCCCCATCCAAATCAGGGACAGCACCACCGGCAACGTCGCCAGCTTCGACACCAACTTCACAATGAATATCCGCACTCACCGCCAAGCAAATTCCGCCGTTGGCCTTGACTTTGTTCTCGTCCCCGTCCAGCCCGAATCCAAAGGCGATACTGTGACTGTGGAGTTCGACACCTTCCTCAGCCGTATTAGCATCGACGTGAACAACAACGATATCAAAAGCGTGCCTTGGGATGTACACGACTACGACGGACAAAACGCCGAGGTTCGGATCACCTATAACTCCTCCACGAAGGTCTTCTCGGTTTCTCTGTCAAACCCTTCTACGGGAAAGAGCAACAACGTCTCTACCACAGTGGAGCTGGAGAAAGAAGTTTACGACTGGGTGAGCGTTGGGTTCTCTGCCACCTCAGGGGCTTATCAATGGAGCTATGAAACGCACGACGTCCTCTCTTGGTCTTTTTCTTCCAAGTTCATCAATCTTAAGGACCAAAAATCTGAACGTTCCAACATCGTCCTCAACAAGATCCTCTAGACTCCAAAAACCACCTTCACTGTGACAGTCTCATTCTTCTTTTTCCTGCTAATAATGTTCATCTGTCACACAAACTAAAATAAATAAAATGGAAGCTCATATATTTACACAATCTACACTGCTTATTATTCACCATGCGTCTTATTAGTGCATAATTTGAAAAATATGTAATTTTTAAAAAGTTTATAATAATGGAAAGGATTATTATAAGTTAAAGTATAACATAGAAAAAAAAAGGTAACATTGGTGTAATTACATTAAACCTTAGGAAATATAAACTAACTTACTCTCACATCTAATTTTTATTTAAATTTCTTTACACTTCTCTTCCATTTCTATTTCTATGACATTATTTAACATTTTTCATGTATTTTTTTTTCTTGCTTTCTAACTCTATTAATTTCAAATCGATATATGTTTATCACCACCACTCTAAAAAAAACTTTATAATTACTGATACAAAAAAGTTAAATCACGACGGTCATTTTAGTATTAAAATAACGGTTCTTCTATCGTTGTCTTTCAACATGTAGTCTATTATCTTTAAGCAAAGACAACGGCTATATAATCGTTGTGTTATATTCAGTCTAAAACCGCGGTTATGGTAAAAGTCGTCGTTTTAGATCTTTTTGAAAGATATAAAACGGCAATTATGGTAAAAAGTCGTCATTTTATACCCTCTTGAAAGATATAAAACTACAGTTATGGTAAAAGCCGCCATTTTAAATGAGAATTTTTTTTAGTTCATTCTGTTTAATGATAATCCCATCTAAATTGACTTGTACAATTAAAACCCAGCCAACCAAGATACATATATTTAGATGATCAAATTATATACATAGATAAAAATGTATTACTCATGAGCATATATTTATTCACACTCAATAACTTTAATTATGGATTATTGGACTATAATAATAAATAAATTCATAGTTTATAATTGGGTTTATTTGGGTCTTAACTATTATTATTGGTAATTTTGTGTTTTTAGAGTAAATTATCCGGAAGAAGCATCTACCTTTGTGAATGGGTCAAATATATAAAAGTCCAAATTTTTTATTGAACCAAAACAAGAAACAAATTCCGAGAAGAAAGAGAAAATAAAATCTACAATATCTTAGAAACAGAATTGGAAGCAAATTTTCTGCAAAATATAAGAAATCTGGAAACTTGGAAATTGTTAACAAAATATAAACTATAATATTTTCCCAAGATCCTTGGAACAGAAAAGCCTATAAAAGGACACAAGGAGAAAAGAGAGAGCTTCATAGGATTTTCTTAGTTTCTTTTTCTTCTTTGTAATTCTTTTGTTTTGCCTCCGCATGGAAGGCTAAACCTTTTTGGTTGATTCTTTTGGAATTCCCCATTGAGTTATGAGGTTTTGTTCAATAAAAGTTTCGATTTTTAATCCTCTATACCAGTTGTTTTAATAGTCTAATCTCCTGGAAAACTAATTTTTTGAGAGGTTGTACTTGAACGCATGATTGAGAATCTTCCTTATCTTAAACTTTGATTTCTTAGTTAGTTTGCATTGTTCTAATTAATTTTTTGGGCACATGATTCAAGAGAGGGGAGGTAAGCATTCCCATGAAGTATACGCATGGAACAAAGTGGGTACTAATTAAACCAGTAGATTGAGTTTTTAATTATAGATTCTTTACTAGATTGAGGTTTGTGGAGTTAGTAAGGTATTAATTGTTTTGGATTGATGAGAAGTTAGTTTTGGTAAGTAACCTCAATCATATATGAGTTTTCTTATCTTTTTGTCTTCTCTTCTTCTTTACTTGTATGAATGATTTAGAGGAAATGTTTGCTCATATAAATGATGTTTTGAGAACTTCTCTAGATTCATTAGAGTCTTAGAAAAATTTATCAAGTATTGGTTATTATGAGAGCATACTTCAATCTAGACAAGGGGAGTTACTATGTCATTTTTTTACAATATGATAGTTGTTAGTTGTATGTAATATATGGGGGTTGATAGTATGTAAAATATATGCATGTTAGAAGAGTTGTTGTGATGATACATTGTTGGATATAAGTCTTAAAATAACTCTTTGATGAACATGGGAAAGTAAGAATCCACATACAATTTGGAAATCTTTGAGAAATCCTTTGTTTGAGCCCTTTGGGGTTGCTTTACGATCACTTGACACTCAAGAGAGACCTAAGTTATGTAATCATTACACTTATTGTCTTATATCACTTAGGAAATGTGTTGGTTATCCAAGTGACATATTATATAGTTCAAGTTGTGGCTTGTTGTTCAAGTGACATAGATGTTGAGTCAATTCTCTTCTCTAAAAGTATATCACTGATGAACATATATTTATTCACACTCAATAACTTTAATCATGGATTATTGGACTATAATAATAAATAAATCAATTGTTTTAATTAATATTCATATAATTAAGTTTATTTGGGCTTTAACTATTATTTTTGTTTATTTTGTGTTTTTAGAGTAAATGGTCTGAAGGAAGAGTCTACCTTAGTGAATGGACCAAATATGCAAAAGTTCAAGTTACTTTTTCAATCAAAACAGAAAACAAATTCTAAGAAGAATAAAGAGAAAATAAAAGTTACAATATCTCATAAACAGAATTGGAAGCAAATCTTCTGCAAAAATACAAGAACTTTGGAAAGTCAAAAACTTTGAAATTGTTAACAAAATCTAAACTACAATATTTTTCCAAGATCCTTGGAGCATAAAGCCCTATAAAAGGAGACAAGCATCAAGGAGAAAGGGGGGAGTTTCATAGCATTTTCTTAGTTTCTTTTTTCTTGTAATTATTTTGTTTTGCCTCCACATGGGAGGCTAAACTTTTTTGGTTGATTCTTTTATAATTTCCCATTGAGTTTTGAGGTTTTTTTCAATAAAAGTTTCGATTTTTAATTCTTTATAGCAATTGTTTTAATATTCTAATATCTTGGAAAACTGATTTTTATGAGAGGTTGTACTTGAACGCGTTATTGAGAGTCTTCCTTATCTTAAATTTTAGTTTCTTAGTTAGTTCACATTGTTCTAATTAATTTCTTGGACACATGATTCAAGAAAGATGAGATAAACATTCTCATAGAGTATACGCATGGAACAAAGTGAGTATTGATTAAATCAGTAGACGCATGTTTTACTGGTGAGTTTCAGTTGAATTAGACTGGCGCATGTTCAATTTGGTTTAGCTCTGTTGGAGGATTGAAAAATGATTAATCTTTAGAGAACCTATGAAGAATTCAATGGTGGAAGAACTTGAGGATCAACCGCGTTTTAATTGTTATTTTAATCTCTTTTATATTTTTTGCACAACTATCTCGACCCCTTTTTTATCTTTATATTGTTAGTGCTAAATTTTATTACTTACATATAGATTCTAAACATTTATTTACTGATTTTATTATTTGAGATCATCTGACCACTTGTATACTATCATTTCATTTCTTTAGCGTTAAACAAGTCTACACTGGAACCATTTTAATTTGGCAACAAAATGACAACTATCAGTCACTCAAGTGTTGGAGAAGGAACTTAAGCTTTTTTGGCTTGAGGATTGTGGTGGATACTTAACCATGGCTGAGGTGGTGCATTCGTGTCATGGACATATTAGTGCTTAGCACGATCGTTGGGTGCTCCAATGCTAGTTTGAGCACTCAAGCTCTTGGGTGCTCAAGCTACCAAAAGCAGTGGAAGGATTCTCTAAAACTTAATAGTGGATGTTACTCAAGTGTGACTAATGCTTGAGCGATGAGGTGGTCCCTCAAGCGAGAATAGCCCTGAGAGGGTGTTGCATTTTTGTTGCATTTCGCTCAAGTGACAGTTTACTGTGATGGTGATGATGTTATGTCATGATTGAATATTTTATATATGTTATATGTCTTTATACATGGTATGTATAATGTATAAAATGTGAGATTGATTTTATATGCTCTGGATAAATATATAATTGGTGTCGAGATGAATGATATAATGTATGTATGATGTATACCATTTTTTATTGATCCTTCGTGTTTGTTTGTTTGTTTGTGTTTGTATGTATATAAAGTGGTATATATGTATATAAAATTTGACTCTAGATATGGTGACACTTCCTAGGTTGGTGCATGACCCTTAAAGGGCGGTGTAGGGATACTCAGGGTGGTATCATACCTTGGGTGATGGTCATAAACAAGAAGTATCATGACTTTATTGTTATTCAATCACATAGACAGATTGTGAAAATTTAAATGAGATTTAAATCAAACTTCATAGTAGATATACATATATAGTTTGATAGTAGATGTTTTATGTCACTCTAACATTAAAAACTTTAACCTTATTCTAATGTATGCCAAATATTAGTTTCTAGTAAGATTTGTTTATTATATTTTAGAGTCTTCCAAATGACTTTTCATTTAGTCATGACATAATTGTGTGACTAAATAAGTTAATTTACATTTATATACATAATCTTGTTATTTGCATGAAGATAATTTTTATTAGTATATTTGCATGTTTTTATGTGTGTTTATTGGTATGATTTAAAGTAAATGGACTTTCATTTTAGAAGTATTTATTTAATTATATACTTTGAAGACTTTAATACAGTGTAATAATATTATACAGTTTACTAATATTTATAAAGCTACAATGTTTTGCAGGACGACATCATAAAATTCATAATTTAATATTTAAATTTATATTATTTTCATAAAATGTATGCCTTTATGGATCATCATTGTTTTAGACTTTGGTTTTGTATATTTTTATAAAAAAGTTCATTGTTTAGAAGTCTAGTTGAAATTCATTTTAAATATTCTTTCTTTAATTTATCGATATGTTTTTTAAGATAAAGTTGTAATGAAATTTAAAAACTTCAAAATGAAAATGAATAATATCTTAAATTGATCATAAATTTTTTTCCTTAATCATCAACTGGGTAATTTATTTCGTTCATCTAGCAGAACAACAAAATTAGTTGTAATACAAATATGGTTATACTACCTTTCTTTTCTCAGGTTTTTTTTTAGTGAATCTTATTTTATTTTATTTAAAATGATGGAAACTTTTAAATGATTTTTCTATTTTTGAATTTAAAAGGGCGGTGATATGTTAATACCACAAATAGTAAAAAAAACATATACTTCACAAACTAATAAAATAATATTTTAATCATATTTAATTTATTTTTTAATTTTAAATATTATAATTTAGTGTTATGTTTTTACTTTATGATGTAAAATAAATCTTTTCCAATTTGGAATTGCTTTTCAAAAAGCAGTTGCTTACAACATCGAACGTTTACAATATTTCTTTTATCGATTTGAATCCTTTCTTTTACTTTAAGCATTCACTTTTGATCGTTTTACATTCATAGAGTTTTACTTGTTACGTTCAATCACACTTCTTCACTTTAAACTTTTTTTCCAATTAACTTTCTTTTGAAACTCCACTTTGATTTGTTGAATTGTGAATAAATTCTCTTTCAAATTCATCATTCAAACCAATACCTTGTATACAAACTTTTATTTTTGTTCAAAGTCATAATTAAATTCAATCATAACATAAATGAACTTTGATATTCGTTTTATCAAAGCATTGAATTGAAATTTTGATTAGTCCTAATCATATTGACTTATTTTTATGGTTCAGTTAAATTAATTCAGCTTGTCTCCTTGACTAATAAAACACAACTTTAGACTATTATTCAGATTTACACTTCATCTCTCATGATATCCCTCAAAGTGAATTTCATTCATGGCACCATTAATATAATCAACAATTTTAAAAAGATGCAAATTTATACCAGTAAATGCTTCAATGTCCCTGATAAACACACAGAAAAAAACCTTTTCATATTTTTTTCTTATTAAATAAAGAAATTCATTGTAAGAGAAATTAGGATCCTTCAATAGAAAATGTGTTATTTCCTCATCACCAGAAAAAGAGGACAACAGTTAACAAAACAAATTTATGTTTCATTTGAGATTAAGGAAGGTAAGGAAGAAAAAAGATTAAAAAAAATGTCCTTATCTCTTTGTTTCTTGTTTCTGATCTTTTCGGAATTAATTAAGTTTTAGTTGTAATTGTAATAATAATATAAGAGACTTAAACTTTTAATATAATAATTCTAATTAGGTTTTCTATAGTCATTAGTGTGTATCCTCACCACTCAAACAAGATTTCAAGAAAACAATTTTATTAAACATATTATTAGAAACTTTTAACAAGGTCTTGAAGTTAGAATTAAACAAAAAATTTAGACACACGAAGAACACAATAAACTCACTACCGTCAGATTATCATAAAGATGAAATGCTTTGATAACATTAAATATAACACACAAAAATAAATCTAATTATAATAATACATGTTATACATATTTTTGTAAAAACTTAAAATTTTTAAAAATATTCCTAATACATAATTAAAACTTACAGAAATACAAATATTTAAAAAATATTAATTTTAAGAAAACATTTTAAAATTCTCAAGATCCTCTCATACCTGTGTGATCATTTACTCATGTACGTAGTATAATATAGTCATCGTAGTTTACAACAAAGTAAAAAAATAAGAATAATACGGTGAATATAAAATTTTATAATATATACCATTAAATAAAAAAGGGAAAATGAAATTAGAATTTTTGATTCCCCACATGACATCACTGGGCCATGCATGCTGCCACCTCAGCTCCCACCTCTTCTCATTATGACACTACTGGCCATGCACACGGCCACCTCAGCACCTCCTCTCACTTCCCATTGCTACCTGCCAAACCGCTTCTCTCCATAAATATGTATTTAAATTTAAACTAATTATTTCATATACTTTTTTGATGACGTGGATGCATTGGCATCGTTGTTTAATAATTGTTAATTTGGTGTTGAATAATAAAATGAAAGAAAAAAGTTGGAAAGATTTTGAATTTGTTGTTGTATAAATAGAGAAGAGAGTGATGGTTAATGCATGAATGCATGATCATGGCTTCCTTCAAGTTACTCTCCCTAGACCTCTTCCTTGTGCTTCTCTGCCAAAGTGGAGCTGGAGAAAGATCTTCCCAATCTAGGTATACTTCTACATCTTCTTTTCCATGAAAATGGAGTAGGTCTACCCTAACCTCTCTTGGGCTATCTTGTTCTCTTCTTCTATTTCTCCTAGGAGGTGGTTGATAACTCATTAATCCTAAGGTTTCCCTCCCCAAGAGAATCATGATCTTTGGAACTAGATGCATGAGAATGTATTTTTTATTTTTATTTTTGAGAATTCTCATCCTTTGCTTTAGTCAATTAATTAATTTTGGCATCATTCTCCAATTGTCTATATGAAAGTAATTGAAAGTCCTTGGCAAGTTGTTTTAAAAGAGATTTAATGGACTTCATATCACTTTCATTAGATTTAGAGGAGTGAGAAGACATGACTAAAACTTTGTGTTTAAAAGTGTTTTACTTCAAGAAAGAAGAGGAAAGTTAGTGAAGGTAGCTTTCCAGGTAAGAGAGGTGAGTCACTAAGGACTTCTTAAGTACCAAGTCTTGCCTTAGTCAAAAACTATCCCTAAAAAACTTCACACAATTCTTTTTCTAAGTAAATTACTTAGAACATAATGAGGAATGAAAAATCAAATTTTATGCAAGGAAAAACAATGCAAAGCTATTTAACAAATAAAGCAATTAATCAAAGCTTAAACAAAAGATAAACGTAAGCAATTTTAAGCAAAGCTAAACAAGGATTAACGTAAAACAATCTAGCTAACACAATTAGAAATTGTTAATCTACAAAGCTTTAAACTAGTCGCTTCCTAAGTGAGGCTTCTTAGACACTTTGAGCATTTGAAGACACACTCACCGTCTAACCACTAATTAGCAAAAGTGAAATGTAATTACAACTTAAGAAATGAAAAGGAATTGAATTGCACAAATTTAATTTCAGCTTTCTAAGCTATGCACTCCTTTGGCTTGTTCTTGCTCTTCTTTGTTGTGCTCTTCAAAGTGTATGGTTTTTGGTATTTGTGTATGTTGTTGCTCCTTGCCTTAACCTCTTATGATTTAAGCAATTAAATTCTTCAAAACAGTACCTACTAAGTAGAGCTAGACTTACCACAAAGTCAATTTCCACTTAGCAAGCACCAATTGAAATTCTTCCACCAACAATTTTAGAGGTCAAGAAAATAAAGCAAGAAACAAATTAAATTTGAAAAGTACCACAAAAACAGGAATTAATGATATGACACAACTTAGAAGGAGTTCATAATGATATTGGACAAGCAAATAAAAAAAATAGGCACTTAACAAAGGTTGACACACAAAAGGAACCTAAAGATGGGCACTAGAATTGATTTGAAAAACCAAAACAACACTACTGGAAAATTAAGGTTCATAAAGCATGACTTAAAATATTTATGTTGAGTTGGCTATTTTGAATTTGCTTCTGAAAATTTAACCAAAAACGATTCAATCTCTTAGCAAACTTTTGGCGCTGGAATCACACCAAAAACATGCACCAATTAATTGTGATAAATTTTTCAAAATCACTGTCCAATTACAGTCAATTTTAGCGCCAGAATGAACATTTTTTTGTGTGATTTATCTTTTTTTTTTCTATTTTGTCTTTTCGACTGATTCTTTTTTTCTTCTTTTTCTAACACATCAAACCACTGAAATCTAGAATCTCAGAATTTTCTTTTAACGTATTTAATTTTCATAACACAAAATAGCCAGTATAGTATTTGTAAAAACAGAGGAATCCTATTTCTGGAATTAAAAATAGAAAGAGAAACTTCAAAAACACAATGGAGTGAAAGTTATATGAATTTGTATGGATCTATCATACAATATGAACTCAAACTAAAAGGAAAAATGCACCAAAGGAACAAATCAAGTCAGAATTCAAATTAAACACTCAAATCAAAACAAGAAACAAATGAATCAAGAAAAGTACTACTAAGGTTTGTTGACATTCTAGGAATTACATGACTAGGCAAAACATATAGATTCAGAAAATAAAATGACTCAAGAACATCATAATGCACCGAACAAAAATTCAAACAAGACTCAAGTAACCTAAAATCAAAACAGCAACACAATTCACCATAGATTCCTACACAAAAATTGAAAATAAGGTGCTCAAGAACAATTTGAACAATTTCTACCGATTGAAATGCTTAGAACAACATCTAAATCAAATTAAAAATGTAAAAACAGCAAGACAACATGAACAAGAGATGAACAACATGAAAATAAGAAGAACTCAAACAGAAAAATGAAAAGAGACACTTATCTCTTGAAGACCATAGCTCTAGATACCAAATGATGGCTTTGAGCTCTTCATCTTGCGGTTTTTGTGGTGGTTTTGGCGGAAGCATTCATGGATTGAGGTGAAATAAGGCTCTCCTAGGAGTTGTGTAAGCCTTAGAGGTGCATGAAGAGTGTGAAAGTGAGAGAGGTTCGGCCAACTCTCTTTGAGGTGCAGTTTTGGAAGATTAAGACCTAAATTCTAAGAGATTGTAGGCAAGGGAGTAAGAATAACACAATTTGGCAACATTTCATTACTCAAAATAATCTTGTGAAAACATGAACCAAGCACCTCCTTATATAGGCTTGGAGGGCTGGAATTTGAAGAGCCAAATACAAATGAAATGAGAGCCAAATTCAAAGTGTTGGCACATGTGAAAAGTGGCGCCTATTTTCAGCCCATGTGAGGTAAGATTCTAGAATGCTTCCATGTGCTAATTCATCTAGAACTTACGCTCATCTAGGGTCAAATTGGGCCGGTCCTAAGTTTAATTAGAAATGGAAATTTCTAATTAAACTTAGGTTTAGCCTTTTAAGTACCACTTTGCATGTCTCATCACATTTACAAAAAAGATTTAAACTATGCTACTTTGACTAGAAAAGTAAGAAAAACTATTACACACTTCATTCGTTGTTTTTGCATACGTGGAAATGGTTTCTTTCAAGAGTCACAAATTTTTAATTCAGTGTTGTGTGTGTTCTTCTCTTATACAATTTAGGTACTACTTTTTATAACATTTAATGAAATGCTATGAAATTTTTTCAATTGTGTTATAGGAAAGAGAGATGTTTCCTTACCATAATATACAACTAGACTAGAAAAAGTGATTTTTAGTTTTAGAGTGTTATATATTATAAATCAGTATCTGGTTCCTTTTAATTTGAATCTTTTCTTTTCATTTTCTAATCATATTTAATTCTGATGATTCAAATCCCACAAATCACTTTGAATAAAAAAGTACTATATCAATCGTATATATTAATATGATTTCTTCGTATTCGAAATACTTTTAAAAAATATCATAATGTTTTATAAAAAGTAAGAATATTGCCCCCATTTTCTTAAAAATTGGTTAGATTATATATTGAATTGTAAATAGCTTAAAGTAATTGTAGAAAAGCACGTTGCCCCTTTACCCAAGCAGCAGCTGAGAAGGTTGTTCTCGTGGAATCAGAAAAGTTTGATAGATGAAAACTTCTTTTCTCTTCTACCATATCACATTCGAATAAACCCATTTCCACACTATAATTTAATGACGTATTAAAGATATATATTAGTTAAAATGTATATTAATGATACTTAAATCATATAGAAATTAAATAATATATTATGATACATGTTTTAATCAAAATTTGAAATGAAATGATTAATCATGTATTATAAATAGACATTTTTACATTATTATTATATTTAAATATTGAATTTTTATTTAAGTGTTGAATAATCCTTTGTAAATATCTTTTGATAACAACTAAAATTCAAACTAAATGTGAATTTCTGTGTTAAGGGAAAAACATGTTCCTGGTGTTGTCTTCCTCAAATGAAAAGACATCTCTCACCTAAATTCTATCAGTACCTTTGTCTCAACTTGCTATATCTCTGTACTGTGGTGGTGGCTATGACACCTTTGTCTCAACGTGGATGCATTGTCATCGTTGTTTAATTGTTATTTTTTTTATTCTTATTACTCCCTCAAATAATATCATAGTTGATTAGACTCGAATTATATATATATATATATATATATATATATTTTATAGGTGATTTTTCTTTTTTTATTCTTCTTTTAAAGTGCGAGACGAAGAAGATAATAAAGTTTTAATGAATTTGAACTCATCCAATTTTGATTTGAGTATAAGGTTTTTTTAGATCTCAAACTCCTTGTGTTTTGTTTTGTTAGCATATATTGGATTTTTCTATCGAAACTATAATCCGATCAGAAAATATGAATATCTCTTAGTTTAGGTTTATGTGTTTAATTTTTGAATTAGGTTTTCAGAAAATAAGTTAAGACATCATTTTCTTCTTAGTATTTTGCTTGAAAAGCAAAATATACGGGAAACTAATTTAATTTAATTAACTTCAGTTTATTTCGGTAAATCATATGTTAGATGTAACATTCATAATTTTTATTCATATATAATAAAATAAAAGTAAAACAAACACTATCTACTTAACATATGAATATATATAAATATCTCATAATTGTATCTAAAAAAATTATCTCTTTTCGTAGGGATTTTAATATATACATAAAAAAATTTATAAAAACAAAGAGAGCATTCAAATTAAAACTATCACATCCTCCGGCTGTTCATTTAGGAGCTCTATTACTTGCAATCTCATATGCTCCCGTGTACAACACGATCATCACAGATAAAGAAACAAACACAAACAAATAACAGGGTAAGCTAGTTATAACAAAATGGTCTATATAATTTAAATTTCAAATTGATACACAAAATTCATAAACTCTCATACAATTTCTCAAACATTTCACATAACCATCAAGTGTCTATCAAAATTCATAAATCATCTTTTCACATACACACTCTTTTCTTAATTGGTCTAAAAAGTTCTGTAAAGAAAACATCAGAATAAAAAAAGTATGTTTCTTTTATTTATAATTCATAAGTAAAAATATGAAAATATTGTATGTATTGTTTTTCTACGACTTTCAAATTAGGATCAAAAGAAAAAAAAATACAAAAATATTAATAGAATAAATTAAATCAAACACCTAGACATTACATAAGTTTAACTTAATTATTGACTCATTAACGTGTAAGTAATTATAAATTCCTTAATGTAAGACCTATAAATTACTTAGGAAACCATTTTTAAAGTATGAGTGATATAATAAAAATGATATTTTGTTTAATTGTTAGAATATTTTATCTTTTTATGAGAATGTGATTTTTTTTAAGGATTAAAGTAATCGTATTCTGTTGTATTTGTTGATTTTGGCTTAATCACAAGTTCCACATCGGTGGGTTCATATTTTGGGAAGGAGTTTTGAGGGTTATAAATTAAACTCTCCTCCTTCTGTTAGATATCCCAATTTGTAATATCTTCTCCCATAATAATAAAAGCGGGTTATTTCAGTTGTGCTCGGAGATTAGGCTAAACAGGCCGAACTCCGTTAACAATTTCTGGGTGTGTTTTTTCCTCTTTATCTCTTTTATTATTCCGCTTTATTCATTCAATATTATTTGTCGGGTAGCTCTGTTAGGGTTTTGTTTTAGTGGGAAAATTACCCGTTTTTCCCAACAAGTGGTATCAAGAGCCGAAGGTTCGTCCTTGGGTTGTTTGAAATTATTTGTAATATTGAATATTATATTTTGAGTTTGTAATGGCAAATCAAGAAGAAGAAGTGAATGGTGTATCCAGAGTGTCGGGCTCCTCGTCATCATGGTCGAGGTTCCCGGTGTCCACTTTGAAATTGGCGGTGGAAATATTTGATGGCACTGGACATTTTGGCATGTGGCAAGGAGAGGTCTTGGACTCTCTTTTTCAACAGGGAAATGATATTGTTATTGAATGAGAGAAACCAGAAGAGGTAGAGGAGAAAGACTAGAGCATCATCAACCAGTTGGCATGCAGAACTATTCGATCCTACCTGTCCAAAGAGCAGAAGTATGCTGTAAAAAACGAGACTTCTGCACACAAACTGTGGAAGGAACAAGTTTCTGAAGAAGAGTGGTCAAAACAAGCTCCTGATGAAGAAAAGGTTGTTCCAATTTGACTACCAACAAGGTACTACTATGAATGCACATCACTATGTTTAATCAATTAGTAGCAGACCTGTTGAATTTAGATGTGAAGTTTGACGATGAAGATTTGACTTTGATGTTGTTATCATATCTTCCTGATGAATTTGAACATTTTGAGACTACACTCCTTCACGGGAAGGAGAATGTGTCGTTAGATGTTGTTTGTTCTTCTTTATATAGTCATGAATTGAGAAAGCAGGATAAGATGAAAACCAAATCAACGACATCAGAAGAAGCATTGGTGGCAAGAGGTCGTCAGCAAAGCCAAACAAAGGGGAGAAGAGGGAGGTCTAAGTCTAAAGGTCGAGCCGTTGCCAAAGATGAGTGTGCTTTCTGTCATGAGAAAGGACATTGGAAGAAAGACTATCCAAAACTGCAGAAGAAAGGGAAGGCTCCACAAGATGCAAATGTTGCAGAATGCAAAAATGGTGTGGAATCAGATATCTCTTTAATTGTCTCGCTTTCAGCATCATCGTATCCAGATGAGTGGATATTGGATTCAGGTTGTACCTATCATATGTGTCCCATTCAGGAATGGTTCTTTGAATTTCAAGAACTCGATGGCGGGGTTGTTTACATGGGTAATGATAATCCATGTAAGATAGCTGGGATAGGTTCAATCTAGTTGCGGAATCATGATGGATCCACCAGAATTTTGCGGGATGTACGATACGTGCCAAAGTTGAAGAAGAATCTCATCTCATTGGGGACTTTAGAATCTAAAGGCCTAGTTGTGACGATGCGAGATGGAATTCTTAAAGCAACTTCAGGAGCACTGGTGATGTTGAAAGGCGTGAGGAAGAACAATCTATATTACTATCAAGGTAGTACAGTGGTGGGGACAGTGGCGGTAGCAACTTCTAGCACTAAGAAGGATGTCAAGGCAACGAAGTTGTGGCTTATGAGGTTGGGACATGCTGGAGAGAAATCCTTGCAAATTCTTACCAAGCAGGGACTGTTGAAAGGTACGAAGGCTTGCAAACTTGAATTTTGTGAGCACTGTGTTCTGGGAAAACAACGAAGAGTGAAGTTTGGCACTGCAATTCACAATACCAAGGGTATTCTGGATTATGTGCATTCAGATGTGTGGGGACCTGCCAAGACTCCGTCAATCGGAGGTAGGCATTATTTTGTCACTTTTGTGGATGATTTTTCCATGAGAGTTTGGGTGTTTACTATGAAGAACAAAAATGATGTGCTTGAAATTTTCCTTAAGTGGAAAGCTCAAGTTGAAAACCAGACAGGAAGGAAGATTAAGGTTCTCCGAACAGACAATGGAGGAGAATACAAGAGTGATCCGTTCTTGAAGGTATGTCAAGATTGTGGCATAGTTCGACACTTCACTGTTAGAAAAACACCACAACATAATGGGGTGTCGGAGCGTATGAACAAGACACTTGTGGAGAAAGTTCGTTGTATGTTGTCTAATGCTGAGTTAGACAAAGAGTTTTGGGTTGAGGCTGTGACATACGCTCAACATCTCATCAATCGTTTGCCATCTTCTGCTATAGATGGCAAAACCTCGCTAGAGGTATGGTTTGGAAAACCTGCAACTAATTATGATTCTTTGCATGTTTTTGGTTCTATTGCATATTATCATGTGATTGAATCAAAGTTGGATCCACGGGCAATGAAAGCTCTTTTCATGGGCTTTAGTCCTGGAGTGAAGGGATACCGTTTGTGGTGTCTAGAGGCAAAGAAGACGATTATCAGCAGGGATGTTACCTTTGATGAATCTGCCATGTTAAAGAAAGTAAATCCAGAAGGAGCTGATAGTACTCCGCAACAGGTGGAGTTTGAGCCGACAGTGGTGATCCCAACACGAAATACCACAAGTGACTCTCCTATGGCAGAAGAAGAGTCAGATGAGGAAGAGGTTCCTACCCAAGAATCTCAACAACAATCAGAGCCAATTGCAGTTAGAAGACAGAGACGAGATATTCAGAAGCCTGCTCATTTCATGGATATGGTTGCCTATGCACTTCCAGTTGTTGATGACATTCCATCCACTTACCCAGAAGCCATTATGAGTTCAGAGAGTGGTAATTGGGCAGGTGCGATGGAAGAGGAGATGCAGTCTTTGAAGAAGAACAAGACGTGGAAGTTGGCACAATTACCAAAAGGTAAGAAGGCAATTGGGTGCAAATGGGTATTTGCAAAGAAAGAAGGATTTCCTAATAAAGAAGATGATCGCTACAAGGCAAGGTTGGTTGCTAAAGGCTTTGCTCAGAGGTATTTTCTCCAGTTGTTCGTTATAATGAGGTATTTTCTCCAGTTGTTAAACATTCCTCCATTTGAATTTTGTTGGCCTTGGTAGCACAGTTGAATTTGGAGCTAGCTCAACTTGATGTAAAGACCGCGTTCCTACACGGTGATTTGAAGGAGGAAATCTATATGACTTAACCAGAAGGATACAAGGTTGATGGTAAAGAAGATTGGGTTTGTAAACTTAGCAAATCGTTGTACGGACTGAAACAATCTCTGAGACAGTGGTACAAACGATTTGATAAGTTCATGAAGGATCAGAAGTACAAGAGAAGCAAATATGATCACTGTGTGTATTTGCGCAGACTTGAAGATGGTTCCTACATTTACTTACTCTTATATGTTGATGATATGTTGATTGTATCAAAGAGCCAAGTTGAGATTGACAGGTTAAAGGCTCAGTTGAGTAAAGAGTTCGAGATGAAGGATTTGAGGGAAGCCAAGAAGATTCTCGGCATGGAGATAAACAGGGACAGGGAGAGGGGAAAACTTTGGTTGTCACAGAAGCAATATTTGCAGAAGGTACTACAACGTTTTGGTATACACGAAGATACAAAACCTGTAAGTACCCCACTTGCTCCTCATCTGAAATTGAGTAGCCGTTTATCTCCAACGACTGGTGAAGAACGAGAATACATGGCGAAAGTCCCATATGCAAATGCAGTTGGAAGCTTGATGTATGCAATGGTGTGTACAAGACCAGATATTTCATAGGCTGTGAGTGTTGTTAGCAGGTACATGCATAATCTGGGCAAGGGTCATTGGCAAGCTGTGAGATGGATTCTACGGTACCTCCAAAATACCTTAGATGTTGGATTGACATTTGAGCAAGATGAATCACTTGGTCAATGCATAGTTGGATATTGTGATTCTGATTATGCAAGTGATTTGGATAAGCGACGGTCTACAACTGGCTATTTGTTCACTTTAGCAAAAGTGTCAGTTAGTTGGAAGTCTACCTTGCAGTCTACGGTAGTTTTGTCTACGACAGAGGCAGAGTATATGGCGATTACAAAGGCTGTGAAGGAAGCAATTTGGCTTCATGGGTTGCTTAAAGACTTGGGAGTTGGTAAGAAACAACTTGAGTTATATTCTGACAGTTAGAGTGTTATTCATTTAGCAAAGAATCAAGTCTTTCATGCACGGACAAAGCACATTGATGTTCGTTATCACTTTGTGCGTGATATTCTCGAAGAAGAGGAGATTGTTCTCCAGAAGATTCACACTATGGAGAATCTTGCAGATATGCTCACCAAGGTGGTTACAAGGACCAAGTTTGAACACTATTTAAACTTGGTTAATATCTTGCACATTTGAAGTTGGCGCCCGGAGGCGCAAATTTGAAACACTGCAAAGTTTGTTTTTGTTATGTTTTTTAGAAGATTTGTTTTAGGTGGGACTTGAAATTAAGCCAAGGTGGAGATTTGTTGATTTTGGCTTAATCCCAAGTCCCACATCGATGGGTTCATTGTTTGGGAAGGAGTTTTGAGGGTTATAAATTAAACTCTCCTCCTTCTGTTAGATATCTCAATTTGTAATATTTTCTCACATAATAATAAAAGCAAGTTATTTCAGCTGTGCTCGGAGATTAGGCTAACTCCGTTAACAATATTCGGGTGTCTTTTTTTCTCTTTATCTCTTTTATTATTCCGCTTTATTTATTCAATATTATTTGTCGGGTAGCTCTGTTAGGGTTTTGTTTTAGTGGGAAAATTACCCGTTTTTCCCAACAATATTCATTTCTTCATTCTTGTCTATGTCAATTTAGTTGATATGTTGCAGTATCGGTTGGATTTCCAGTTGGTTGAGTGTTAAAAAACTTTATATATATTTTTTTATAAGAATTGAAACACTCATAAAATATTTTATTTAATTTATTTATTACTGATAAAAAAAACTATCAAATTTTTTCAATTGTAATTGAAAAATGATATCCACAAAATAGTTGAAATTGATTGTGTGCATAGTTTTCATGAAGGTGGTACAGTTTGGTGCGTTGGATTGTCCTTCCTCCTGCATTGCTACTGCCAAACTGCTTCACACCAACACAACATTCTGCCCACTCATCAAACAAACCTTATCTTATCTTTTTTTCAATGGTCATCCTTCTTCCAATTCCACCTCTTTCTATCTTATTACATAATCACACACATAGGATACCATAATAATAACACCTTCTTATATCAATTTTTAAAATATTTTATTTATTTTATTTTTGACGTACTAAAAAATAAAAATAATAATAAAAAAATGTGTATTTAAATTATTTTTTATTTCAACTTTTTAACCATATAAGATTATTGGAAGTACCAGAATAAACTCTGGCCGGTTGAAACCACTTTTTTTATCTTTAATTGTAACGGTAATATTTTGATTTTTACTAAAGTTAATCATCACGTACATTCAAGATATTATATCTTTTAGAGTTTTGTATTATATTAAGTTAAAGTATAGCATAGAAAAAAAAGAAAAAAAAAAGGAAAAATTTGTGTAATTACATTAAACCTTTGGAAATATTAGTACAATTTACTCTTTCTTATTTCATATTTTTTCTACCTCCTCTTCACCCATGTCTCCTGTCACTTTCCACTGTGGCTTTCACACTATGACACGTCTCACATCCCACTACTACGTGCCAACCGCTTCTCTCCATAAATATCTCTTTAAATTTAAAGTAATTATTTCATATTATTTCAATGTTTGGATGACGTGGATGCATTGCCATCGTTGCTTAATTCTTATTTTAATATTCTTATTTCTCTCTCAAATAATATTATAAAAGAAAAAAGTTAATCATTCGAAAACACGTATTTAATAATAGAATGAAATAAAAAAGTTGGAAAGATTTTGCATTTGTTGAATCCATAAAGTAGAGAGAGAGAGTGCAGTTGTTGTTGTATAAATAGAGAAGAGAGTGATGGTTAATGCATGAATGCATACATGGCTTCCTCCAACTTACTCTCCCTAGCCCTCTTCCTTGTGCTTCTCACCCACGCAAACTCAGCCAGCCAAACCTTCTTCAGCTTCGATAGGTTCAACGAAACCAACCTTATCCTTCAAGGCGATGCCTCCGTCTCATCCTCCGGCCAGTTACGACTAACCAATGTTAACAGCAACGGAGAACCCACGGTGGGCTCTCTGGGCCGCGCCTTCTACTCCGCCCCCATCCAAATCTGGGACTACACCACCGGCAACGTCGCCAGCTTCGACACCAACTTCACATTCAATATACAGGTTCCCAACAATGCAGGACCCGCCGATGGCCTTGCCTTTGCTCTCGTCCCCGTGGGCTCTCAGCCCAAAGACAAAGGCGGTTTTCTAGGTCTTTTCGACGGCAGCAACAGCAATTTCCATACTGTGGCTGTGGAGTTCGACACCCTCTACAACAAGGACTGGGACCCCAGAGAGCGTCATATTGGCATCGACGTGAACTCCATCAAGTCTATCAAAACGACGCGGTGGGATTTTGTCAACGGAGAAAACGCCGAGGTTCATATCACCTATGAGTCCTCCACGAAGCTCTTGGTGGCTTCTCTGGTTTACCCTTCTCTGAAAACAAGCTTCACCGTCTCTGACACAGTGGACCTGAAGAGCGTTCTTCCCGAGTGGGTGAGCGTTGGGTTCTCTGCCACCACTGGGATTACTAAAGGGAACGTTGAAACGAACGACGTCCTCTCTTGGTCTTTTGCTTCCAAGCTCTCCGATGGCACCACATCTGAAGCTTTGAATCTCGCCAACTTGGTCCTCAACCAAATCCTCTAGACTCCAAACTCCACCTTCCCTGTGACACTAAAACACTGCTTTCACTCAGTGTTCTTTCCTGCTAATAATGTTTCTCTGTCACAGAAAATAAAATGGGAGCTCATATATTATTATATTATTAAAAGGAGCTGTCAAATGCTTGTTTTTTACTCCAAACTTTGGACTGTTGAAGAAAAGTTTTCCAAAATAATAACATAATGGAGTTTACTCTATTTTACTCTTCTTCTTTTTTTTGTATTTTTGATCATCTTGTTATCTCTATCGCCCTACATTTCTCGAGATTAAACCCTAAACCCAATAACTTATATTCCTGAACGCAAACTTTTCAGGATTTAGCCGCATGTTCATTCACTTAAGAGCTGTATAACACGGACACCGATAAAACAAGGACACAAACGTAAAGATACGGAAAATATTTAAAATAAATATTTAAAATGTAGGATATGAAAACACGAATCTATATATTATATAATTATAAATTATATAAATTGATAATAAAGATTTATGTACACAAGTATGTTACAGATTGTTTTTTGGAGAAAAGAGAAAAAAATGTTTTTCATGACTACTTCAAAATGATTTGTTTCTTATTTTTATAATCATAATAAAAATTTATACAATAAGTTTGAGTTTTTAGAAAATTAATGTATTTTTCCTTTTTAAAATTCTGTTAGAATTGTATTAAAATTGTCAAAAATCCAACAAATACTTTTTGAATTGGACATTTCACGAATACGTGTCCTACAAGTGTCATACGAATGTCGGTGTCCGATATGAGTATCTACCACCGACACATCATTTAAGAGAAGTGTCTGAACATCATAGCCTAATAGCTTCAAAGAGTTCTTTCAAATCTTTATGTGTTGGGCACATGAGTTTGTCGTCCACGTAAATCGTTCCGACCATTTCCCTTATGTTCCGGCCAATCCCCTTGAAGACTTTGTCTATGAGTCTTTGACAAGTTCCTTCAACATTTTTCAGGCCATATTACCTCATAGTCTCATATAGTAACATAGTCTCATGGTAACGCTACTTATAGTCACTCTTCACTCTTCTTTGCTACTAATAATGTTCATTTGTCACACAAACTAAAATAAATAAATAAAATGGGAGCTCATATATTTACACAATTTACACTGCGTATTATTGACCATGCATATTCGTATTGTTAGTGCATAATTTGAAAAATAAAAAATATGTAATTTTTAAAAAGTTTATAATAATGGAAAGGATTAGTATAAGTTAAAGTATAACATAGAAAAAAAAAACATTGGTTTAAATTACATTAAACATAAGAAAATATTACTTTAATTTACTCTTTCTTATTCGACTTTTACAGTTATTAAATCACTATACAAATCAATATAAACTAACTTATTCTCACATCGATATATGTTTATCACCACCACTCTAAAAATAAACTTTATAATTATTGGTGCAAAAAAGCTAAATGACAACGGTCATTTCAGCACTAAATGAGCAATTCTTATACCGCTGTCTTTCAGCATGAATGAGCGATTCTTATACCGCTGTCTTTCAGCATGAAGTCCATTCTCTTTAAGTAAAGACAACGGTTATATAATCGTCGTGTTATATTCAGTCTAAAATAACGATTATGGTAAAAGTCTTCATTTTAGGCATTTTTTAAAGATATAAAACGACAATTATGCTAAAAAATCGTTGTTTTAAATCCTCCTGAAAGATATAAAATGGCAGTTATGCTAAAAACTCATCATTTTATACCATCTTCAAAGATATAGAACGACCGTTATGATAAAAGCCGCTATTTTAAATGAGAATTTTTTGCTTTAGTTTATTCTGTTTGACCATATATGCGTGTTATTAGTGCATAATTTGAAAAATATGTAATTTTTAAAATTTTTATAGTAATGGACAGGATTATTATAAATTAAAGTATAACATATTAAAAAAAGGAAACATTGGTGTAACTTCATTGAATCTTAGTAAATATTACTATAATTTACTCTTTCTTATTTACAGTTATTAAATCACTAAAGAAATCAATATAAACTAACTTACTCTCTCATCTAATTTTTATTTAAATTTCTTTACACTTCTCTTCCATTTCTATTTCTATGACATTATTTAATATTTTTCTTGTATTTTTTTTTCTTAGTCGTGGATGTCATTTTGCCTTTCTTAGTCGTGGATGTCATTTTGCCTTTGAGGCATTTGACACATGTTCCAAAATCAGTGAAATTGAGAGATGGTAAGACTTCATCCTTCACAAGTCGAGATAAGCGATCTCGTGAAATGTGGCCTAAACGTTGATGCCACAACATGGATGAAGTTTCTAAGTCTCGTTTTCTCTTGGTCTTTGTTAAGTTCTCATTAATATTATATGATAACAAAGATTTGGAGAAGTTATCATCTAGTTCTAACTTATAGAGACCGTTATCCAGAAAACCAGTACCAAACAATTGAGAATTTAAAGAAATAGTAAGTTTGCCATGACCATGGGAAACATAAAAACCATCAATGTCTAACTTTGGTCCTAATACAAGATTCTGAGTAATTTCGGGAATATATAAGGTATCATAAAGTTTAATACATTTTCCAGTTTTCATAAGTAATTCTAAGATTCCGACAGCTTCGACAAATAGTTCTTGTCCATTCCCCATCTTAAGTGTTCTTTGGTTTCTTTCCAGCTTCTGGATTGTAAGGAATCCCTGGATTGAATTGGTCACATGAACCATAGAACCAGAGTCAAACCACCAAGTATTAGTTGGAACATTTAAATTAAAGGACTCAATTATCATATTTAGATGATTACCTTTCTTAGCCAACCACTCCTTAAAGCTTGAGCACTCAGACTGCTTATGTCCTACCTTGCGGCAGAACTTGCAGTAGAACTTGCTAGTGAATTTGTTAGAGCTGGAGGGTGCACTTGCATCAGTTTTAGGGACCTTATTAGATTCCTTTTTATGGAATTTGCCCTTCCGCTTCTTCGACTCAGCAGCCACGAGGTAAGCAACATCTGGTTTCTCCAACTTCAGGCGCTCTTCTTCTTGAACAGTCATAGCAATCAACTCACTCATGGACCATTTGTCCTTCTGAGTATTATAGTTGACTTTGAAGGCTTCAAACGCAGAAGGAAGAGAAGTCATAATGAAGTGGACTAGGAAACCTTCACTGATCTCCATGGCTAATCCCTTAAGTTTACGGGCCATGTCGCTCATCATCAGGATGTGTTCACGAATGCCGGTGCGCCCGTCATATTTTGTAGTCACCAACTTCAAGATAAGAGTACTAGCATGAGCCTTAGAGGTTCCTTGAAATTGTTCCTCCACAGAAGCTAGATAAGCCTTAGCGTTAGGTGAATCAGGAATGCCTCCTCTAATGATTGGACTGATGGAATTCTGGATAAGCATAAGACACATCTTGTTACTCCTTTGCCATTTCTCATAAGCCATCTTATCTTCAGGAGTGCTCTTATCAGTGAGGGAAAGAGGAGCAGCTTCAATTAGTGCATGATCAAAATCTAGCATCCCAAGAGTCAGCATCAAGGAATCTTTCCAAGAAGAATGATTTTCACCAGTCAAGGTCTCAATTTCCATATTAGGGGCTGGTTAGACGACGAATTAAGATACTTAGGCTAAGGAAAAAGTTAGAGTGACATTTGGAAACTTAGATCTAAAGCAGGCATAAGTAAGAACCATTATGATAATGAAGCTGTGATAAAATCTATTATAACATCAAAATAATAGACTAGATTAGGTTCTACTTAAACAATCAGCTTTCACTTTGGTTAATTACCAATTATTTAAGAATAATGAACAATTATAAGTAAGGTATGTGCAATAAGAATGTGACACATCATCTTTGGACAGAATTGAACATTTAAGCTTATGCACATATTAAGTTTGCAAAACACAAGTGCATCAAACATCGTTGGACAGAATAGAAATAAGAAATAATTGTGTTTTTAGGCAAATGTCATGCGAATATTTAATAATTAAGTGTACTCACAAGTAAGTGAAGGTGCTTAATTAGACTAAAATAACAAGACATAACCCATCATCGTTGGACAGAAGGGAGACTCCTGTTATTAAGTTTAAGCAAAAAATTTAATTTTAATTTTGTCAAACTTAATATTTTTGTTTTAAGAGTTTAACAAAATAAGTATTTTTTTTAAAACATAATTACGGTATCATGAGATTTACCATATTTAATTCGATAAATAAAAGGAAACGCGTAAATATGTTACTCGTAAACTCGATAAGTGAGTAGCGGAATATTAAGGATTTGATTTTAGATTTGGTCTTCAAAATTTTAATTAGATTGATATGTTTCCAAGTTTGACACGACTGCTATTTTCGAAAATAGTAATAATAATAATAATACCCGAAAATTAATAAGGCAAGAATATACTATCCTAAATAAGGAAAAACGTGGAGACTAAGATATCAATTTTTATTTATTTTTTTAGAAAAACACAATCAAATCAAATCAAATCCATTCCTAATTAAGGGAATCAATTGTATTTCGAAAATTTGAATTAAGGAAAAATATTATTTTCAAAATTTCCTAATTAAGGGAATAATTAATTTTTGAAAATTCTTTATTCATAATTTTCAAAAATTCATACGAACAACAAATAATGATGATGAACATATAATCAAAATTAATTCCATTCCAAATAAGGGAATACTCACGAAAATTATGAAGAACACATAACATTAATATTAAATTTTAATTTTCAAAATCTTAAAATAATTATGGATCTCGAAAAAATTAAAATTTATTTTATGATATCAAGGTGGATTTTCGAAAATAAGTGGTTCAATAATATACCAAAATAAAAACATCGAAAATCAATAGGTTGAATCAAAATCCTCGTTTCTTCCAAATTTAGGGAAAACAAAAGAAGAATCGATTAAACAACATAAACCTGACTCTGATACCACATGTTGGATTAGGATTCCTCAATCATATAATGAAACGAGAATAATGATTAGATAATACTTGGTAAACCCGTGATCGCATGGCTGAGGGACGAAGACATGATCTTGATCGGGTTTCCCTTTAGAGTGTATCGCTTAAAATGGAATTATGTGAGCAGAGAGACAAAGAGATGAGAGGCTCGAAAATCCCTTTAGGGAATGAGTTTCGACCGTGTGATGTTAGAATATAAGAGTGTCTCTTTAGTTGTCTGGTAATCTCTATTTATAATACACCCAAGAAGAAACCCTAATTATTTATGATAATAGTAATTACCAATAATATAATAGGATAATTATGGTAATTGATCAATTAATAAGATAAATAATTGTGAGGTATCACATAATATTATTATTAAATGTGAGCGTTGGGTTCTCTTCCACCTCAGGGTCATCTAACGTGTCCAGTGAAACGCACGACCTGCTCTCTTGGTCTTTTTCTTCCAAGTTCTCCTGTCACACCACATCTGAAGATTCGAATCTCGCCAACATCCTCCTCAACAAGATCCTCTAGATTCCAAAAACCACCTTCACTGTGACAGTAAAACCCTGCTTATACTCACTCTCACTCTTCTTTCCTGCTAATAATCTTCATCTGTCACAAATGGGAGCATAAATAAAATAGGAGCTCATATATTTACACTGCGTATTATTCAGCATGTGTATTATTATATTATTAGTGCATAATTTGAAAAATATGTAATTTTAAAAAAGTTTATAATAATGGAAAGGATTATTATAAGTTAAAGTATAACAGAGAAAAAAAAAGGAAACATGGGTGTAATTACATTAAATCTTAGTACATATTACTATAATTTACTTTTATTTGATTTTTACAGTTATTAAATCATTAAACAAATCAATTTATAAACTAACTTACTCTCACATCTAATTTTTATTTAAATTTCTTTACACTTCTCTTCCATTTCTATTTCTATGACATTATTTAACATTTTTCTTGTATTTTTTTTTTACTTTCTAACTCTATTCATTTCAAATCGATATATGTTTATCAACACTCTAAAAAGAAACTTTACAATTACTGATGAAAAAAATTAAATCACGACGATCATTTTAGTATTAAAACAACGGTTCTTGTAGCGTTGTCTTTCAACATATAGTCTATTCTTTTCAAGCAAAGACAGAGATTATATAATCGTTGTGTTATATTCAGTCTAAAACAGCAATTATGGTAAAAGTCGTCGTTTTAGACCTTTTTAAAAGATATAAAACAACAGTTATGGTAAAAAGTCACCGTTTTAGATCCTCCTTAAAGATATAAAATGACGGTTATGATAAAAAGTCGTCATTTATACCTTCTTGAAAGATATAAAATGGCAGTTATGGTAAAAGCCGCCATTTTAAATGAGAATTTTTTGTTTAGTTCATTCTGTTTAATGTTAATCCTATCTAAATTGACTTGTACAATTAAAACTAAGTTAGCCCTGATACATATATTCAGATAATCAAATTATATACATTGATAAAGATGTATTACAAACACTAATAACATATATATTCCTATCTATCTATCTAATTCCTATATTATTGATTATTTATCTTAGAGTTATAGAAATTAAGGAAATACGTGGCCCATTTCTCACATATTCTATGGCGGGAAAAAGGATTCACATTAATTAGTGTTAAAAAATTATAAAGAATAAGTTAAATATTATTATTTGCTTCCAGTCATGCTCTTACAATGATCTCCATATGCAAATTCTAACAAATCTGACATATATATGTCCATAGGGTTTTTTTTTATATAAAGTTTTCGTGTTAGGCATCACTATGCAACTTGACATCTCAGCTAAGCTGACACCTCAAGTAACAACAATCATTTGTCATCACATAAAAAAAATATTATTAAAAAAAAAGAAAAAAGAAAGAAAATACAAAAATATGACGGGACTAGACCAAAACCCATATGTTAACAAAAACGATAAATAGGTAGATTATACCTATTCATAAAGAATTCTAAGAACAGACTAGCTGGGAGTCTATTATACCAATGAAATGATTCTCTATGAATAAATCCTAAATTAGCCAACTTATTAGCACACGCATTCCCTTCACGAAAAATATGAATTATCACTAATTTATAGGGTTTTGATATATCACTAATTTATAACTAAAAAATCATGAAAAAAAAATTAGAATTTTCTAATTAGGGTAACTGTGAGAACTAAAACCTTAAAATACCTGAAAAATACCTAAATAATAAAAAAGATTAATAATAAATGGTGGATTTTTGGAATTTTTGTCCGCTCAAAAAGCACCTCTCCAATGACACCCCCTACCAGCATACCCAAATACTTAAAAAGAGTTATCGACACATTGTAATTAAGAATCGTAGCAAAACGTTGAATCGTTGTAAAATCAATCGTTGCTTAATTCTTATTTTAATATTCTTATTTCTCTCTCAAATAATATTATAAAAGAAAAAAGTTAATCATTCGAAAACACGTATTTAATAATAGAATGAAATAAAAAAGTTGGAAAGATTTTGCATTTGTTGTTGTATAAATAGAGAAGAGAGTGATGGTTAATGCATGAATGCATACATGGCTTCCTCCAACTTACTCAACCTAGCCTCTTCCTTGTGCTTCTCAGCCACGCAAACTCAGCCAGCGAAACCTCCTTCAGCTTCGATAGGTTCAACGAAACCAACCTTATCCTCCAAGGCGATGCCTCCGTCTCATCCTCCGGCCAGTTACGACTAACCAATGTTAATAGCAACGGAGAACCCACGGTGGCCTCTCTGGGCCGCGCCTTCTACTCCGCCCCCATCCAAATCTAAGACAGCGCCACCGGAAAAGTCGCCAGCTTCACCACAAACTTCAAATTCAATATCCACGCTCCCAACAAAGCAAAAGCCGCCGATGGCCTTGGCTTTGCTCTCGTTCCCAACAAAGCAAGGCGGTTTTCTAGGTCTTTTCGACAGCGACAAATACAACAGCAAAGCCCATACTGTGGCTGTGGAGTTCGACACCTTCGTCAACCAGGAGTGGGACCCCGAAGGCCGTCATATTGGCATCGACGTGAACTCCATCGAGTCTATGAAAACGACGCCGTGGGAATTGGTCAACGGAGAAAACGCGGAGGTTCAGATCACCTATGAGTCCTCCACGAAGCTCTTGGTGGCTTCTCTGGTTTACCCTTCTCAGCCAACGAACTACATCGTCTCTCAGAGAGTGGAGCTCGAGAGCCTTCTTCCGGAGTGGGTGAGCGTTGGGTTCTCTGCCACCTCAGGGTTCTCTTGGTCTTTTTCTTCCAAGATCTCTGATGATGACACCACATGTGAAGGTTTGAATCTCGCCAACATCGTCCTCAACAACCTCTAGACTCCAAACTCCACCTTCACTGTCACAGTAAAACACTTATATTCACTGTTCTTTGCTGCTAATAATGTTCATATTTTAACCATTTTTACTTTATTTTTTAATTTAAAATATTATTATATTATTAAAAGAATCTATACTAAATACATACACCTAACATTCTAATAAATTAATATTTTTATATTTTTATTTTATTTTTTATTTAAAATATTATTATATTATTAAAAAGAGCTGTTAAGTGTTTGTTTTTTGTTTCGAGTGTTAAAAGAAAAGTTTTCCAAAATAATAACATCATGCAGTTTACTCTTTTTATATTTTTTTATCATCCTAATAATCCACACGTAACAACATATAAAACAGATTCAATCTCACATGTTAACATAATATTATATAATACTTAAATTATACAATTAAATAAGGATACAATTGCAATTAGAATAATGTTTATGTGTGTGTATCTATATATTAAGATAAATATTAACAAAATATTATGACCATGCCTATTATTAGTGCATAATTTTAAAAAAGTTATGTAATTTTAAAAAAGTTTATAATAATGGAAAGGATTATTATAAGTTAAAGTATAGCATAGAAAAAAAACAAACATGGGTCTAATTACATTATTAGCAAATATTACTATAATTTACTCTTTTTTATTTGACTTTTTCAATTATTAAATCGCTAAACAAATCAATATAAACTAACTTACTCTCACATCTAATTTTTATTTAAATTTATTTACATTTCTCTTCCATTTTTATTTCTATGATATTATTTAATATTTTTATCATGTTTTTTTTCTTACTTTCTAACTCTTTCAATTTCAAATCGATAGATGTTTATCACCATCACTCTAAAAAGAAAGTTTACCATCACTGGTCCAGAAAAGCTAAATCACGATGGTCATTTTAGAATTAAAACAACGGTTCTTGGAATGTTGTCTTTTAGCATGTAATTTATTCTCTTCAAGCAAAGATAGTGTATTCTCTTTAAGCAAAGACAACAGAAAAAGCTAAATCACAACAGTCATTTTAGCATTAAAACAACAGTTTTTGAACCGCTGTCTTTCAACGTGTAGTCTATTTTCTTCAAGCAAAAACTACGACTATATAATTGTCGTGTTATATTCAGTCTAAAATGGCAGTTATGGTAAAATTCATCATTTTAGACCCTCATAAAAGATATAAAATGGCAATTATGGTAAATATTCGTTGTTTTAAACCCTCCTGAAAGATATAAATTGTCAGTTATGGTAAAAAGGCGTTGTTTTAGACCCTCTTGAGAGATATAAAACAACGGCTATGGTAAAAGCCACCACTTTAGACCCTTTTGAAAGATATAAAACAACGGCTATGGTAAAAGTTGTCATTTTCGACAGATATAAGTGAGTTTTTAATTATAGATTCTTTACTAGATTGAGGTTTTGTGGAGTTAGTAAGGTACTAATTGTTTTGGATTGATGAGAAGTTAGTCTTGGTAAGTAACCTCAATCATATATGAGTTTTCTTATCTTTTTGTCTTCTCTTTTTTTCTTCTCTTCTTCTTTACTTGTATGAATGATTTAGAGGAAATGTTTGCTCATATAAAATGATGTTTTGAGAACTTCTCTAGATTCATTAGAGTCTTAGGAAAAATGATCAAGTATTGGTTGTTATGAGAGCATACTTCAATCTAGACAAGGGGAGTTATTATGTCAATTTTTTACAATATGATAGTTGTTAGTTGTATGTAATGCATGGAGGTTGATATTATGTAAAATATATGCATGTTAGAAGAGTTGTAGAGTTGTTGTGATGATACATTGTTGGATATAAGTCTTAAAATAACTCTTTGATGGACATGGGATGGTAAGAATCCACATACAATTTGGAAATCTTTGAGAATATCCTTTGTTTGAGCCCTTTGGGGTTGCTTTACGGTCACTTGACACTCAAGAGAGACCTAAGTGATGTAATCATTACACTTATTGTCTTATATCACTTAAGAAATGTGTTGGTTGTCCAAGTGACATGTTATATAGTTCAAGTTGTGGCTTATTGTTCAAGTGACATAGATGTTGAGTCAATTCTCAAGTATATCATTGATGAGCATATATTTATTCACACTCAATAGCTTTAATCATGGATTATTGAACTATAATAATAAATAAATAAATTTTTTTAATTAATATTCATATAATTGAGTTTATTTGGGCTTTAACTATTATTTTTGTTAATTTTGTGTTTTTAGAGTAAATGGTCTGAAAGAAGTGTCTACCTTAGTGAATGGGCCAAATATGCAAAAGTCAAAGTTGCTTTTTTAATCAAAACAGAAAACAAATTTTGAGGAGAAGAAAGAGAAAATAAAAGCTACAATATCTCAGAAACAGAATTGGAAGCAAATCTTCTGCAAAATACAAGAATTCTGAAAAGTCAAAAACTTTGAAATTGTTAACAAAATCTAGACTACAATATTTTTCCAAGATCCCTGGAGCATAAAGGCCTATAAAAGGACACAAGCATCAAGGAGAAAGGAGGGAGTTTCATAGGGTTTTCTTAGTTTCTTTTTTTCTTGTAATTCTTTTGTTTTGCCTCCACATGGAAGGCTAAACCTTTTTGGTTGATTCCTTTGTAATTTCCCATTGAGTTTTGAGATTTTTTTTCAATAAAAGTTTCAATTTTTATTTTTTTATAGTAGTTGTTTTAATATTCTAATCTCATGGAAAACTGATTTTTGTGAGAGGTTGTACTTGAATGCATCATTGAGAGTCTTCCTTATCTTAAATTTTAGTTTCTTAGTTAGTTCGCATTGTTCTAATTAATTTCTTGGGCGCATGATTCAAGAGAGATGAGATAAGCATTTCCATGGAGTATACGCATGGAACAAAGTGAGTATTGATTAAACCAGTAGACTCATGTTTTACTGGTGAGTTTCAGTTGAATTAGACTGACGCAAGTTCAATTTGGTTTAGCTTTGTTGGAGGATTGAGAAATGATTAATCTTTAGAGAATCTATGAAGAATTTTAATGGTGGAAGAACTTGATGATCAACCGCATTTTAATTGCTATTTTAATTTGTTTTATATTTTTTGCACAACTATCTCAATCCTCTTTTTATCTTTATATTGTTATTGCTAAATTTTATTGCTTGCAGATAGATTCTAAACATTGATTTACTGATTTTATTATTGAATTCGTTGAGAGACAACTTGAGGTCATCTAATCACTTGTATACTATCATCTCTTTAGCGTTAGACAAGTCTACGCTGGAACCATTTTAATTTGACATCAAAATGACAACTATCAATCACTCAAGTGTTGGAGAAGGAACTTAAGCTTTTTGGCTTGAGGATTGTGGTGGATACTTAACCGTGGCTGAGGTGGTGCATACGTGTCATGGACATATTAGTGCTTAGCACGATCATTGGGTGCTCCAATGCTAGGTTGAGCACTCAAGCTCTTGGGTGCTCAAGCTACCAAAAGTAGTGGAAGGATTCTCTAAAACTTAATAGTGGATGTTACTTAAGTGACTAACGCTTGAGCGATGAGGTGGTCCCTCAAGCGAGAAGAGCCCTGAGAGGGTGTTGCATTTTTGTTGCATTTCGCTCAAGTGACAATTTACTATGATGGTGATGATGTTATGTCATGATTGAATATTTTATATATGTTATATGTCTTTATACATGGTATGTATGATGTATAAAATGTGAGATTGATTTTATATGCTTTGGATAAATATATAATTGATGTCGAGATGAATGATATAATGTTTGTATGATGTATACCCTTTTTTGTTGGTCCTTCGTGTTTGTTTGTTTGTGTTTTGTGTATGTATGTATATAAAGTGGTATATATGTATATAAAGTTTGACTCTAGATATGGTGACACTTCCTGAGTTGGTACATCTTTAAGGGCGGTGTAGGGATACTCAGGGTGGTATCATACCTTGGATGATGGTGATAAACATGAAGTATCATGACTTCATTGTTATTTAATCACATAGACAAAATTTTATGTTGTGAGAATTTAAATGAAACTTACATCAAACTTCATAGTAAATATACATATAGTTTGAGAGTAGATGTTTTGTGTCACTCTAACATTAAAAACCTTAACCTTATTCTAATGTGTGTCAAATATTAGTTTCTAGTAAGATTTGTTTATTGTATTTTATAGTCTTCCAAATGATGTTTCATTCAACTAAATAAGTTAATTTATATTTATATATCTAATCTTGTTATTTGCATTAAGATAAATTTTATTAGTATATTTGCATGTTTTTATGTGTGTTTATTGGTATGATTTAAAGTAAATAGACTTTCATTTTAGAAGTATTTATTTAATTATATACTTTGAAGACTTTAATACAGTGTAATAATATTATATAGTTTACTAATATTTTATAAAGCTACAATGTTTTGCAGGAGGACATCATAAAATTCATAACTTTAATATTTAAATTTATATTATTTTCATAAAATGTATTCCTTTATCGAATTAAATCAACGTTCTTTGAAATGATTGTAAAATTTTATAATTAACAAGTTATTGGTTTACATGGTTTTGAATTCGATTTTTTATTTTGAAAATACACTTGGTCTTATTGATCATCAATAAAATTCAAATTTAAAAATAATTGACCTGAACTTTTATTTTAAGAAAAATAGAAAACAGAAGTTATAATGGAAAGGGAAGATACTTTTCAAACCTTCTGTCATTTTTTTTCTTTTTCTACCCCCCTCCACGCGTAGACACCACTACCCATTGGATCATCATGGTTTTAGACTTTGGTTTTGTATATTTTTATAAAAAAATTAATTATTTATAAGTTATTTTAAATATTCTTTCTTTAATTTATCGATATGTTTTTTAATATAAAGTTCTAATGAAGTTTAAAAACTTCAAAATGAAAATGAATAATATCTTGAATTGATCATAAACTTTTTTTTCCCTTAATCATCATCAACTGTGGAATTTATTTCGTTCATCTAGCAGAACAACAAAATAGTTGTAATACATAATACTACCTTTCTTTTCTCAGTTTTTTTTTATTTTTTTTAGTGAATTTTATTTTATTTTATTTTATTTAAAATGATGGAAACTTTTAAATGATTTTTCTATTTTTTAATTTAAAAGGGTGGTGATTCGTTAATACTAGTAAAAAAACATACACTTCACAAACTAATAAAATAATATTTTAATCATTTTTAATTTTAAATATTATAATTTGGTGTGAAACTTTATGATGTCAAATAAATCTTTTCCAATTTGGAATTGCTTTTCAAAAAGCATATGCTTACAGCATCAAACGTTTACAATCTTTCTTTTATCGATTTGAATCCTTTCTTTTACTTTAAGCATTTACTTTTGATCGTTTTACATTCCTAGAGTTTTACTAGTTACATTCCACTACACTTCTTCACTTTAGACTTTTTTTTCCAATTATGTTTCTTTTGAAACTCCACTTTGATTTGTTGAATTGTGAATAAATTCTCTTTCAAATTCATCATTCAAACCAATACCTTGTATTACAAACTTTTATTTTTGTTCAAAGTCATAATTAAATTCAATCATAACATAAACGAACTTTGATATTCGTTTTGATCAAAGCATTGAATTGAAATTTTGATTAGTCCTAATCATATTGACTTATTTTTATGGTCATTTATATGCTAAGCAACCCACCACCAATCTTGTCAAACCCAAATTGCAAAAGTTGGCAATGTGATGCAATCAATGGCAGACAAAAACCCATCTTTTCTTACATAATTATTCTAGACAGTTAACCTTCAAAAAAATCATATTTTCATTCATATTTATGTAATCATTTTTATCGTTAAGTTATAAAATCGATTTTCATTCATATTTATATAATTATTTTTATCGTTAAAGTTATAAAGTGAGATGTTTATTATGATATGAAAATAATTAAAAAAGTAACTTTAAATTTAATTCAACTTCATAAAACCAATTTATAACATAAAATTTTCACTCATCTATATATTATAAATAAAATAACCTAATTTCGTGAAATCTCGATCTCATTAATCGATATTTTATGATGTTATTGTTATTATAGAAACTAAAAACATGCCAAATAATTTACAATATATAGATTCAGTTAAATCAATTCAGCTAGTCTCCTTGAGTAATAAATCACTAACTTTAGACTATTATTTAGATTTACATTTCATCTCTCATGATATCGAACCAAGTGAATTTCATTCATGGCACCATTAATATAATCAACAATTTTAAAAAGATGCAAATTTGTACTAGTGAATGCTTCAATGTCCCTGATAAATATACGGAAAAAAAACTTTTAATATTTTTTTCTTATTAAATAAAGAAATTCATTGTAAGAGAAATTAGGATCCTTCAATAAAAATATGTGTCATTACCTCATCACCAGAAAAAAAAAAGGACAACAGGTAACAAAACAAAAACAAATTTGTGTTTCATTTGAGATTAAGGAAGGTAAGGAAGAAAAAAGATTAAAAAAAATGTTCCAAATTATTATTACAATTACAATTAAAACCTAATTAATTCCGAAAAGATAAACAAAGAGAAAAGAAGCGCAGATTCATTTTTCCTTTTTCTTGTTCGGAGAAAACAAGGCAACGCATACGTTTGAGAAACACAAACCTCCAACGTCATGGCAGTTACATCGGCGGCGCGTGCGACCCACACGCCAACACAAATCTACGCTCCGCCGCCCTCGGCGGATTCCGGCGCCGCGGCGTTCAAGTCAAAACCCTCAGTTACATTAGTCACCTCCCCACCCTTTTTCTTTGGGTTGCCGTCATCACCCTCTTGGGCGCCGTCGGCTTCTCCGCCGTGGTCCACCGCAAGCTCCACCGTCTCGAGCGCCTCCCGCCACTTCGCGCCGCCCCTCCCTTTGTGGTCAAAGTACTTAACGGCCACCCTCATCCTCCCTAATATGGCGAAAAACTCCTCCACCTCCTCCTCCGTAGGAAGCCCATCACCGCCACCACCATGTTCTTCTTCTTCACCCTTTAACCTCTTCTTCTTCACTCTCTCCCCCTCTTCTTCCACCCTGGTGACCCTCTTGTTCTTCCTCTTCTCCATTTCCATGGCGATGATGATGAAGACTCAGATCCACAAGGCCAAATCAAAATGAGCAAGAACTTATATAGAATTTGTTTCCTCCATGTGAAGATATTGAATTCTATTAATGTTCCTGTTTTTAAATAAGACAATCACTTTTCCTGTTCTTCCAATCAACATATATTATATAAATAAATGTGCACAGTCCACCACCAGTCATTTAAATATGCTTTCACTTTTCGGTGAATTTTCTTTTTTCTCGGTCAGATATTATGAGATCACTCACAGCATCAGATTATTTTAAAATAATCATTCTTAATCTAATTGTTTTGAAAGTAATTTATTCATTGATCTAAAGTTCGTTGCCATAATATTATTATGGTAAATTATAAATTCGAGATATTATATTGTCGGTTTTAAATATTTTTAAATGTTTCTCGAAAATTTTACATCAATTAAATTATAATATTTTGATAATATTTAATTATATATAAGTACGTGTAAATTTTATCTTATGAACAATTTTATGAATTAAATTATATTTAAAGTTTACTTTATAAAATCTCACATATAAAATCTCACAAATTACGATATTTATCACAGATTACGATTCATATAAAAAAAATTCCTTATTGAAGTGTTGATAAAAGAGAAAGCATTATCTATGAAATGAAAATAACTTTGATTGATAAAAATCAAAACATGATGTGATATCTTATTATATATTGTTGTTTAGATTAAAACAAGTATTAAATAAAATATATATTATATTGTTATATTTATGTCGTGGGAGGAATGTTGACCAATTGTACCATGTGTTTTGGTATGCATGGAAAAAATGTGTTGCTTTTAAATTTGATTTATTGCCGTAACTAGCTTTTACTTCTCTGTGGTGTGCTCAATATGTTCTTATTTCATAATGCTGTTATATAAAATCATTATATTTTTCATCTGTTAGTAAATATGCTATGGTTTGTTTATTGAAAATATTAAATTTAAACATTCTCCTATATATGAACTTTAATGTATTTAGTGTTACCTAATCATTTATAAAATACTATCTAACTAATTTTATATTCAAAATTATTTTTTATTTATTAATTGTAAATTTTAAAAAACACATGTTAGGCTCATTTAACCTAATAGATACTTCTACCAAGAAAGGTTTGAAGTTGGTTCTACTTTTTATAAGGCAACTATATCTATCAAAAGCGTACTTGGATTGGTTGTTGCCCCCAATACATTTTTAGTGAAAAAATATTTCAAACATAAAATAAAATTTAATTGATATTATATAATAAGTTTTTATTTAATATTTTTTAAAATTTTGTGTTAATAGGTATAGATTATGTATGTGCTATTTTTGTTAATATATAAATTTTGATATTTGATTGTTGGTATTTGAAATGTTTAATAAAATAATTTTTATAAAAATAATTCTCAAGTTTTTTCTACTTCATTAAATGGTTTTTTTCTTTCAAGCGTGAATAATTAGCATCTATTTGGATTATTTTTTATATTAACTCCATGTGTAATTGATTATATTAAAATTTATTGGAAAAGTAATAGTATAATAACAACAAACAAAAGTTAGATATTCGTGGGAATTAGAGGGGCAAATTGGAGAGTAACAGGAAGATGATGCGTGAGAACGTGAGTGATGATGTCACAAAAATCAAGAAGATGACGTCATGGGATTGCGTGTATGTTAAAATATGCCATTCTTTGTCATCCCTATGAGGAGTAGACAACGACTCTCCCACTCACTCCCACTCGCACCCCAACGCGTGCAATTTTAGTATCGATCAATTATTAATGCTTTTACTTTAATTTTTAATTATTGACTATAATTAAATAATACAATATATAATTATTAAATATTTTCATATAATAATTTATGTAGCACCGACACTGATATTGCCAGGAGATACATATAATCTCTAAAATGTAGGACATGAGACAAAAAATTATATATTATATAATTATGAATTATATAAATTGATAATAAAGATTTATGTGCACTAAATATGTTTTAATTTTTGTTTGGAACAAAATATGTTTTTTATGACTGGTTCAAAATAATTTTTTCCTTAATTTTATAATTATAATAAAAATTTGTAGAATAAGTTTGAGTTTTTAGAAAATTAATGTATTTATCTTACTTAAAATTGTGTTAAACTCGTGCTAGAATTATCAGAAATTCAATAAATGTATCCAATACGTGTCATTTAAGAGAAATGTATGAGTACATATTTTTATTTGTTACTTTATTGTTAATACATGTTTAAACTAACACACAAAATGGAATGAAAATAATTTATTTTACAAAGTTTTATTTGGAAGTTAATAAAATTAAACTAATAAGTTAAATTTAAACTCGCTAATATCTTAATTCATTTCATTTGAACAAATTTATTATTTGAATAAAAATTTTATTAATTACTTTAAAATATTATAAATTTAATTAATTTTAAAATCAAAAAAAATTCACTGTAAAAAATTAAATTCACATGTTTCTAGTAAATAAGTTTAATTACTTTAAACCATCACCCTATTGTATCAATTGTTGCAAATACTGTAAATATTTCTCTGGAAATAAGAAAAATTGTTAATATCACCCTACTGTATGAATTATTGCTTCACCAATTTATTGCATCTGCCTAACTTTGACTAAGAACATGAAAATGAAAAGAAAATTACAGAAACGTACTTCAAGATATTTCCTTATTATACAATTATGCTAAAATTTCTTAATATTAGGCATGGAAATTTTGTTGGTTGTGTATTGCATATGTTTTATGTTAAATGGATATTACAGAAAAATTATAATTAATACTAGATTAATTATGGTATTTATGTTTAGTTACATTTATCGATATAAGAGATTAATATATCTTTATAAATAAATTAATCAATATCAAATCAAAATACGTATTAATGTTTAATAACTTCGTAAACCATTCCAAGAACAAGTTATAATTTATTTTTTTTTCATTTTATTTTAATGTAAGAGTGAAATTAAAAATTAACATATTTTTACAACTTTTGGATAAAAATATCGCTTTATTACACGTGTTGCCATCTTCACTTTATAAAATCGTTAAGATAAAAGGTATGTACGAAAATTTGAATGGTAAAATTTATAAAATAACAATAATATATTTGAAGAGTTGTTTAACTTTTATTTATTACATAATTAAAAATAAAAAGGTATGAGTGAGTGGCGCGTGAATTTAGTGGTTGAAAAGAAATTGAAAATGATGAGATGTTACGTTGGATGCTTATTCAGTGATTCCAAAGTGGACCCATTAACATCATTTTCAACACATTAATAATATTAGAATTTATCGATTTCAAAAATCTGAAACTTTTTTCTTCAAAACTTCAAATTAACTTATAGGTAAATTAATTTGTAGAAATTGTTATGTGATTAAACGAAATAGAAAAAACTGTGCTAATCTTTATACTAAATCGTATTTATATTTATTTAAATTTTAAAATGATCTTATTTATACTTTTAATTAAATAGCATCCATATTTTATAAATAGACATTTTGACATCCAGTTTTTTTTTTTTTTTTTTAATTCATTGATTCTCATATTATTTGGTTAAAAATATTCCACAAAGAAACGAAATAGGAAGAAACACATGTGGAAATAAATGCATGACCCTGCTCAATACTGAATTGACCAAAAGATGTCCCAAAACAATTTTCCACAACTAAGACATATGTTCAACAAACAACAACAAATGAAGTACAATGTACACTTATTCTCTTGCTTTTTTTTACTCTTCCACCACTTTAAACATTTTTTTAAATAATTATATCTTTTATATTTTATGTCAATGCTTCTCTAACATTCTATTTTAAAAGGTTAAATAAATTTTAGTTCTCCTATAAATCATAAGGTTCCTATGGTTCGGAAATGTTACATGTTCAAATTTATTGGTGTAAATTTCTTAGTTTTTTATTTTTTATTTTTGGCTGGTAAGTGGAGATATTTGTGAAAATTTATTTAAGTTAATATTTAGTATTCGGTGACCGAAGATAATAAATGTGTACATTTACTTTGTATTTATTAATCATATTTATAGATATGAATTAAACTTGAATTTTTATGGATTTAGATTAACACCAATTTCGTAATTAATTTATATATTAGTTTAAAAAAATATTTATTTTTCCAAAATTTATACTTAAATTACATTTGCTTTAAGTTAGGAGTATATTCAATTGCGATGATTCACGTATTGTTCAATTTATACGATGTTCATCACTATTGTTTAAACTAAAAAAATAATTAAAAAAGTTAAAGAAATTATCATAAATAAGATAAGATAATATATTATACAATATGATAGTATTATGAAATACATGAGAGAATAAATACTTTAAAACTAAATGTGATATATAATTTTATATTATATTGAAGATTAATAAAGAAATATTTAAAAGAAAAACTCTCTCATTCTATATGTACTATATTTAGTATTAATATGACTTTATTAAGTGATAAGTATAATGTCTTATAAAGATAAGATACATATGAAAGTTTAAAAGTTTAAAATTTTAAATAAACTAGTTAATTACATAATCAATTACTTATAATTTTAAAAGTTAAGAATAAATCGTGATAATTCATAACATTATATACTAATATTCATGTGCATGAATGTAATTTCAAGATTTTTTTTTATTTTGTAAAAAAATAAATATCTTCAATATATATCCTGTTTATAATTTTTTTTTCAATTCCACGTATAATTTATTTTATAAGTTTTTAGATGCATATATTTTATGACACCAATATATATATATATATACATATTATTTAAAAAATAAATTTAAAATATTTTAAAAATAATGTTAAATACATTATTAGGACAATAAAATATTTCCACATTCACATTGATTTTTAAAACTAATTTATTAATTTATAAAATAATAAAAATAGTCATTAATTTAGTTAGAGATTAATTAATTTATAATATAAAATAGCAAATAACTAAAATACAAATAATTAAAGTTAAATATTATTTTAAAAATTGTTTTAGTTAAATATTAATTTATTTTTTTTCTATTGTAGTGTTCAAACACATCGACTTGTATATTTTCTTCCAATAATTTATATGAATATTTTTTTTCATAAAATCTAAATTATCTAAACTAAATTATATTATAAAATTCTGAAGAATCTTTAACATGTGAATCTAATGGTGGACATATGTAAATTCCAGTTCTAAAAATAGATACAGTTTGTCTTTTATTTAGTGATTTTTTTTTCATTAAGGAAATTTGACTCTTTACCAACAATATATTAGTTAAACTAAAATAACAAAGGAAACAAGACATTGTTTAAAATTTAATCTAGAATATTTAAAAAAAAATAAAACACATATTTAATAAGTTTACAAAACATGTATAATATATTATATTAAATTATATTATTATTTGTGTGCATCAATTTATTTTTAAATATTCGTTTTTTTTTAAAACTTATTTCTATCTATAATAAAAAAGTAACTACTCGAACCTGGACTATTGGAATCCTCGAACAGAAATGAAAAAGCCCAACATGAAACTGAGTTCACTACATCTTATTACTGCAATTGTGAACTTACACCGTTGGATGAAGATCAACGGTTCTAATTTCGGATGCATATTTGAAGTTTGATTTACGAGATACATTATGATCCGAGGACTTTTATCTAACGGTTACGATTAGCTCACTGGTGACTTGTTAAATCCTCGACTGCAGACAATCTGGGGTTCAGCGGATACAACTGCGAATCAAATTCAGTACTCTTTCTCTTTCATTCTCAAGTATTTTGTCGCAAACACTCTTTGTTCCAATTTCAATTGAAGAAGACCCTTGACATTGTAATTGTACTTTAGGTTACCCTTTTATCTGAATTTCATAAAGTAAAACCCTTTTTCTCTTTTTCTTATTATTAGTACTGTTATTTTCAGGTTGAGTTTGCCCAAAATGCCGGATGTTCAGACCCTTGTCAATGATTTTCTGAATAAGCTTAAGAAACGGTAATCTTTTACTCCTCTGACACTTTTTGAGTTCAATAAATGGTGTATTAGGAACCATATTTTGAGGTTTATGAGCTGTTTTGTTGGTTTTCTGTATGTGTGTGTTTGATTTATTATCTATTTATTGTTTATTTATGATTTCTTATTTATTTATTTTGCTGAGTGATGCTAGTAAAATTGAAGGTTCTCAGGCAACAGCAAAGCTCACAGCAGAGTTGCTCCGGTCTGTCATATCACAGCAGCGGGTGCCACACACAAACCAGGCCACAGCTCTGATTCATGCAGTAAGGGCTATTGGGGAGCAGCTTATTGCTGCCAATCCTGTTGGTATGTTAAGATCAAGCTTTTTTATAATCTATTTATAACTATAAGTATGCATGTCAGAGATCCAACATTCCCTACACATATAATATAACTAACATAATATATAAGTGGTAAGAATCCTTATTCCATAAACTAGCCTTTTAGTTGAATTAGTCTCAAATCCAAATACTAAGATAGGATTAAAACCTATCCTAAATGGTTGTTGTTTGGCCTATTAGACCGGTAAAGGGCAGCTCGCAGATGTCCAATTCTGCAAAATTGACATTTGAGATGTCTAGTCATTGGTGTGAGAGGAGTTGTTAAATTGACTAGCCATATGGATACGTAGTGTAAGTGGGAGGTAACTCTCATTCCATGAACTAGTTTTTGAGATTGACTCAAAAAATGCACTTTGTATGTATTTTTCTCAATGATTATAACAGTTGAAGTGTGCTATTTTGTGGTTTTTTGCTACCTGAATGCTTAGGTTATTTATGCTTTTATTGAAGAATGTTTTAGAGTCATTGATAGACATGCGACCCATACCAAGAAAGTCCATGAGACTAAGCCCAAGAGAACATCAAAGAAGCCACCAGATTACCTGAAGGATTTGGATTGATGATGCATGACTCATTAGGTGTCAGTAGAGAAGTTTGTTACATCTGCCAATTACCTTTTATTCCAATTTGCATGTTGCAGATACCCTTTCCTGTTGCTACCATAGTGGAGAGCCAATGGCTGGCCACTGTAATTAGTTTAAATACCACCACCATGAATGGAAGGTGATGATTAATCAAATTTGTGTTATATTTAGTCAAAGGAGGTGTCCTTGTCCTCAAATTCAAGGAAATATTTGTGCCCCTATCAGTCACATGCAGAAGTTTATTGTGATTTGGCAATTATGGTGATTGGTTTATTGTTTACTGTATGTTGTTGCAGAGCTAGCCGTGGGAAATATTGTGATGCGTGTTTTGCACATTATAAGGGAAGAGGATCTTTCCCTTGCGACAGCTGCTATGGCTGGTTTGGGGGTATCAGCGGCAAGTGATGATGAAGATGATGCAGAGCGAGATGAAAATCCTGTTTTATCTGCTGCTGCTGTAGCAGCTGCTGCTAGAAGTACATTACGTGCACCATCGTTACAAACTCTTCTAGAGGATACGTCTGATTCAGCTGCCGCTCCCCACACATCTTCCTCTGGGGGTGAATCTGATGGGAGAAGTAGATGTGAGGACCACACTAGGCTATTGAGATTTTTACAACTTTTATAATATTTTCAATATATTTTCTTTTTGCTTCGTAATAAGAAAAGGATTTTGCTTCCCTGGACATGCAGAAATTCATGGTTAAATGCAATAAAAAAGTCATTTTTTATTTCATCCTTTCGAATGCAAAAACCCATGTAAGACAAGATTTTTTGTTGGTTTGATAATTTTTGCTGATGCATAAAATATTATCATTGTCTCAAATTTTTTAAAGATATTAGAATTTAGAATACTTGATTGATTTTTTACTGGTTATTTAATTTGTTGATCCCTGTGAATAATTTATAATACTGTTTCCTTGTGTGACATTTGACGATGAAATATTTGTTGTTGTTGTTGTTTGGGTGTTTAATTGCATGTCTTTTTGTGTTGATTTTTGTTTTCCTTTTCTACAGCTGTTGATAAAGGTTCAAAAGTTCGGAAGTTGAAGCATGATGTCATTGAAGCAGTCAATGAACTTATTCAAGACATATCTACTTGCTATGAACAAATTGCTGAGCAGGCAGTGGAGCACATACACCACAAGTTTGTTTCCCATTAAACTAGTCTAAATATATATTGTTTATGACTACATACTTTAAAGTGCTTGTCTGAAAACATACTATACTTGCTTTCCAAAATCCAAATTGTTCTGTGACCGTGAAAAACTGGCAATGAAACTTTTATATATTTACAGGCCATATGTTTTGATCCGACAATGTTCCAGTAGCCTTGCTATTTTATTCGGGAGCAATCCTAAGACTTATTCTGGTCTAAATGGGTATTTGTATAAAGGGTTCCAACATCCAAGAGTTATCTCTTAATGGAGCATTGAAAGATTTTGTTTCCTTTGTCGGGTATTTTTTACCAGGCCTAAGCAGCGAACAGTACATTATAACTATCTCTAGATGTTCTGAATGAATAATCACAAACTAAACTGTTAGTTGTTATTTATAACCATTGTATACCAGGCAGTGCACATGTTAAGTATCCAACTATATAGGAAGATTACATCTATTTTTTTATTTAATTATTTATTTGATTTAGTTTATCAAACACTTGTTAAAATAACCCCTACTTTTTATCTATTGCTCAGCTTTACATAAAGCTGCTTTTTGTTGTATTATCTAGAAGGGTCATAGGTTGTCCCCTATTCCCTTTTCTTTCTTGCTCTTGTACGCTACCTTTTCAACAGCTTTACTTGGAAGCTGTCTTATGTTACCCTTTTTTAGCATCCTGTGGAGTTTGGATTACATTTATTTTCAGTGTGATGGGATTACTGGTCTTGGATATATAACAGATAAAAAGTAAACTTATTATTTTATGAATATGTAAAATTGTTTTGGGGTTTGCTACTATTGGCTGAAATTATTTGTCAAAGAACAAATTTGACGGTTATAACATTACCTTAGAATATTGTGTTTATATTTATAAATATCGGTTAATTTACAACAACAATGTAGTCTTCAATATTTTATCTTTTTGAAAGAAACTCTGACTTGGTTTGTCTTTTGTATATTGAGAAAAAGAGTTATCTTATGTTGATGTTTTTCTCAAATTTAAGGTTGTTTTGTGTTGCAGAAAATTTTCTTAATCTCCACTACTAACATTATGGTCCATATATTTTCCTTATCTTTTTTAATTTTTTTCTTATATTCTTGGTATCTTAAATAACCTAGGCAATGGTTCTTCTATTGATTTTTGCGATCATGTCTTGAATCATGTCTTGATGTTAGAATTTTTTTCTTTAGATGGAATAAAGTCTTTTATTCTTTTTTCTTATCTCTTACACTGATGTTTGCATGTTTTTCAGTGAGGTAATTTTAACGCTAGGCAGCTCAAAAACAGTGTTGGAATTTCTTTATGCTGCGAAGGAAAAACAAAGATCATTTAAGGTCTTTGTTGCTGAAGGTGCCCCAAGGTTAGCAGTAGTGGCCATCCAACATTTGCATGGAATGATGGTGATTTACTATTAAGAAACCTGTTTAAATATTTCATAAGACCATTTAATGTTGACTATGCATGCAATCAGATACCAAGGACATATCCTTGCAAAAGAATTGGCTGCCAGAGGCTTACAGACCACAGTAATTTCCGATTCTGCTGTGTTTGCATTGATTTCCCGAGTGAACATGGTATGTGAATATCCTGGCATAATTTTTGGAATCAATTAACACTTTTGTACTGAAGTTAAGTTGATTTAAACGTTCCATTATATAGGTTATAGTTGGAGCTCATGCTGTCATGGCTAATGGTGGAGTTATTGCCCCAGTTGGGTTAAATATGGTTGCACTTGCAGCTCAAAGGCATGCTGTTCCATTTGTTGTACTTGCTGGGAGTCACAAGGTGAGTTCTTAACATGTAATATCTTTGTGCCCTCACATCTGGCATGTTCTCAGGAAACAAGAATGCTTATGACTTATGATTTTTCTGTATTTTACTTCCTGTTCTGTTAAATTTGGAAAGAGGATGATAGGTTATTGTGAAATTCATCCGTGAGGCATTGAATATGATAGGCTATTAAGACAACTTATTATGCATTAGAAGGGTATTCAGGAAGAGATAATGGTGTGGGACTTTAGATGACTTGGGATTTGGGAATGTATGTATATAAATACAAAATCTTTGAAATATACATCTATACTAAACAGCTTGTAATTTTTTTAGCCATTAGTTTAAAATGATGTTACTAAATTTTTTATTCTGATGAGGTGTAAATATCTCAAACTAGTCAAGTCTTGATATCTCAAACTCCTGACCTAATGATGGGGTTTGTAGAGATTTAAAATTCTGAAAATTTAAAAATATTTTATATTATGATGATAATGAAATAGATGCCTCTTAGGTATTGACTCAGTTAAGATGTGTCCAAGTTGTGATAATATTACTAATAATGTACAATACCCCCATGCTTTCCATTAATTGCTTTTAAGAAAACTTTGATGACATTTAAAAAATAGTTTGTGATCCTTCATCATCTCAGGACCAACACTTTTTGGCATTTTCTGAAAATTGCTATATTTTGTTGACAGTTATGTCCTTTGTATCCTCACAATCCTGAAGTCCTACTGAATGAACTGAGATCCCCATCTGAGCTACTTGACTTTGGGGAATTCTCAGATTGCTTGGATTCTGCAAGCGGTGCCGGCTCTCTTCATGTTGTCAATCCAACCTTTGATTATGTGCCGCCAAAATTTGTTAGTCTCTTTATTACTGACACGTAAGTTAAACCGAAATTGATTGGAAAAACTTCATTTCCTTTGTCATTGACCTCACAAAATGTGTACTAATCAGTTTCCTTTTCTGCACTCACATGACTGGAAATTACTTCTCAGGGGAGGACACAACCCTTCATATATGTACCGGCTCATAGCTGATTACTATTCAGCTGATGATTTGGTGGTGAATAGAAGACCCACTACAGGGAGTTGAGTTCAGCTACCCCAAATTTTGTCCTATAACTGTAAGTAAGCAATTAAATATTTCTGTATGTACTTCTGTTTGTCATTGTTGGTGTCTCTATCTCTGTCTCTGTTGTATTTGGTTGATTGGGCTGGTGAAACAACTGTGTAACTTCTGAAACAAAAGGTTATTTATTATGTGTAGAAGTTGGTGTTTGTGCAATAGTCAATATTGTGATGGACTAATAAAATATGATACTATCAGGCTTATGGAGATGGGACAACAGCATGCTACCCTTCTCCTATAGTGATTGAAGTTTCTTTCTTTCAATAATTCTATGCTCAATTTTTGTTTCACCAATCTGCATTCTTTTGGATGAGAGCTAGCTTGGAATGATTAATATTTCTCTTTACAAGTTTAAACATGCAGCTCTTGATATGAACCATATTGTTCATGACTTTGACAGTTAAATAATAAATTATTATTGAGCACTATTGTATTTATAAATTTGAATTTTCATCATCAAATGAGTTTTTAGCAGTTATTTTTGTTCTTACTAAGTCACATGGCTTATTTTCAACCAAGCATTTCAATTTATTTTTTATTTATAAATAATTCCCCTTTCAAATACCATTTTTTATTTTTAGTTAAATTTAAATTTTAAGTTTTGTTACATTGTATCAAATTCTAGATATCATTCCCTTTCAGACCACTTAATTCTAAAATTATTGTACTCTTGATCATTTTTAATCTGAATACTGACATACCATTCTAATAAAGATAATATGCTTTTTTCTTAATAATTTATTTTCAAAATTAATTTGAAAGGTTTTTTTTTTATCTCTTTAATTTATTCATCTTTATATAATATAAGATTCATCATTAATAACTAGGAAAAAAGAGGGAGTTAGTGCCTCTATTTTATAAAAAATAAATAAAAAGAGGAATAAAGGTTAAATAATAATAGTGAATAGTTGGTGGTGTGGTATTGAAGGATATGAGTGATTTGGAGACTGCAATTATCAGAGAAGCAGAGCAAGAGAGAGAACAGTGATTAAAATAAAAAATAACTAATAAAGTAGGGAAGAAGTAATATTTCATAGTGGTAGTTATAGGAGTAAGATAGGTTATGCAAAATATGTACTCTGAAAGATCATATTCTCTTGATACATAGTTATAGATAAAAACATTTGTTGTTTCTTTAGTTTGTTTTTATTTAAATTTAAAACACCCATATAATGAATATTATTAAAACATCAAGATTTTTGAAGCAACACTTGTAATGGTTTTATGTTTTAAAGGAAACATCTATTGAGTGACATTTGGGTGGTCCATTTTCAGGTTGTAGGTGTTGTTCTGTGATGAAGCATGAGTAAGAGACAGTTCACATGTGTGCAGTTGAAAATGAGCCTCGTTTAATGCTGAGAATTGAGGTGGAGAAATTGTGCACCATGGAAATGATACGGAAAATATAAAGAGAAATTACATTTTTGTGGTTGCTGACTTCGTGAATAAAACCTTGTCGTTTTAGTTTTTAGTCTAACAATGGCCCCCCATTTTTATCCTGTACATTTTGTTTCCTCATAAAGAAATGGTAATGTTATTTGAAAACATGGTTGTGATAGTTACATCTATTTTGTTATTTGAACAATTGAAAATCCTGTGTTTTTTAGAACATAAAGTCAGAGGATGGTTTGTCATGAAACGTGTTAATTGTTTTCATATAAAAAAATGTTTTTTTTTCATTGAATAATCCCTCTCTAACTCTAACAATTTTAGCATAATATACAGTGATTTTTGTCTTGGTCAATTTGTGATGTGAGTTTCTTTAATATCAAATTAAATTATCATTTGTTTTTCTTTTTGTTAATTAGTCCTGGAAGAAAGTACAGTTTCTTTAACTAATAGTAAGACTTTTGATTAACATTATCTTTAAGGAAATTTAATTTAATTTATATCTTTTCATGTCAAGCACGATACTTTCACTTATCAACATTTTTCCAAAGAATTTGATGTCACTGTCTTCCTTCTGCAAGTACCAAAAACTGTAATTAGTTGATAATAAAAATATTCCATCGCAGAAGATATGATGACAAAGACAATGTCTGGTATAACAGGTTCAGTGAAGAATTCTTTAAAATTTCCAACAGACTGATTGATTTAAAGGAAAAGAAAAAAGAAATTTTTATCCATTCACTTTCCTTTTATCTCTCCAAATTTACAAACCAAATAAAATATTTTGATTTTTCTACCCTTCTACAAAACAGTAGGGAGGTCTCTTTTGTCTTCCCTTCATAAATTGATTAGTAAAATCTGTCTCCATCAAACAACACATCGTATCTAGAAAAAAGATGCCTTCCTAGAGGTAAAAACAGATATTGACAGCAATAGGGAAAAACGAGAGAGGGGGCAGAGTGTCTATAAGAAGATACACTGTGCTAGCAGAGAACCAAATGCATTTAACTATACCAATCAAGAAAGAGAACTGAAAAAGTAAGCACAAATAGAAACAGTAAAAGAAATGTCCTGCTGCTGCTATTCCTTTTAATGGCTTGTGAGAGTTCTTTGTTACCGAGCTCCACATTCGTAGTGGCTTCAACAGCCTGGAAAAGCCAGCAGAAGCATGATTATATTTCTTAGAAATTGGAAATGCAACTAGTTTTTAGGCAGAATAAACAAATTGCAATCATTGTGCACTACAATGAGGAAACCTGTAAAAAATATTAAACCTTCACGGTATTAATTAAAAACAGAATGTGGATATTATAATTATTACGTGTATAAAGTATTGCTTACTTATTTACTTCTGGAAATTTTAGTTTTCTTGAGGTTCTTACTTATTGGGGGTATTTTTAATAAATTTATTTCAAGATGCGGGATTTGCATACTATTAAGTTAGCTGATTACTAAGATTTGCAGATTTAAGCCTTGAATTTGAGATGAATCAAGCATACCTATCCTATTTTATATATGTGATCTATTTCCATCCCCTGTTCCACACTAATTCCAGTTTCACATCACTTGGCTATACTTGGAAGGTGTGTGGGCAGCATATACATGATAGATGACAGCCTTAAAATGTTCCCAAAAAACAAGAAAACAAGAGTGAAGAATATATGTTATCTAACCTGCTCATAAAGATGCTCAATTTGCTGAGCTTGATGCAAAACATGTGTAGACATGAGGTGATTTAGTGCAGACATTTCCACCATCTTAGTTTCGGTTTCTTGAACTGTATCGAGAAGAGTAGTCAATTCCACCTACAGGAAAATAAACAATGGTAAAGGGTTAGTTACGAGAATCTAAAAATCTTCAATCAAACTAATGACAGAATAAGTCCTACAGAATTTCTTAAAGAAATTGATTTTTATCACCTGCAGGGCACGTGTTTCATCGTCCAAGAGTTGTTGTTGGACTCTTAGAGGCTCAGCACGTAGCTCTTCAGGTTCTCTGAGCTCCATGCCATCTGATTTAGAGGTTTCTGCCGAATCTTTTCTGGTTACACGGTTAAGTTTTCTCCGTGGCATTGCTTTGTTAATAGCATCCTGGAAGCGTACAGCTCTTAGCTGATCAAACTGTGCTGTGACTGTATGGAGTCTCTCGCTCAAAATTAGAACCTAAAATTGGGGCCAAGTAAACATTAGCATACAAAAAAGTAAATAGCCATCTCAATTCATGAATGTATTAGTATTCAGATAACATTATCAAGCAAAACTCTGAATCAACATGATCATACAACTGCTCAACCAACATACGTAGTTAATAACTGAATCAACAAGCACAAGATGTCCTCACCACCCCATGTTTGTGGGCAATCGTGTCGGCATTAGATTTTGTAGCTGCAATACCAAGCCAACCTTTCGAATGTTCCTCTTCTTGATTTATACTATTCTTAAGAATATCAATTTGTTCCTGGCATGTTTTAATAAAAGTACTAACCTGCACCAAATTAATTACAAAATAATTGTAAGTGATAAGCAAAACTCTGTACAACTTCTCAAGCATAATACGATTAAGAGATATCAATTCTTTTTGACCCAAAAACACAGAAAAGGCTAATAAAATTTATATACGCAGGTAAAGCCCAAATTGCTTGGCAGGCTTAAAATAATTTCTATCTATATGCTGTTGTGAGGTGTGAACAACAAATACTGAAAATTCAACTGTGCACTGATTTGTGAGAACCCCTTCGGAAGGAAATAAACTGAGAGAACCAATGTGATTTAATAATGATAGTGCTAGCAGTGGAAAAATTAAAATTAATACCGGCCTAAGATGGGACCATAATCGAATTGCATATATATCGTAATCTCTTCTATCTATCACTCGCTTCTTGATCACTTTCTTGCTATTGCTAATTTCTCTTTCTATTGGCTGTTTCTTCCCCTAGACAACATGTATACAGGAAAAGACTTCACAGCTAAGTAAACTAACTCATGTCTTATCATGAACAACACAGTGGTGAGAAAGCTCTAAATCATCAATGCAGCCAAGAACAAGCATAAAAATCATGCCCAAGGCGAAACACCATATTTTTGCCAACAAGTACTATTTTCCAATCATCAAATGTGACACCAGAATACTCCTAAAACTAGAACCCCAGCTTACTTCGTGTTCGATGCCATCTCTTTCCTTTTCTGTGGTGCGATGCAGATCCGTATAGTCCTTTCTATGCTTCAACAAAAACTGGTCCAGCTCTCCAATACTCTCCAGCTAAAAACAAAGACCAAGAAAAAATGTCACGTCACAAAAAAATTAGCACAACACAACCACTACAAACATGAATAAACTAATCATAGCTCACTATAAAAGAACAATTTGAAATCCGAGTCTACCGTCTTCAATGCGGCTTTGGAAAACGGAGACCTTTGCGGAGGTTTATGAATAATGAAAGATGCCATGATGGACGCCAATTTAGCCTGCCAAACGAATTCAATCACGGTGAGATTAGGAACAATTCAATGGTGAAACCAATAACCAATAACCAATCACAATTAACACGTGTTCATAAACCCTAATCAGCCAAACCCAAACGTGGCATTTTCACACACAAGAAACGTTAGCGATTTGAATTATGAAGATAAGAAAATTGTAAATTATGAAGATGACAAAACCTCGTCGTAGCCCAAAGAGTGAGCAGTGTGGCGCACGGCATCTTTGAAATCCTCGGTTCTGTCCCTCGCTTTTCCCATCTCTCAATTGCGATCGATCAATGGGAATTCAGAAGGAAGCAAAGGAACCGATATATCGTGCGACGCGATATGATGATACGATACGATATGATAGGATACGATTCAATGAGTTTGAATTTGGAATTTGGAAGGCTTGAACGGCGTCGTTGTGGTTGAAAGAGTGAAATGAGGTAAATGGGTCGGAAAAATGCGCTGAAGGAAGCTCTGCGAAACCTAAACAAACAAAGAGAGAAAGAAGATGAAGACTTTGATCAGATCTAAACGACTCGTTTCATTCCATAGTAGAATTCTTTCTTCTTCCTTTCTCTTTAAAATTTAATTATAATAAAAATAATAATAATAATTTAACAAGGAAATCAAAAATCCAATTACACATTGATAACTATTTTAAAAGCTATATTTCAAAATAATTTTAATTACCAAAAATAAAAATATTCAGATAAGACTATTCTGTTGATTTTTTTTTCTCTCTTAAGTGGCCTATTTGATTAGTTTGTTTAAACTTAAAATAATCAAAATTTTCAAAAAATATTTATTCCAGAAACAAATAGAATTTGTTTATTTAAATTAGAAGAAGATGATTTAATTTTAAAATTTACAGATTAAAAGAACATATAACTTGCCATTGTCATTGATAATCTCAAGAAAAAAATTATTTTAGTAAGTTAATTGGTAGAAAAATTTAATTGAGTGCATTCAACATACTACTAAAAGCATAATTTTACCCATACCATTTTTTAAAGGGCTTCCTCAAATATTAGTATTATTTAATCAATAAAAAATATTAAAAATTATAAATGAAGAAATTCATTACTTTTATAAGAAGCTATCAATTGTAATTTATGCTTAACATATCTCTTGCCACACACACTCACTCATAATAAAATTATATATGTTGTCTTATATAATACATATATTCGCCAATTTAATATAATCTCCTATGAAGTTAGTTTGATCTTATTTTTTTAAATGTTGAAAAATTTGTTTGAGCAATCTTACATATATCTCGAGTGATATTAATTTTAGAAAAAAAAAATTAATATGTCATTTTTTTTTAATCCGTTTTTATTGATTAAGCATCACATCAATCATTCACCAAGAATACTCCTATAATACAACAAGTTTTAGAAACATCATGTATCATTGCTTACATAATGCTTGAGCAATCAATTTATCACTTGAAGGAAACAATTGTTTCAATATCTCTCATTCACATAGAAGACAAAATTATCTCGACATTAATCTCGCTCAAACATCAGTCATAAACTTTAACGGTCGATTGAACATTCATGATGATACTTAAGGGAGATTGAGTGGTGCGTGCAATAGTTACTCATAACTTAAAATAAATGTCAAAAGTTCAAATATGATATAAGTACATGATAGAAAACTTACATTTAGTTTTGTTTTGAAATTATCATTTTACCAATTAAAATATGATTTTACTTATCCAAAACATCAATTTTCTTACACACTACAATTGTTTTAAATTACTTCAACTCAAAATACTTTATCTAAACTCCAAACTTAACTTAATATGAGTTAATTCCATAATCTTCATACGTCTCCAACAAAAAGTATCACATAAAAAAAAAAAAAAAAACTTCACCTCTTAATCTAAATAGAAATGCATTTCATCCATTAAATTCAATACTAACTAAATATATGGAACTTTACTTAAGCTCCATTTCCTAGAGGTAGCATGTCTTAATAGCTAAGTAACTTCATAATATCTCTAAAAGCTTAATTATGTTGATAATATTTTTAAAGTGTTAATTTCCAAAAAAAAACACATTATTGAGAGATAACATTTTTTTAATTTTAATTCCTCTTTTCTTGTAATTTTAATGTTTTTTAAAAAATAAACTAATTGATGTTGTTATATCTTTAATTAATTTTAATTAAAATAATTTATATTTACATTCTTATTTATTATTAATATTATTATTATTATTAGTTTATCTAAGCAAATTTTTTTCTAGGAAACGAAGAAACAAAACCCTCTCACTTTTTTTTACACCAACACTATTATTTTAATTATCTTTTTACATTATTTAATTATAAATTTATCTTTTATTATATATGTATTTTTTAAAATTATCATATAATGAGCTGTATATAACTCTTTCAGTTGTCAAATTATAATTTTGGAATGGAAAACATATAGACATGATAAAATATTTAATGTTTAGGCCAAATTCCCATATTAATTAAATTAATGTCTCATTAATGAATTTCATTCAGTTACTATTTTGCAAATGTAACCTTCCCTTTTGCAATTCTTAAAAAGCTGAGTTGTTGTCAACAAAAGAAAGCCAGAAAAACAAAGAAAACCAGAAAAACAAGAAAAACCAGAAAGAGAAAAGAAGAAAGAAGAAAGAAGGAATTTGTCTTGACTGGACCCACCAATTTGTTTTCCTTTTCCTCATTTTCTAACATTTCATGTAAAAGGAAAATAAATACAAATGTTTATTAACTTTGTTTTATACTTACTACAGTTACAAAGTAACTGAAGAAGTTTCAATCTTAAAAGAAAATCAAATTAATTAACACTCACAGTTTTTAATAAAATAATAATGATTTTTTAATTTATTTCAATATTTACATTAATAACTTTCAAAACAAATTCTAGTTATTTCTTAAACAAAGAAAATTTAATACTTAATATAAACTATGAAATGTCTTAGTGACTTGTGTTGGAAATTGATCTACTTTGATTTTTTAAAAAGTTTAATTAATCTAACATGAAACCTTAAAGTTCTAGTTAACTGTGTATAAAAAAAACTAAGTTCTACATAATTTTGTTATATGTTTCAATCATTTGAAAAGATGTGAGTTGAAGTGAAATTGTAAAAAGGTGAAGAGCATGCAAAGAGGTAGAATTCAGGAGAGAGAAACAAGTTTTTGAACATCATTGTCCAGTCAAATTCAACATCAGTTACTTTCCATAATGTCATCACTGGCTGCTGCTTTGGTTTCCTTGTTGTATCCATAAGAAACAAAATTTTCACAACTCCTAAACAATGATATAATATAGAGTCATTGGTATGTTACTTTTGGTTATCTTAGACTTTCAACTGCTTATTTATTACAACATTTGTTTCTATGTCCCCTTCACTCCCCCTCCACATTGTATAGTAAATTCTTTCTGCACAAAACTGCTGCATGAATCTGAATATCTGATTGAAGCAGTTTCTCTGTGTTTTGATTCCTTGAGTCTTTGGCCTTTGCATGCAACTCCGCTCACTCCATCAGTTTCTGACATTAAGATCAAAAGGGTATGTGAGTTCACCTTGGTATCACTAATTCAGTATCTACCAAAGGTTTTACTTTTTTTTTATCAGAAATGTTCATTTCTTTATCCCTTTGATGCAGGGTTTATGTTTGGTTTGAATGCTTTGATAGTTGATACAAGTAAGAGTGATTGATAGTTACTGTGAGACTTTTGGCTTCTATACTCAAAATTCTTGGTTAATCCCTTGTTTTGTATTTTCTTTACTTTTTTGCTTTTTGCTTTTTTTGGTTCTGGTTTAGAATGTCAAGTGTTACTGCTTATAGTGATTTTTCTATACTTGAATATAGGATTATCTTTGGTGAAAGACAGTTGTTGTGTAGTACCAAAAAGATGTCAGGCATTCCAAGAGCAACTCGGCATCAAGGAATGGAATGTAAGAGAGGAAAAGAGAAGGTTCCAGCCAAAGAAGTAGACGTAAGAACAATGATGAAACTTAGAATTGTGTACACTGACCCTGATGCTACAGATTACTCAAGTGAAGAAGAAGATGATAAGTTGTTGAGCAACGGCTATCAGTTTGATAGTTGCTCCAAGCGTGTTGTCAAGGAAATCTTGCTTCCATGCATGCAAAGCAAATCACAAGAAGAGAGTTCTTCAGAAGATGCAAACAGTGAAAAGATCAAAGCAAGTTCATCAGGCTATTTTTCAAGTAGGAGAATGAGGAAATCATCAAGCATGTACAAAGGTGTTCAACGTAGGAAATGGGGGAAATATGTAGCAGAAATTAGAGACCCTATTGAAGGGGTCAGAGTGTGGCTTGGTACATTTGATACTGAACAAGAGGCTGCTATGGCTTATGAGAGGAAGAAGAATGAGTTTGAAAACTATTTGTTGGCTTCTAGCAAAAGGGATTTTGAGAGTTCCAAAGAAATGTTGTTTCATGCATCTCCATCATCAGTGCTTGATGTCAGCACTACAAAAGCTCCACCAGATGTTAATGACCTGAATGATTCAGTCAAAGAAAAGGTGAATGTGGAAAAAGTTGGTGAAGGAGGAGGCATTGATACAGAACCAGTTAATAGTGAAGATAATTCAACCCAACATTTGTTAGAGGAGTTTGTGCCATCATTGTTTGGTCATGAAGATTTCTATTTGGATGAAGCAGAGAAAGGGGGAATGTTGCTTGGTAATGACTTTTATAATTTCTCAGACAATGACATCAAAGGTGGTTTTATGTGGAATGTGGAACATGGGGAAGCCACTGTCCTTCCCCCTGTGGACAGTGCTTTTGATGAGTTAGCTTGGATTGATGAAACTCTAAATTTGGAAAACTCATAAAAAAAAATTTAATCACTTGTTTGGAAGAGTTTTTACATTAGTTTTTCTGAAAAAAAAAAATCTTCTTTAAGTCAAAATTATTATTAAAGAATTTCTATATTAAGTTAATTTTAGTTTAAGAAAAAACTATATTTTTTTACTTTTCTTTTATAGAAGAAGTTTCAGAATATAGGTTAGTGGCTGCACAGTTATTAGAGTATATAGGCTAACAAAATGAGTTTTAGCATATTGCATTTTAATTGTTGAGACTTGAGGTTTTATTTCCATTGTCAAGAACTCTGCAGATTTTTGCTGCAGATTGGAGATACCATTTGTGGATTTTCAATTTTGTTAAGAAACTAAATCTGTTTCATATTTTCTTCAATGTGCTCACGTTTTGGTCATTTTCCTTCTTTCTTATTATATCCACTTTGAAAAGACATTGCTCCCAACTGTGTACTTTATTTGGTTTTGGCTACTGTTATTGCATGGAAAATCAAAACAAAAAGAAAATGCCAAAGTAAAGTTAAAAGCAAAAGCATTACATTTACAAAGAATAAATGTTCCCCTCATGAAATTTTTTAGCGACTATTTTCTCCCAAGATGTAAGCACAAAAAAAAAAACTAATTAAACATGAATCATTTGAAAGTATCCGTGTTTATTACTGTTCTGCTGGTGGGGTGTCTGACAACGAGAATGAATAGGTTTGGATTAACTTATTCGTAAACTTTTCTTAAAAAGGAAAAAATAAATAATCTGACTTCTAAAATATTAGAAAAAAGTCATATCATATCAAGTATCTGCTTGGTTTTCGCTAAAATGGCCTACTGGATAAAAAATTCCTTTCATATTTTCTTCAAGTTTAAGTGTAATAAACTCAACGGATAAAAAAAACAACATAAAGTTGTGTTAACAAAGAAGAAAGACAACAACCATGATGTGACTAAACTTTGAAGTACAATGGGTAGTTATTTGAAGAATTAGAGGGGAAACGAGGGACGTAAAAGGCAATGTCTCATGAATTGATAAATATTTCACTATTATATTTGGAGAATTGGAGTTTCAGTTTTGAAGAATATCATAATATTTAATATATACACCAACTGCTCTCTGAACATCGTAATAGAATGCTCACTTTACAGCAAGTTCTTGATGAATTTTAGAGCACTTTCAAGTTCCACGCAACATCAAAGTTGGAGGAGTTTGCAGAACAATTGCAAGACGATGTTTGTCAAGTGCAATTCACAGCTAGATCTCATCATGCTCCTTCACGGCAAAAGGAATCAGAAGGGTAAGAAATCTTGAAAGGGAAAGAGGTGCACATAATGGTACGATTCAATGAGAATTACCAGGGTGACAATGCTTTGACTCTCAATCTCCATATTGGGTGATCAGCTTAAGGTTCAGACCTCATACATTGTTGTTGTTTGCTAAAAGCCAACTCACATACAACAGCTAGGTGATCACTTCCCCATTTCTACAAGGCATAAGAATCATAAAGATATTGATAATCCAAATCCAAAGTGGAAAAGATACATAAGCGCATTACCAAATATGGTTTGAAGAACTAGCTTTAAGTAGATTACCTCACTAGGGAGTCCTCCAGATCTTCTAAGAATATCAATTGGCAAGGTTTCAAGAACTCTAAGTGGAACAAGATCATCAGAATGCCTGATTACCAGACATCGGTCACAACAACAAACAAACAATCTGGAAATGCATATAATTTTTTGCGTTTGTTAAACAATATAATTACCAGATATAATCAACAGTTCCCATGAACTTGGAGTGGTATGATGTTGCCAAGGGCTCCCCAATATCATCTCTTGTTTTATGGTCACCCTGCAGCCATAACTACATGAGATTTATGAAGATTAAGTGGGAAATATCACAACTGTTTGAATATCCAATGAAAATATTTATTTTTCCCATATTAAATCTTTATATCACAATGAAGTTGCCGAAATAGCCGATTGTAACAATTTTATCTGGCAGATTAAAACAGCATACAGGAACACCACTATAGGCACTACGGAGTTTGAGCTGGTGCTGAAGATGAGTAATTCCTTTCGCCCCTGTTGCAAGTCTTAGTTCTTCCACACTCCATCTATATAACAATTGCCTTGAGAGAGTCATCGAAATGCTGCACAAGATACCCAAATAATTATTACAGAATACCTAATACCTCAAGTTTGACAAAAACAATGATGATAACCCTTCCCTCTAAAATGGGACAAATAATAACAATACTTGAAACAGAGGCAAGAACTGGTTGAGTGAACATCTTGGTTTAGAGGAGAGTTCTCAGCTCTATCAATTATATAGAAATATAGTACAAAGGGAATCTTGTAATTAGGGAAAGAAGATTACAAAATCAAGTAGATGTTCTATAGCCTAATTAGGTACAGCAAATAAAAGGATATAATTGCAACATAATTTACAGCATAAACAAGGAAATAATCAACTACAATAAAGGCAATAATATTATTATATCATTAAGAGCAACAAAAGACCACATTATCCGAATCAACAAATAATCTACAGTCTTGATAAATAAATGATCCTTAATCTGTTCCAGAATTGATAATTGCGTTGTTCTTTTTCTATAACAGATAGTAACCAAGACTAAGACGAAAGACATAAAAAGTACCTGGCATCATCAGGAATCTGTGATCTGAAGATTCTGTTGGACTGGATTTCAAGCTGTCCTGACATATTTCGGCGATCATGTAATTGGATGTCTAGCTGCAATACATGAAGCAATTACTAATAAACACTGAAAACTCATTGATGGCCACCTCTCCTCAAAGAATAAGTCACACCTCTAACTGAATTTGGATTTTTCACTTAATAGAATGGAATGGGACAAGTAAGGATGAACTGAACAGGGAGGGGAATTAATTACACAAAGCTAGCTTTCCATCTGTTCACAAGATTAATGAGGGAAAGGAACCTTTCCAAACAATTTCCAAGGGAACAAAAATTGAATTTTTGAAAGAAACAAAGGGCGAATAGATCCTCTTGAATTCCTTTACCATCCTATCTATTTTCAAACTCCCAAACAATGGAATATATGCCCCATTTTCTCATACCCTTTCTGTTCCTCCATTGTCTGTAATCCACAGATAAATTATTTACTGAAGGTTTGAGACACTACATATAGTCAAATTTCTCAGATACCGCTCACAAATAAGCTAAAAGGCAAGAGAGAATATACCATGACAAGGAGATGCCAAACTCACCTTTGACGAAGACAGAAACTTATATATGGCACTCTGACATCATGAGATGAAACAAAACAAAAGACAATGAAATAACAGCATATTAGATAACTAATCTGAAACAGATAAACTACTAAGTATAAAGCAATATCATACCTGTGGAACACTATTTAAATCCCCAGCAATAATAACAGGGATGTTGCCCCATTTTTGTGACAACTTGTAAGCTTTGTCAAGTAAAATTCTGACCTGTCCATTGTCATGGAGCAAGTTTCCAAAATAATAAAAAGAAGATTAGACAACTTAATTAACTATAGACAATTAAATGCATTTATTTAAGGTAAAATAATTTGCACCAACCCTGGCCCAAAAAATATAATATTAAAAAGTTTAGAAAATGAAGCACATGCACAAACACAAATGACTATACATGCAAAATATGTATAATGCTACTCATCTAGTGAAGTACCTGGCCCAGTTTAATGTCACCACGATTTGGGTTGAACAGCACATGTATGTTTCCTACAACAAATCTTCTTTTTCCTGTGGATGGTTCCCTATAGATGAAAATCAAGTTGCTATGTGGAAAACTTGAAAAACCATTGTTCGTGAAATAGACATCATGTGTGTAAGAGAGAACATATGTGAATAAATGAATATACACATTAATATTTTCAATTTTAAACTTTGCTGCTAAAAATTAGCTATGCAAGTTTTAAGAAGACAAGGAAATAATAGGAACAAGTCACTGGTTGGTATGCAATAATGTAGTATACAAAAGTAAATAGTAGTCATTCAAGGATAATGAAATACAAGCACACCCAAGTGTTATGCAAAAACCATGTCAAAGACTGCAAATGATTGTGTTCATATTACCCATTTTAGACATGTAAAACTTACATTGGGGTTAGGTTACATGCGTCAGATTCTTTTTTATCATGGTTTGCCTGTAAATAGATAATAAAATAGAGTAATAAGATATAAAAACATTTGGTTTCATTGCAGCGAGAACACATGTATGCATAACATTCAGGAGGAAGTACAACAGAATATAAGATGGGGGGATTTAAAAATTTGTATCACAGATCATAAATCCTTCTAATGAAAGAGACAACAGAGCAAATATAAAACTCGGGATGGAAAAAACTTAGAAAAATAAAACCAAACCCAAAATACCTCCAAAATACACAGCTGGGCAACATTGTTACGCATGCCAAATCTTTGGAATTCTATATCTTCTTGATGCAAAAGATTGAATCTGCATTCACATTACAAAATATAATTTAATTAGACCAAATTAAGGATTTGATATTTTCTAAATTGATATGTTCTATATTAGCACATTTTTGAACTGTTGGTTTTCTGTTGCGTCAAGAAACACTTAGGTAGCTCATTTACTTATTGTCAAAGGACAACAATGTAAGATATTAAATAAATTGATTAATATAGGATACAGAAACTCAATTACTGAAATGATTTATGGGTTAGGGAAACCTACAACTTGTCTTTCCAAAATACAGCACATCCATCTTGTGCTTCCCCAGTGCGAGCCTGTGACAAATGAAAATAATGATCCACATAGGTACTTGATTAAATATTAGGAGTTTCAAAACTAGCATGATAATAGTTTAAATATGTATATAATATACCTTGTAAATACCTTTAAAGCCACTGTTCTGGAAAAGATTGTCTAGATCATTAAAATGATCAACCTCCTAAAGACACAAGATTTATGAGAAAGCAATTCTTGACAATACAATTCTACAATGCATGAAGTTAGCTTACAATTTCAAGCAGAGAATAAATACTAAATCGGGTACAACTAATATGTTTGATTGTGCCAATGGGAATTAACATCAGAGTAACTTGTGTCTCACGAATTTATGTGTTGTCAGAATGAATACGTAATCAAGAGCTGTAGGTAAGTAAAAACCCATGTCAGTTAAATCAGTTTCTTTGGGTCTCCTTGGGTTAATGTCCAAATTTGTCCCTGAAAGTGTGGTGTCCTGTCATTTTAATCTTTGAAAGCAGCATAATTATTAAAATCCCTGAATGTGAAAAAAGTTACTCAATTTTGTGCTTCTGTTAAAGTTAATGTCTATGCCTACGTGACACATTGTCTGCCTTTATGACAATTGAAGTTGTACACATGGATGACATGTGGCAGTCCAAAGAAAGTTTTTCTTTTTTTACTTCCTCAAGAATTATGATGTCACATGTCTTTTTCAATTTAATTCTTGAATTTAAACACTTACTGTCATCCTGATCCTTGAAAGTATTTTCAATTTTTTAATTAAGTCTTACATTACATATAAATTATTAGCAAAGACATCACTCTCATCCCCTATTTCCGTTTCTTATTTCTCATATTTTTTACACTATTTTTGGTCCATCTTGACTTTCATCTCTTCCACTTCTATATCAAGTTCCATTTAAAATTTAATACTTACAACCTCAAGGTGTGTTGATTCCTAGTCTCAAAGCTCATTATTGATCTTGAGCTACTTTTTTACATTGCCACTGTTTTGATTCCTTTGAACAAATAAATATATGAAGGTGAATGACATGATATTGTTTGTTGTACTTATGAAATGTCTATATTTTGTTCAACTAAAGTTAAAATTCAAAAATCTTAAAGTTGTATGTTGCATATGTAACTAAAACTTTTGCATGATATGTATTTGTTCATACAACTATTAAACTAATCTATGAATGATTACATATAGTAGTAGTTATTAATTAAATCCAAGATGCTACTGACAAGATTCTATAAGATTTCAAACCAAATCTTCTATCTAAATAAAGTTATTAATTATATATTATTAATGAGTATAAAAATTTTATAACTTATTTTTAAGCTCACATTCGATCTAGTGAGTATTTAAATTTTAAATGCTGAACTTGATATAAAGATGAATAATAAAAAAGTCAAGGTAAACCATAAAATATGTGAAAGGATGGTAAAAATATGAGAAATATGTTGGTGGTGTCTTGGTTAATAATTTATGTTATGCGCAAGGTAGGATTTAACTGAAGTTTCGTAAGCACTTTCAGGATCAAAATGACAAGAATCCTAATGGTAAAAAATCCTAATAACTTTTTTGTAGCTTTCAGAGATTAATAGAGATGCATAATGATAAAAAAATGGTCATAAGTTGTAACCAGTATTAAATGTATAACAGCCGGAAGGACTACCTGGAAACACAGTATGCTGGCGTTATAGTTATTAATCTCTTCAAGTATGAGCCTTTTCCTCCTGTCCCACCTCAACAACCTATGTGGAATATTAGAATACAAATCCAGATGATTTGATGCATTTTCAACACCAAGTATATTGTATGAAACAACCACAATCTTATCTGCAAGGAAGGAACAATTAAGAATAGTAAATATGAGATAAACACCATTTAATCTGAACTCTAAATGACACAATTAACTGGGGCACCCAAATGTAAAGTATTAGCTATCTTCATCATGGACTGTTAGTTATTGGGGGGTGGGGTTACCCATAAGCAAGCAAATCCCATCAGTACATTCACACCTTTATTTTTTAAAATTTATTTTGTTGCCCTTTCCTTAGACAGCTGAAATTTTGGGAGAAGGCACCAACCGAAATGTATATGAATATGTAGATTGTAGAATGACATCTGCTAATGAAATTCTCCATTTTTTATATTTGGTGACAATCTCAACCACAGAAACGTAATACTAAAATGCTAACCTTTTCCTAAAAGGAAAAATAACCATCAGAAGTCACTTTTCTACACAATAGAATTCAAACTAATTATTACTTCCCTAGAAGCAGATAACCTTGTAATTCTGAGTTCTGACCCATGCAATTAGAACAATCTTTTGAAGAGAAAACCCATCTCCTGGAACACACTCCGCACCCAAAAAAGGGACATTCCAGCTGAGGTGTTTTCTGCTTTGACGAATAACAAGTGCTTAAATTTTCTAGAGGAGGGCTTCCGCAATCGTGGCCTGCCATACCACCAGCCAGAATAGACGGCAAAAGCACATGAAATCAACTACGTCTAGAATTTTGTATTCACTCAAGAAGATTCCTTATTGGGGACACACAGTAGGGTGTCATTGATATGCACCTATTTTACATCTCCTTTCCATATAATCATGAATGCAGCATTCATAGAAACAATCCACGCAGAAGCAACAAACAAATAACAAACCGTTTAGGCGTTTACCAATTGTCACGCTCACACAAATTAATTAACTAATTAATTAAATGCCTCTTCATTTGACCTAAAAGCCCTCCATCAAATCAATACATTCATCAATTTTCAAAAGTAATATTGAGCGCCATCAATTGGAAGCTATCCTATCAACTGTATATGACCTTTTCAATATTCCAAAAGACTTCGAATCCTCTCTCTGTTCTTATCTCCTCAAATTCACACACAGTATTAGAGAAACGGAACACAATTTGAAGTGAATGCAGATTCAAAGTGAAACGGAACACAATTTGAAGTGAATGCAGATTCAAAGAGAAACAGAATTCGAATGAATGATTGTTCTGACCCGTGCAATTGGAAGAGTCTTTGGAAGAGACAACCCATCTCCTACTCCGACATTCAAACTGAGAACGCCGTCGTCGTTTTGACGGAGAATTTTCCGGCGAATGCCTCCCACGCTTGCGCCGAACCATGTTTGCGCCGGTTGCAGTGTTCATGACCTGTGTTGAACAGTTTCTCTTATGCTAAATTATCGTTTATCCTTTAACTTTAAGATTAAGTTTGATTCCTTATATTTAAAAAAAAAATGTAATTTAATCTTTTGTTGATTTTAAAATTAATTTAAATGTTTTATTTTATGTTTAAAATTAATTGCAACACTAAATTTAATAATTGACTTTTAAAATAGTAATAATTAACATTTTTTATAAATATTTTTACCATAATATTACTATTTCATTAACAGAGAAAGTTATTATATAATTTGTATCAACATGGATGATTAAAATAATAATTTATCTTTTCTTTATTTATTTACATGAATATTAATTTTGCTTTTAGATAGAAAGAGTATATATTTAAGAGTGTAAAATTGTTTGTTTTTCAACTAATTATAAATTATTATTTTACATTGTAAGTTTATATCTTTCGTAAACTATTTCATTAAATCAATATTTTTACAACGAATAATAATTTCAGAAATTTTACAGGAATATAAATGGATTTATAATTGTGTTCAAAATTTCTTCTTAAAAATATTTATTCTTCATAATCAATTTATTTAAATATATAATTTATATACAAATAAGATCCACCATTTATCTTCTTTCCATAATATTGATATTTTCTATGTTCACATATTCAGATTGAATAAATTAATTCTCAAACAATATTTTTTTTTTTACTTTGGCATCAATTGTTATGCGACTTCATTTACTTTTTTATTTCAACTTAGCTAACTTTTGTTCTAATTATTCATATAGAAATATTATTTTGATTTTGTGATAAAATAAATAGAAAATTTCATTAAACTGAAAACTAAATAAATGATTATTATCTACTTATTTATAGCATATTTAGATTATATATATGCTGTGAAATATGAAGTAAATATTCGTCTAAACGCGAACTTTAATTAGGTCTATAAATTCAACTACAAAAGTTTAAAAAAAAAAAATTTGTATGAGTTTCTTTTAAAAAATTTAGCATATTTATCTCAACTTTTAAAAATAGTAAAAAGGAGTAGAGAATCCTAAATTTAGAAAATCATATGTTATTTTAAAATTTTTAGAAAATGTAGAACTCAATGCACAGTTAAAAAATAATACCTAGATAAAAAGTTATTGATAAAAGATTAAGCAAATGTTAGATTTGCTTAAAATACACCATTAAAATAAATATGTATATTGAATCAAATTTATTTATGTTAAGAGGAAATGAGTTCAAAATTAAAAATAAAGTATATGGAAAGTGTTTTTCAATATACAATAAAATTATAATTCTATGCACAAAATATGAGTTATTATGTATCACTAAAATTATGATGCAAAATGAAAAAAAAAAAAAATTCAAATATTTAAATTATTGATTTTTTTTATTTAATCCATTTCTTTATTCTTTGTTATCTACGTGATCTAATCTTAAACTCAAAACCTTAAACCTTAAAACAAATGAGATATCATTCCAAAACAATAGAGAAATAAATAAAAGAAATAAAGAAGTGAAGGAAGAAAAAAAAATGATAAGACCTACAAATATTACATTAGTCCAACAACAAAATTTTCATTCTAAGAAGTCTCTTATAAAGAAAAAGATAAACTTCACATATCTTTATTTCCATCTCTCAATCAGAGTCACCATCTCTTTGTTAAAATCTTGACCATGTTAATGTTTGAACAACACAACTATTTATGAATATGCAATGTTCAATCATATGTTTTCAAAATAGTTATCTTTGATTTGAACTATTGAAGATACAAGTCACCTCCCATGAATATAAATACCTTCTTACATTAATAAAAGTGTAAGGTAAGCTATGATATATAAAATTAAATATCAAGTAGTGTACACTTTGACAAATACAAGACAAGACCTATAAAGATCCATTATTTTATTTAAAATTATGCTTAGATAATGAGAATTTATAGAAAAAAGGTTTTAAATATCAATACATAAGATAGTTTTAGAGTAAAAGTGACATAATTAAAATGACAATGAATATTTTATTATTAAACCGACAATATGTATATAAATAGAAAAATAAGTTATTTACGTTTCATTTTGAAATAATCATTATCTCTCTAGAAAACTTTTCTCTTTTCTCCTCTCCTTTCTCTCTAATTTTCGAACCTTTCCTTCATAAAATTGACGATCAAAGGCTACCACTAGACTCTTGATAATGAGTAGAGTAATACTGCCCTATTAAAATTTTGGTTAAAGTAAGTTTATTTTTACTCTTTTTTCCCTTTAAGTTAGTTTTGAGTTTTATAGTTTGCATGGGTAGACGTGTTTGCATGTGGTAGTTATAGCTTCATGATTAGTCTATATTGGTTTAGAGTCTTGGTGATATGTTTGGATGATTAATAAAAAGTATGTGGTGCATGTTATGTTATCCTTATTTTTCTATAGGAGTTAGAACTTTTTGTTAGCATGCCCATTTCTACTCTGGTAGGGAAAGTTGATTTTACTTTTCAATAGAATCCTAGATTCATGATTGAATTCACTAAATTGGATGAAGTGTGAATATTCATGTGTTGTGATGTAAATTAAGAGATATGAGAATATTCTTAAATGAATATCGGTTATAAAATTGTATTAAAAGTTTAAAACATAACAATTTACTATGTATTGTTTGTGTTTTTTTTTAATCTGCAATGATCATGTTTTATATAAGAGTAAAGATTTAAGTAATGAATTTTAACTTTGAGAAACGATAAAAAAAAAGAGAAGTAAATTAGATGTATATAATATATTAAATAAAATGATATGAATATTTAGAATAATCACAATGAAAATGTTACATTACCTGTAAAATTAAACTAAATATTTACTTTAATATTAAAATATTTTTTCATAAGATATTTAAATCCTAGTCATACTAATCAACCAATTTCCTTACATTAGAAATCACATTTTTTTGAAATACATAGCAACAAAGTTACAATCATATCATCACATGTATTCACTCCACGTGTCACCTAATCCAAACGATTTTTTATATACGTATTCCTTAATTTTAAATTCAAGTAAATAACTTAAAATTTTCACAATATATTATTAGCTAATTTGTACTCTATGAAATTGACAAACAAAATATCATCAACAAAATACCAGTAAGATAAGTTAAGTATTAAAATATACAAAATATACATTTTTTTTAAATTAAAGAGAATCATGATTAAAAAAAATTATTGATGAAATTACAAACAAAAATTGTTGACAAACGGCTTCAATATCTGTTGCCATAATCTTCAAAACTCGTAGAACTATAATTAATTGCTGTTCATAATTTAAAATCTTAATAACTTTTTAATGCATAACATATTTCTTTATATATTATTTTAGTCAGATAAAGATATTATAAGTAATAGATAATTTATTTCTGATATTTAACATATAAGATTTGAATTCGAAAATGCTAATTAAGTTGTAATGTTTCTGGATAAACCTATCCATGCCTTCGATAGTAAAAGACCATTAATTATGTTTAAAATTAATTGAGAATTTTAACTTTTGGTCTTTTTTTAAATAAATAAGCACTAAAATTCATTTACTTAATTGTTCAAAACAGCATATTGAAATTCCAAATTCCAAATTTAAAATTTAATTTGGTCTTCGAATAGCTTTATTTCCCTAATAAATAATAAACATATGTTTATAAGTGTGCCCACCGTCTGAGATAAAAAAAAAGTATATTAGTTCAACAAATACATTTAAATTAAAACCTTAAGTTCATACTATATTATATTTTAAGAAATTTGTTAAGGGTTATATTATTACAGTCTTATCTACTTGAACTACTCATGAAATTATTAATTTTTTGAGATCCCAAATCGACTAGTATAATAACATTTCATAATGTATAAATGACTCTTAAATTCATCTTATAAATCGATTTTATAAGATTGAATTATGTTTTAAATTTACGTGAAATACGAGACTACCAATTTAAAACCTTCCAGTAATTCTTTCTTTTATACAAGAAAACACATTTCTTGTTTGCATGGTCTAATCATTGATCTAGAAAATTTCTACAGAAGATCAGGTAGGTCACTCGTATAGTTCTTAATATGATTTCATAGTCATTTTGAACTTATCCTAACAATAGTTTGTTGAAATTATCAGATCGACATTTCATAATATATAAGTGAGTGCAAACTTAACCTTATAAATAAATTTTATAAGGTTGAGTTACACTTCAAATTATTTTTAAAAAAAATAATATAACAAAAAATCATATTAAGATATTTATAAATTTATTGATAATGGCAAGTTATGCTCAAATTCAAATTTATTACAATAAATAAATAACAAACAAACATTTTCAAGAATTGCATCACAGTGATAGCTATGGAACAGCATAGGATTTATCAGTTACAAGTTTTGGCATGCATACTCTGAGATTCTGTTATAAAGAAAAAATATCTGATATAGATGTTAAACATTCATATCTGATTACACACAAACAAGTGTCATAAGTTAGGTTACTGCTATGGTTCCATCAAACTTGAAGATTTTATAACATCATCATCAATCTGATATGAACATTGTACTAAGATCTCTCTACACTGCTCCGAGTTACTGCATAGAAGCTAGCAGGCAAAGAATTTGTTCCCTCTGTGCCTGTCCATGTCCCCTTTAATTTTTCCTCTACTGTTTGCAATTTAAGCCAGAGGATAAGATCGAGGGAGCACCCATGATGGAGAATTTATTGAAAGGAAAGTTGTAGAAGGGTGCCAAGGAAGACACTCGTCACTGTTCATAACATTGCAGAACCAACACAGTCTCAAAAAGCAACCTTTTTGGCTGCATCTATGTGTGTCCATGGTGCAATTTGTGGTTTTTCATTATTAATAGAGAATATATGGGCCCATATGAAATGCAGGAAAATTTATGGTAACCTATTCTTTGGACTCATTCCTAGAATGTCAGCACTTGGAGCAAATTTGTTACAGTATCACTGTCTGATTAATTGCTCCTATGTTATCTCTAAGTTTTCATATCACAATTCTCTATCATCCATGAAATTTGAGCTAACAAGCTAAAAAGATGATTAAACACAACCATTTCACTGTCTTGGTGGGGTTATCTACACCAATCAAATAAATCATCACCATTTTCCAAACCGTCAAATCAGCAACTCATGTGATTGGCCAATAATGGTTTGGTTGGTGGACTTTACTCATTTGAATATGTGAATAAGAAGTAAATATCATTTACTTCAAATTTTGCAGAAATAATTATTAGGTTTTCATTATATCCTGTTGCACACCAATTACAAGTACAATGATATCTTTAAATAGAAATAATAAAGGAACACAATGATTAAGCCCACTCACTAAAACATGGTGTCTACTCAGCCCAACTCAATTGGTCATGACTTCATACCCAACAGTTAAGACTATCAACTTTTATGTCTAACTGTATATTTATGGGTGGTTTGATAAGTCTAAGAAACTCTCATCAAGATGAATTTTAAAATAATTCTGATATCATATTATCATATTAAGAAGTTGACTTTAAATCTAACTTAACACTTTGCATCCACTTATATACTATGAAATGCGGTAATTGATGTGACATCTGCAATTGTAAGATAAAAAAGAGAAAACAAGGTGAAATATCCACTTACTAAATTTAACCAAGTTTGGACAGATTCAAGTGGAAGAAAACACAAGGCATTGAATTTTGTGGTTAAAAATTCCCTGAAGCAAAAGCAGCAATTCTGAAGCTTAACTGTAGAAAATTAGTCAACCTGAACCATATGTTATTCAAACGTAGGGCAGCATCTATTGGTGGAAAATGCAGAATGGCAAAGGAGAATGGTTGAGAAGTTGAAGACAAAGCATTAGGGAAGTGACAGCAACGTGAAGTGAGGACCGCAAAAGGGAATTATTGAATTACAGTTGCAACACAACAAAAAAGGTCTTATTCCACCATACACCAACAACACTCACACTAGTAGACACTCACAAATAAACTGCATTGGATCCAATAGATATCCCTTAAAAGGAAAGGTAACGAATAAGAATTCAGAGAATAAGATGAACATCAAATTCCAACCAATCAGCTTTGTGATCAGACCAAATCGTGGGTCCTAAAACCTTCACCCACTGTCATGTAGCAAATCATCAAACGTACATAAAACAATGGTTCTTTTAGGAGAAAAAATTGAAAAATAATAAAATATTTTTTTCATAGTTAACTTAGGTGCAAATTGAAGGTACAAGTTAGCTTATAAACACTAATAATAATAAAATTTAGATCAATAATAATGAATAAATAAATATGTATTACTTTATGAGTATCTAACCTTTATCCAACAAACCAAAACAACCAGTTAATATAGAACCAACCAAACTACTCTAAACCCTAAGTAGTTCCAAGTTTAAAAACACACAATCTAATCCTAAACTAATAAACACACCAAAGTTCAAAGACACCAATTTGAAAAAAAAAAAAAGCAGAAAAAGTTTTAAAAGTAATTCAAGACCGTTGAGTTAAAGATAAAGTGTCTTAATAATCTAATGAATTTATTATTACTAAGAAACCAAATCTCACTAATAATAAAAAAGAAACGTGATTAACTTCTTTTTTTTAAGTTTTTAGTTAGAGATAAACACGTAATCATAATTACTGCATAAACTGAGAAAGGAACCAAGTAAGAACAAACTATAAGACCCCACTGGGCTTCTTTCTCTTCACATTCTCAAATCTCATAATAACCAATAATTGAATTTGAACAATTTGGGGGCTCTCTAGATCTATACACTAACACTCTCTCAACTTGTAATGAATCCTTGTTGGTAGCAGTTAACCTTTCACTGCACTTTTCTCTTTGCAGCCAAAAACCAGTTCCTAACTATGAACAACGAAATGAAAGAAGCAAGTGCATTAGGGGCTAGAACTGCACGAGCCTGCGAGAGCTGTCTAAAAGTAAGAGCAAGGTGGTATTGTGCAGCTGATGATGCTTTCCTCTGCCATGGCTGTGACAACATGGTTCACTCAGCCAACCAATTAGCAAGCAGGCACCAAAGGGTCAAGCTTCAAACTGCATCCTCTAAGCTCAACTACTCTGACACCCTTAATCATAACAAAAAGGTAGCATGGCACAGTGGATTCACACGAAAAGCAAGAACACCACGCCACAGCACCAAGCTACAAGAGCAACAACAAAAGAAAATACATGAAGAAGGAGAAGAAGAACAACAACAACAACAAGTGTTTTTCAATAACACCATTAGTCTTCCCCTTGTGCCAGAGCTTGGAAGTGAAGAAGCACTGTATAATGATGAGAGTGAGGAGCAGCTATTGTGCCGGGTGCCCGTGTTTGATGCTGAGCTTTGTAGTGTATACAATGAAGTGAAGGAAGAGGTTTTGGCTGGTGAAGAAGTCTTTGACTTGGAAAATTTTTCTTGCGAGTTTCTGCCATCTGATATGGATCTTGCTGAGTTTGCTGCTGATGTGGAAAGCTTGCTTGGAAATGGAGCTGATGAGGATTCATCTGAGCATGTGAAAGGATCAGAAATTGTGCTTGATTGCAAAGAAGAAGACGATGAAATGGATGCATGTGTTGATGGAGTTGGAGAAAAAGATGCAATGGTGAAGGTCAAAGATGAAGAAGAACTCGATGCTGACACATCTTGCCATTTGGATTCGATTATTCTTGACATGAATTGGAATGATATTGTTGAGTCAGAATCACTTGCTCAGGAACAGGATAAGAAGGAGATGTTTTTGAGGCTAAACTATGAAGATGTTATTGCCGCTTGGGCCAGTCAAGGTTGTCCATGGACAACAGGAACCCCACCTAACTTCAACTCTGATGATTTCTTGCCAGGTTTCTTGGTAACTTCTTCTCTCAACCTTCTTCTTTGCTTATGTGACAATGTCAACGTAGTGTCTTTTTTGTTCAACTTATTTTATGATGATAACTTTTCAGCTTTTGAGAGGACTTAACAAAAGTTCTATAATGTCCTAGTTGGTCTCATATCTAACTACATGATGAGAAGGATTGTGTTATGCCTTCAAAAATCAATACAAAATTTGTCGATATACCTAAATTAGAGATGATTTATTGAGAAATGGACTTTAAGTTCAATTTATAAATCTAGTTTATGAGATGAGATTTACATCTGTCTATATATTATGAAATACTTTAATCTTGAATCGATCTGAGATCTCCAACAAGTGTTATGTCTTCGGTAACCGATGTAAAATTCGTAGATATACCTAACATGCAAATTTGTAGGTAACCAATGATAGCTCGCGAGACTTCAATTGGTAACTTCTTCTCTCAACCCTCTTTGCTTATGCAGTGATGTCAATTGTGTTAATTAGCTCTTAATTTGTTCTATAGTTCATCTACCTATAATACACTAGTGTTCATTATGGCTAAATAAGAGAATTGTGTTATACTTTCGAGCAAAATCTGTCGATATACCTACTGTAAATTATTCATAAAGGGTTTCTGTTATAATTTTGGTAACGATGTCAAATTTTCCTACACACTTATGTAAAATTTGTAGGTAAACCAGTGCTTCTTAGACTTATTGGTAACTTGCTGCTTTTCTGCAACAATGTCAATTGTGTTTGTGTGTTTGGTTTAACTTATTCTGTGACAAAAAAAATTTCAGTTTTCTGAGAGAACTTTAAAAAAGTTCTACCTATAAATATCACAGTTGATCTCATATGTTTGGCTATAGAAAGAAGATTTTGCTATATCTTCTTCTTCAATAATTAGTCAATGAAAAATTCGCCGATATACCTTACATGTAAATTTATATAGGTAAGGTAATGAATGATTTTTGGCTAGACTTCTGGGTAAGTTGTTCTCTCAATCATCCTCCCTACTCACTATTAAAAAATTATTAAATAAAAACTAATTTTAAAAATTAAAAATAATAGTTGTTATATTAATTAGATTAAATATTATTCTAGAGACTAAAATAATTATTAGTTTCTATTATTGACAAATAATTTTTAAATTGATATTTAATTAGTTACTAATGTTTTAACTACCACTAAAAAAAACATGAAATATAAATCAATTTTAGATACAAAAAATACTTAGTTGCTATAGTAACTAAATTATAGACCATTTTAGAAATTAAAAAAAATAGTTTCTAAATTAGTTTCTATTATTGTTAAATGGTTTCTAAATTAGTATTTAATTAGTAACCAATGTTTTAACTACCAATTATTTAGTTTCTATATTTGGTAGCAACTAATTAGATACCAATTTAGAAACCATTTAACAATACTATAAGCTAATTTAGAAACAAAAATGGTTTATTAAATAAAATGGTCTCTAATTTAGTCAATATAACAACTAATTATTTTTTGTCACTAAAAATTAGTTTCTATTTCATGATTTTCTTGTAGTGTACCAACTATTTAGATTCTAAATTTGGTAGCAAAAATATTTTTAACTAATTAGATACAAATTTAAAAACTATTTATCATAAAAACGAATTTAGAAACGAATAATTTTTTTAGTCTTTAAAATTATTTCTAATTTAGTCAATTTAACAACTAATTATTTTTTGTCTCTAAAATTAGTTTTTATTTAATGATTTTTTTTATTACATATTTGATATTTGATTATGCAATGTAAAAATTTCAATGTCTCTTTATGATAATAACTTTTCAGTCTTCTCAGAGAACTTTTAAAAAAGTTCTACCTATAACATAATGGTGGATCTCACATCCGAATATAGAGGAAGAATTGTGTTACATGTTCAGCAATCAATACAAAATTCGTCGATATACCTAATACAAATATTTGAATGAACTTTTAACATGAAGCTCAAAGTTGATGATAATGGCTATTTCTATAGTTGATGTGCAAGTTTTTTTGTCAAGGGTTCGAATGGTGAGGATGTTCTATGCTGTTATGGGGAAATGAGAAGTTTAAGAGGGCATGCAGATGGGGGAAGAGAAGCAAGAGTGTTAAGATACCGAGAGAAGAGAAGAACTCGTTTGTTTGCAAAGAAGATAAGGTATGAAGTGAGGAAGTTGAACGCAGAGAAAAGACCAAGAATGAAAGGTAGATTTGTGAAGAGAACATCATTTCTTGGAGCCACTGTTTTGCCACCTTAGTCGTCATCATCATCATCATCAATCACCACTGACACCAAAGTAATCAATCAAATTAATGGTTAACTTTTCCATGTTTGATTTTGTGGAAGAGTTAATTAGATTAATTGATTATTAGTTACTTGGTTTTGCTATGTGCAATGCCATCATCACTTTTCTCTTGCTGGGATATTTATTGATTTCTCTAGCAGGTCCTAAGCTTCTACTAATGGAAAAATGGTACCTTCTGTCAGCATTTTCATGGCTTTGGTATTCAATTTCAGAACCCTTTTTTAATGTTGCTTATATATAGAAAGTGTAATCTATGATGATCATGCTATTTTGTATATGTTTGTTTTCCTTAATTAACTCTTTGGGAGATTAACAGTGTTTAACATATATCAGGTACTTAGCAATATTCTCAATAATGTGCTATGCATAGGAAGAAGAAGGAAAGCGACTGGTGAAATGGACTAAGATTAAAGTATACTCATCACATGTTTGAACAAATTTCACTCTCAATCTTCTAAGAACTGATACATGGGAAATCTGAACTTCATTAATGGTGGACACAAAATAATAGCTTACACAGCCTAGCATAGACTTATAGAGACTAATTAACAAGGAGATATCAAAGAAAATAATACATATAATTCAAACAATAAGGAGTGTTGGTCTAGGGATTCGTTAAAAATTTTATACTTTTAGTTTAATTCAACCTTATAAAATTAGTTTGTCTTTTTTTTTTAATCGATGTAGGATTTTTAACATATTTTCTCACATTGAAATCCTTCCACTTGTGCGTGAGATAATATATTTATAGATGGTCCGATAATGACTGACCTAATAAACCCAACAAATACTTGCTAGGATAGGTTTTGCATGACTCTAATGTTATATTAAGAAGTGAACTTTAAGTCTAACTCAATCTTACAAAATCCAATTTATTATTAACTCTAACTCAATCTTATAAAATTAATTTGTTATTATCTCTAATTGATATATCCAGTTGAAATATGTTATTAACCAACTTCATACAGATTTGGTGCTCCCATTGGTTAGTTCCTTCAATTTAGTTGAATTTGTAACAGCAACCAAGTTTTTTTATTTATACACAAACATTTTATTATATGAAATTTTAACAATATGGGACATAAATGTGAGCTAAGAAAATAAACTGTAATAGTTGGGCATAAGCACAAAATGGGATGGGGCATTACATAATTTCATGTCACATAATTTTTTGTGTGGAGACAATTTAACTACTTCAACCCTCCTTCCTATTCCAATGACCACACTCTTTTATGGTCACCACTTTTCTCTTTTACATTACTTCCTTTGGCAATTAAAATTAGCTTCTTCACAAAAAAAGAAAAACTAGTATTTATTATTGACTTTAATGGTTAATTTTATTTAACAAATTGATCCTCTCCAAATTCAAATTGCATGTAAAAAATTTAATTTAACAACACAAATATATAAATAAATTTCAAATAATTGAACCCTATTTAATTTAATGTCATTATTTAAAAGAGTATATTTCTCACTTAATTCAAATGTCAACAACATATCTAACCAATATAATTAGGATACTTTAGAAAAATGTAATTTTTCCGTTTGAAATAAAATTTAAAGAATCCAATATACTTAATCAATTTAAAGTTAGGTATTTTACATATATTTAAATCTAAAAGAAATATAAATTATCACTAAACATGTAGACCGAGTAACACAATATTGTTAGTTCAAAGTGTTGAATATGCAAATGTATTAATTATTCAAAAGAAAAAATTGTAGATCTAGTAATCATATGCAAGTTAAGCAAAATTTCTTACATGAAATGAATGTGATTAATAGTTTTTTCTCATTTTCTTCAAATAAATAAAACAAATCAAAGAAATAAGAAATAGATAAGAGAAATATATTTTAAATATTTTCCTAATTGTGCACAAAGATAGATAGCCACATGTACTCATTAGGGTTGTTCAGGAATATCATAACCAAATGACACTTAATTGAATTGTATAAAAGAAAAAACTGAATTGTTTAAAAAAACTATACTGATGCCTAAATTATTCCATTAATTTAATTTTTAAAAATTGATTTGGTTCTGAATAGGATTGTTTGAACTAAACTCAACCATAACTTATGATAATGGAAAATATACTTCAAAATACAATGTTCATGGGTGAAAAATTCAAACAATTTAGAGCAGTTCAATCTTGTTTAGTTCATTCAAATCATGATTTAGTTTAATTTATTTAAACCATTATACAATTGTATTCAATTATCTTAAATTACTTTTAATGTTTGGTTCAATTTTGCAATACACGGTGCATTTTCTCTATTCCAAGTATTCATGCTCACAATAGAGTTCTCACCATTAGTACATATGATGGTTAATCTTAATTTTTGTTACTGTTTTCAGTGCACAAATACATCTCATGTAGAACATATTAATAGAAAATTGAGGTTTGAAAAATGTTAGTTTTCTAATTCAGATGAGAGGACTTTTGCCTAGTTTAAGATGTCAACAATTAAATTATGATCCTTAGAAAACTGTTAATTAACTTATAACCCTTTATATCTTGCACAAAATAAAAGTGAAAGGTGAAATGGTAGTTTTCTAATTCATATCAGCTTCATTGTTATATGAATAACAAAACATTTGCATAGCATCTATTTTGTTCAAAAAACAAGTCACTTGTTTATCAATTGAAATCTCTGTCAACTATGCTTAAATAAAGCTATTACTATTTTCAAATACAAAAGAAACTAATCTAAGTAAGTACCTCTTATTTCTTTTTTGCATCAAATCGAAAATGCAACATTTTCAGGTACTCTATTGATGCTTCTTCATCTTGCCAGAAACTTTTAAGGGAAAATCCAACTAAATATCAACTCAATCTCATGAGTGCATATGAAAGGACAAATGAAAGCAAGGGCAATTTTATATCCACCATGTGTTCCACTTAGTTTTTGTTACTTTTTTTTTACCATACCCAACATATCTCCCTGACTTTTCCTCTGTTCATTCACACGAAACAATAAAACCATCAACATCAATGAAACCATCTTTACCCTCTCAACAAGTGGCTGGGTTTGGGTGAGGAATATTCTGGTCACCCCTCACAAATCCAACACAACAATGAGTTTCAAACCATCTTACTTCGAACACGAGGTATGGATTACATGTACAATTTTATTACTAATGAAACACTTATTTCATAATCTGATTCTGATGCATTTTGACCATAGCCTTTCCATACTTGTTGTTTACATTCAAATGGTAACAAGCCAAGCAAAAATAGCCGATGCCAAGTAAAAATACAGTTGTAGTTTGCAGGAAGTTCGAGTAAAGAAAAAGAACATAAACAAAATAACTGCAGCATTGGCACTCCTCCACCCATAATCTAATATGCCAATAAAATGAGTTGGACACTCAATCTTTCCCTGCAAGAGGAACAAAATTTACTTTCATTCACCGACAAAATGCTTGCATCAATGAAAAAATATTATAAAATAAAGATTCCGATTTTATCAAACATGTATCTGTTTACTAGTATTTAACCAATAACTCACCCAACGATATTGTACCTATCAAATTAACCAAACAAATGTTCTTGAGAAAATGCATCAAATAACTCTGATCACTAATAACAATGCAAATAAGCCATCAATCATCACTTAGTGGAACAAAAGCAGGGAAGATGGGGGAGAGGGAAAGCCAATTATAGGATCTTTTACCAACTTCAACAATTCGATTTAAACTCATTACTTCTTTAATTTATAAGAGAAATTGTTTTTATGACTGTCTCACTAGTCATCTACATCAGTGTCATTATTATAACAAGAAATCAGAGGGATCTCTACCAAGAAGTTCATGGTGACAACATCAATTACAGCAATTTCTCTCTGAAAAGTTGTCAAATGTCACTTAATTTAGGCCCTTGTATCTACCCTATAGTCAAAAGAGTTAATAACGCTGATTTATTACCCCCAGCAAAACCCCAAACATGAACACCTCATTTGATGACTGATTCATTTAACAGTGGCAATTCATATAAAACAAGAGAAAATGACAGAAATAACGTTTGAAATTACCTTTTATTTATCCACAAGACACTCATTCAGACTCAACCGGCTCAACCTTCGGAGCTGATTCAGAAAAATTAAACAATGAATAAGGAATCACACAAAAATCATGACTATGAACCACGATTACAAATATCGTCAATGAAAATCATCAAACGGACCTCTATAGTTGAAAACAATGAAATACGTAACGGGTTTCAACATTCCCCAAGAATTCCCAAAGTAAAACCCTAGAGCATTCAATTTGAAAAAAAAAAAATGGTTTCAGAAATTGAGTGACTGACCGTGGAGGGAGGGGTGGCGACCGTCCTTGCCCCAACCGATACCGCGAGTGGATTCGAGGTACTGGTTGACGAGATGGCGGCACTTCTGAAGGTGGTTGATGCCTTCGATGCGGTAGCACCAGCGTAGTTTGTCTCTGATGATCTTGGCCTTCTCGATTTGGATCCACTTCTCTCTCACGATGTACTCTCTCATCTCAAGCATCGCCACCGGATCCTTGTACGGATTCGCCGGATCGAAATCGTCCGGCGGCGACTCGTCGAACTCCACATACCCTTTCTTCCTTCCCATTCTCACCAACGAGTTCTCTCTTCTGTCTCAACTCAACACAACTCAGCTCAACTCGGATGCTTCGAAATTCTGATTCTATATCTTCACTTATCTTCGGATTGGGCTTATAGTAGTCAAAGGCCCGTTATTATGGGCCCAATATATAATTTTGCTAACTTTAGGGCTGAAGAGGGGATTATATAATTTCAACATATTCTGAAAAATTATTTTTAGAAATTATTAAAATTTAATATATTCCGAAAAATATAAACTGGATTTATTTTTTTTATACATTAATATGTTCCCTTTCTAAATCTTTTCTTAAAAAATTAGAAAATAAATTATATATTTTTTGGAATAAAGCTAAAGAATATGAATATTGTAAATGTATCACACTTCAATCACAAGTTTTCTAAGCAAAATAATCATTTAAATTTTGCTGACTTTCTTAAAAGTATAACAGTTGAGAAATATAAATTTCAAGATCCTTATATTGTCATTAATATTTATTTTATTATTATACAAAAAGAAATTTTGAGGAAATGGACATACTATTATTTTATGTTATTATATATTTTAATTATTATAACATTATGTACTTTATAACTTGAATTACTTATTTTTTTGTTGTTTTATATTTGATTTCTTTATGTAACTATTTGAATTATGATTGGATACTTGAATGTGTTAATTTTGAATTCTCCATAAAATAAATTGTAAGAAATATATGATTTTGGTTTCAATTCTTATACAATAAGTTTGTATTTTTCATCCTGTAAAATTTTAAATCACTTTTTTTAATCTTATAAAATATATGATTTGGTTTCAATTCTTATAAAACAATTTCTTTACTTTTTGTCCTTTAAAGCAAATAACATATTTTACATGTCTTAAAAGTCCTTTAACCTTTTACTTAACACCATATTCATTTGCACAAACCAACCACGTAATATTGTAAATAAAAAAAATCATAAATTACAGAAACCAAAATTGAAAAAAATTCATTTTGCATACCAACATATTTTATCCCTTGCATTGCTTGAGTGATAGTGTTCATCACTTGCTTTGTCTTTGTCTTGTTTGTCTTGTTACTTAAATTCTTAATGTATTGAGAATACAATAAATCTGATATTTATTTTTGTTTTCAAAAAGTTTAGATTTATAAAACAATGAAAAACATCATGTTATTGTCAATCTTTTTCGGTTGGAATACTTGAAAACTTAGACACTTCTTCATGTTTTCTTTAACTGAAGTATGTGTGAGGTTCTCATAGGATATAAAGGATCGACGTACATCTCCAATTTGTACTTCGAATATTTGAGTTTTCGTTAGTTGTTCCAAAATCTGATGAATGTGTGATTAGGATTGTTCAGGAAAATGCAAAAATCAATTTCATATCTTGAATTTTTGCTTTCAATTATGTAAAATAATAAAACGTAAAACATAATAGAACAATAAAACAAACTAAAAATCACACATGAAACTCTACAATTGTCTTCCACAATTGTCTTTGGGAAGAAGAAATGACGTCAAACTGAAAATTACACACATTGAATATTTATATATACTGAAAACTTGGCTCCAAAGCTCTAAACTTCAAATTTCAATAAAAACATACTTTATGCACCTCTTTATCCAATGTGTAACTCAAAACAACTTAAAACGTAAAAGAGTGTTTTCCATAATAGCGTCCAAAAAAAAAAGTCCTCAACCTAGATCATTACATGACAAATTAAAAAAAAATCAATTAAAGGTAAAAAATAATTATATATAAATGGAGTAAAAATCCTAAAACAAAATATGATGGCAATAAAACATGAAAGAAGTAAAATTAATCACTTTGAAATGCGGTTAAAAATCCGATTAAGCTCATGTAAAAACATGTTTAAACCAAAAAAAACTCGAAAAACAAAAGTTAATGAAAGTCATGTACGATCAAAACATTTTCTTATGTCAATCAGAAAAGATCTTATCATTATAAAGATGAAGAAAAAATATAAAAACATTAACTAAAGACCAACATAGAAGAAAAAACCTAGAAACTATGAATTATACTTTTAATAAAAAGACTAGCACAAGATGCAATGTTCTTTTGTTCGACGTATAAAAATAAGACAAAGATCTTCCGTCAACGTGGTTGAAGAAAGGGTGGAGCAAAAACATTAGCACACTTAATAACTATTTTTAGTTAAATTAATTTTGACAAAAATTACCCTAAAATTAGACTCCATTTATAATATAGTATAGATAAATTATATGATATTCCATGTAATTTTTTTATCACAGAGTATATAAAATTAACTTTATCTACAACAAGTAAACTGTTTATAATCATATATTAGTATGGATTTATAATCATTTAATTTTCATCACATAAACTCTAGGCTGAGTTATTCGTGTTGACAATAGTGTAATGTGAAAAGTGGTCATAAATTTCTATTTTTGTAATTTTCAAAAATAGTATAAAAAATGTCCTATGAAGAACCTTCACACTGTACTCGTGAAAAATCTAAAACATAAGTACAAGGGGTGAGGATAGAAAAAACTTCACCACCTATCTAAATCCAACACTTTGTTTCACGTGTTGCCAGAGAGATTGATCCCTACACGTGGCAACATCACGGTCGTTGATTTCTTCACCGGACCCCATCCCAAAGTCAACTGAAGCTCAATTTCTCCATCATTGGTTGCAGCCGGCTCCACCACGTTCTCGCTGCAGCTGCTATCGGCTTCCCCACCAACGATTTTGTTCTCACTCGTCCGAGTCAACCCTGACACCGAGTCATGACTCAGCGAACCCTGTCCATCTAACTCGCTTTCAGCCAACTCAGCCACGGTTGAGTCCACTTTTGGCTTCGCAGGGCGGCGCTTGAACTTGCTGGTTTGTGACTTTACCCTGTGGAGAGAATCAGGACCGCACGATTTATGACTCTTTGCCACGTGGCGAATATCTAGAAGAGCTTGCTGAATCGGCGCGCCGCTAAGAACAGCTGTGGCAGCCGCTTCACAGAGGTGCCAATTTCCGGTCGAGAGTAACCCGGTCGAGCCGAAAACCGGGTCCACCATCCGACCGCAAGCTTCGTAAAGCAAATATTTGAATACGGCTGAAAAAAAGAAAAGAATTAAAAACAGACAAGTTCTAATTAGCCACAAAACCACATAAGGTAAACATTATTATTAGCCAATATTACATTATTAAATTTATCATCCTTTCGATTTTTTTACTATGTCTTTAATAATTTATTTGAAGTAAAAAAAAATATATATTAAAAAAAATCACATAATATTTCAAATGAAATTTAAAATATTAATTTATTATTTAGTTCATGTACTCGTAATGATCGGATGATTCAGTGAATCGGTCATAATCTCGAATCATCTGACCACTCGATCACGATAAAAGATCACGCGACGACATGTGGTCGACCGCCATATGACGACGAGCCATGAATTGACCAAGTCAATAATACTAATTCATAATTAAGAGTTGTTTAGCACAACGTTAAACACGAACAAACCCCTTAATCTGACCCACCAAAGGCTCACTAAGGTAATATAAATAACACAGATTTCAAGAACCACATATGTCATTATCTACATTACTCTGACAACCGAGTGTCGACATTCTGACTGACTTGATCGTCAGAGTGCCTTCTGCAGGTACCATCCTAACCTGTGTTACTAGATGACCGAGAGAAGGAAGGTGAAGCAGGAAACTAAAAGAGATAATGACTAATAATAGAGTGGAGATAAATATACATAATGAAACAAATAATTTTTATACTAAATCGTTGATAATCCTAACTTACATATTATAAAAAATCATTGTATTTTTAGAAACAAAGAGCAATGATACATAAGTACTATTAAATGTGTGTACCTGGTTGGAGATGTGAGGGAGCGTCGGAGAGGAGGTTGAGGAGGCCTTGACGGCCATAGAACTTGGCGAGAAAGAGGGTGGCGTTGGACTGAGACTCAGGGCAACTTATCCATTCAAGGGAGATCCGAATGGGTCACTCCGCCGGGCACCCTCGCCGGAGAACGCGGCAACCATTGCAGCTCAACCGCATGGTGACGGTGATGAGGAGAAAAAGGAAGACGAGAATGGTTTTATAGTGATGGGATCAGAACAGAGTGTGGTTTTGATTGGGTCCCACATTTCCTTAACTACCAATGAGTTCATGAAATCAAGGTTTCGATGTGGGACTGTGGGCGCTGCCAAAGGTTTTGGATGTGAGTGGGACCCACTCCTATAAACGCGGAGACTACATTGGATTTGGAACAAACGACATCTCATGAACAACACGCACACCACTTTTTCCTTTTGTTTCCGTGTCTCCCTGCCCAACCTTCTGCTGTTCACACACACACGCACCTTCATCTGTATCTGTGTAATTTGTAGTACCATCGTTTTCTTCTGTATTTCACTCTCCTTTCTACAAAAATGGTGCTTCTATGCACGTAATCCTTGTTTCTCTCTCCACTTCTTATCATCTTCTCCAAGACTTCAACTCTACAAACCTATCTATCTTAGACATAGTCACCGAAACGACTGAGATTAGATACACACAAACACTTTAATATGTATAATTTTTAAAATACAAGGATAATAATATATATGTGAATTTATCTTTTGTGACTTATTTAAAATGTTTTATTTTTTATTTCTATAATTAATAAAATCTTATTGTTGTCGTTCGGGTATTGGGGTTCGGAGAATGATAATTTAGTCTTCAATCTTCCTCTTTTATTACTTTTTCTTTCCTTCTCGTTTCACCTCTCGGCTGTTTGGGAGCACAGATTCAGATGGTACCTGTGAAAAATACTCCGACGATCAAATCAGTAAAGGATTCGACTCTCGGTTGTCAGAGCACGGTAGATAATGACGTCCATGATTCTTAGAATCTGTGTTATTTATATTACCTTAATAGACCTTTGTTGGTGGGTCGGATTAGAGGATTGTTTCGTGTTTATGGTTGTACTAAGTAACCTTTAATTATGGATTAACTCTGTTGACTTGGTCAACTCATGACTCGTCGTCATGGATTGGTCGATTGCGTGCTACCTTGCGGCTTTCACTATCGTAAATGAGTGAACAGATGAACTGTAATGCTAACCGAGTCGAGATGACCGTCCGACCCATACAATACACTTATATAATAAGTTTGAACTTTTATAAAATATTATATTTATTTTTTTTATAAAATTATCATTTTTAAAGTTGTATTAGAATTTTAAAATATTTTAAAAATAATTTTTGAATTAAACACTTTTTCATGTCATACGAGTCTCATACATATATACATACATATATACCTTTTAAAATTCGTGTCTATTTTAGGTACAAATTTTGAGAACACAAATAAGGAAATTCACTCCATGATTAGAAATTAACGGAAGAATTATGAAACCATTTGAAAAAAAAAGTCTTGGAATTGTTCAATGTGTTATGTTTGAATTATTGGTACAACGTAGATTTATAGATTCACAAAAGGTTGATGATATCTTTTGCATAATTATTTGTTTGGGTTTACGTTGATATGTTTATATTATAAAAACAAATTATACTGTCTTTTCATTATAAATTATTTTGATATATTTTTGAAGATGACTATTACAAATGTCAATTCGTGTTTTTACATAAATATTTGTAATTGAATGTATTAGTGTATACTTTTATTTTCTCTTATATTTTTATCAATATCTTTTTTTCACACCAATTGTTTTATACCATTTTGTATTTTTCAATTTTTACTTCTCTATTGTAAAAATTTTGTTAAAAAAATCTCTTATTTGGGTAAAAAAAACTTAGTTAAATAAGTGAAAAGACGATTTAACATTTTTAAAAAATTTAAAAATTTTAACTAACCCTAAACAAAGTATAATCTGACAATTTTTAAATAACTTTAATTACATTGTCATACTTTTCTTTCAGTTGTATACCTTATTTTCAATAGCAATACTTCCATTTTTTTTAGAGAGATTAGTGTTCTTACTTGATATGTTTTAATTTTCCATAAGATAAATCACACTTATCTAAGAACTTGAGTCTTTTGAAAAACTTAATTAATATTAGTTCTTGCAAGAAGTAAGGTGATATCTACGAAACCAAAATGTAATTTTTTTCTTCATGAGATTTCTTTCTCCTTCTGAAGTGTGTAATCTTCTTTCCTAGAACTGATGATTTCCTTTATTTATGTATATAAAAAACAATATCACATTGAATAATATTAATTTGTAACTTTTAATTTCCAAGTCTTAAACATCATTTTATTTATTTTACAAAATTATTTTACTTTTAGTAATAGAAAAGTCATATTAAAGTGTGAATTTTGTTTCAAAGATTAATACGCAAGCAGAGTTAGAAAATTCAACCTCGGTATTGTGCTCTCAAATAAATTTGTTATTTTTCATAAAAATATTTATAAACGAGTTTAATAGATGAAAAAGTCATAGAATAGTGACTTGTAGATGATGTTAAAATACTAAGGCTTAATGTTGACCAAGAACAAAATAAAAATTTAAATAAATATATATATTAGAAAACAAATGTTAATCATATTAGCTATAAATATTTATAATTTAAGAGAATGAAAAAATACCGATAAGAAATTTAGAAAGTTAAAAATAAGAATATTTTGATTAGATAGGGCAATTTACAATATCCAAAATCTAAATAATTAATATTTTTAACTTAAAACTAAAATATTTACATAAGAATCAATAATTTATATTGCATTAATTCTGTCTAAAATCATTTAGTCTAGGACTACAATTTCTCTATTCATGGCCTTAGTGAGTTTTACATAAAATTAAAATAGGATTGGTTAGTCAGTGTGAAGTTTATCATAAAATTTAATGATTTTTTTTTTTGGTTAAATTCTAAGGGTGAGAAATTGATACACGTATAATATATAAGTAATTAATCTTAATTTTTTAGTGTTGTGATGATTAACTCAGAAGGATACAGTTAATCTTTGACACTCCAACATAGCAAATAGTTATTAACCATTTATTAATAATTGATTGAAAAATAAAACTGTTTCATTTCAAATTAAAAGAAAACTCACCAACTTATCTCTTATTTAATTATTTATAACTTTGGGTATTAAAGCATATAAAGTGTTGAAAAAATAAATTTATTATTCGATCCCAAACTACACTTAGTGAAAATAAATTATGTTTAAATATAAAATATAAATATTTGAGTGTTTTTTTTACTGAGAATATACGAATAACTCTCAAATTTTATCTTTATATATAACTTTTATCTTCATTATTTTTTTATACAAACAACAAAAACTAAAAAAAAATATTAAATAAAAACTAATTTTAGATACTAAAAATAATTAATTATTATATTTAATTTTTAGACATTAATAACTAATTAAATATTAAATTAAAAATTATTTATTGATAATAGAAATTATTTTAGATGTCAATAATTATTTTAATTTTTAAAGTATTTAATTTAATCAAACTAATTATTTTCTTCTCTAAAATTAAATTTTCTTTAAAATTAAAAAATTGAAAACAAACCTTTGACATTAGTTCACCATAATTTTGTAATTGTTGAGAATCAAGTTATATAGTAGTATTAATTTATTGTAATAATATGGTTTATATCGTTTATGGGGTAACAAAATATATTCAGGTCATGTACTTAATGCAGTATTAATTAAACACATTATTTTATGCTCAAAATGCCTCTTTTTTTTCCATCTCTTGTATCACTAAGAATTGCTAAAATTTGTCATTACAAGTTATAAAATTAAGTTACAATGAATAGAGAAAATTTCTTTTAAATTATCACGCACTAATACAATACGACAATATGATTATTCTAAATTTATATTGTATATTTATGAAGTATGTCTAGATATGTATCAAAAATCATAAAACATATATAATGTCACTACAAATTTAAAGAACATATTTTTATATTATAATTAAATATATATATATATATATATATATAATCGTAATTGTAATCAATTTGTGGACAAATTAGAAAAATTTCAATTTTTAATCATAAAGGGATATAGCTTTAATTATCATTGCTTATATTGTCTCATGCATTGAATTGGAATGAAAAATTTCAAAAATTTGAATACTTCAATTAAAACAAATATCCTATAGAATATTGATATCATATATGTGATCAGTGATTCATATTTATGTATTGTTTCTTGCTGATAAAAAAAAAATATGTATCGTGATTTCATAGCTTTCAAGTCCTTTTAGAGGGTCTTTGATGAAGAATTTTATAACTTCAAATAGAGCGACATGCCTAAATGAAATGATTGGGTATGATTATAATATTTTTGTGTTATCATACTTTAAGAAATCCATGTTATTGTTTGAACTAGAATAATTCTTATAAGTAACAATATGTTTCTAAACCCTAAATCTAGCGTTATGTTACTTTTTTCTTAGTTGTGGCACTTGTTGTTTTTTTTATAGTTATAATAGACATTTATATTTGACTTATGTTACATCTATTCTAGTTCCTTGAACTCATGATTTTGGATCATGTGGATCTATACACATAGTGAGATTAGTTTTTTGTTAGACTACTATTTCTAACTTTTTTTTACAAGAGTTGAAGTATCTTTCAAATACTTTTTTTTTTATAATTGATAAAAAAATAAGTAAAATATTTTAGAGCATTTAAAAGATGTTCTAACTTGTATATAAAAACGTAGTTTATATAGAAATTGGGGATATTTTCATATTATTTTAACAAGTTGTTGTGAGTTGTTTTATTTTTATGTGTGAAAGAAGGTGAAAATGATTAGAAATGAAGAATGCTACAAAAATGAACAAGATAAAATTATACACTATTTATTTTGATTGAGTTTTTTGTTTTTAATTTTAAAATAGATTAATTTAAATCAGAAAATAATAAATATATAAATAACTTTATTCTCTAAAGTGAGAAGAAACACTTTAAAGGATCCAAATTCTTTTTGGCGAGACATTCATGCAATGATGTTCTTTCACTGGAATGATTGTGACGCAAGGAGTGTTGCTCTCCTATTTTTGAGGAACCCCTTTTTCTTTCTCTCTCACAAATCCAAACCAAAATTTCCTTTACTTAATAAATTTTTATTTTTATCATAGCCAACTATATTCACGCAGAAAAAATCCAATTGATATTTTCTGGTTTTACTCAACTCTCGCCGCAACAACAACATTTGATCAATGTTAACATTTTCAAGGTTGGATTCTCTGGTTTTGATGCTTTGCACAATGTCCATACTACCACTTTGGTAATTACTTTGATATTCATGGTGAGATGAAGCTTGATTACATTCAAAATGTGTTGACTATAGTTTTTGCAAATTGTTTAAGGATGATGTATATTATTGGATGTTTGTTTTAGTTTCAGACACATGTTTAAATTTGAAGTTGTTAGTGTATTCTTATGACAGAATAATCCCATAACGTATCAGTATCTAATATCGATCAAACGACATAATTAATCCTTTGTGTTTCCCATTTATTATTAATCATTTGTGTATTAGAGATAACTAGGAAAAAATTCACATATATGTTCTAATACATTAATCATTACAAATGTAAAATGATAGAATATTTGGTTGTTTAATTTTGTTTAGGTTTTTTAAAGACACTCACCCCTTTAACTTTTTTTCCCTTTTGCTACTCTCTCCTTTTGAATACAATGCATGACTTTTGTTAGTGAATGAAATAGAAAGTATAATGGCAGAATATTTATGCATGGTATAATTTAATCCTTAGAACCAATACCAAGATTTTTTATATTACTTAATGGAGGTAACTTTGATATAATTTTAGGTTTTGAATATCATTGGGTGATATGATACGATGGACATTATTATGAAGTATCATTGCATTAATGTATGAAGTTGTGTCCCCACAAAATTCATCTAGTGATGAATCCACCATCAAATAACCACAATATAGAACCCAGAGTCCTGGGTAATTCAAGTTCAAATATCAATGGAGTTAACTCACCCCAGAGGAAGGTCTTGTTAGAAACAAAGTTGCAACGTGCTCTACACAGTCCACTTATGGCAGGTATGATTAAATTTAACTCAATCTTTTCCTTTTCCAACATGTTTTGATGCTTATAAACATGATGACATATAAATGAGATTAAATTTATATGATTACTTTGATTAATAATAAGTCAAGTTTTGATAGATACAAATTCATATTCAAGCACATTCATGCACAAGAAAATAAAAGGAATGAAAGAGAAATTGATACATATATGAAAGACAATTTTTTTTATCGACAAAGAACGAATAAATATAATGGAGATATTTAAGGGATACCTCAATTCTTATACAAAGTCAACCTAAAACACCTTTCCTCTAAGCTCCTTACACAAACAGAAATGAAACCGAGAAACAATGCTGACAACACTAAAAAAACTCTTATAAAATCCCACCACGCATAAAAAAAAAACCACCTTGTATTTTCTGACAGATCTCATATATATCATAGGTTCAAAACACCAATCAGAATATGAAAAACTTACCCCGCGGGCTTTGGAATTCAGCCATGACCAAACCTTCAATTGCACCATTGTGAAATTTTCAATGTGGTCTATCCTGCCACTTTTAAAAATCTTCTTATTCCTATGTTTCCAATATGCATCCTGAAAATTAAAATATATCTTATATTTTGTAATTCACAAGACCATGCAGTGTTTTATCTTTATGACACCTCTTTCACATTTTATGCAGAGCCATCAACAACATTAATAACCCAAGTAGGTCATAAATTTCCTGAGGTGTTTCGACTAAAACAAGGAAGCTATGCAGATCTTCCTTCAACCAAAATTTCAGAATTAATGAAATCAACTAGCTTGGATGTAAGCTTTCATTTTTTTTCATCCCCTTTAGATTTGCACAATTCACATCTTTTTCTACACCACTGATCTCTTTTAGCATTTATTGTTGCAGAACGCTCCTACTCAATCACTCCTGAGTGTAGTGAATGGTATTTTAGAAGAAAGTGTTGAAAGAAGAAATGGCGAAATACCCCATGTATATATACATTAAAAGGATTTGGAGTTACATAAATAACTAATGCATTCATGAAAAAAAAAACAAGTCTATATTGTTTGGATAAATTTATTCATATAAACACTTTTTTTAGAAGAAAAAATGAATTGAACTTTTCTATTAACTATGGTAAACTTATTATCTACCTTAGTCTTCAGAGAAGTTATATATAAAAAGAATTTTTTACATAATTTAATTTTAACTTAAAAGTTCAATTCAATTGACTTTTTTCTTCATCAAATATTAATGGAGAAGTTTATCCAAATAACAAGATATCAGTGCATGCAAATGTACAATAAAATTCAAAGTTCATTATCTAACAGTGATGTTTATATCTCAGCGTGTGGCTTGCTTATTGAGAAAGGTTGTCCAAGAGATTGAGCGACGTATATCAACTCAAGCAGAACACTTGAAAACTGTATGTTAAAGTTATGTATTTTCAAAGAGTGTTGATATGTTGACAACTCTGTTTTACAAATAGAAAGAGAAATAATTTTTTGTTGAAAGATTTGACAACTACAATTTGAAATACAACATTTTACAACTATGATTTGGTCAATATAATATCAAAATTGCTTCCTTTCAGCAAAAAGTTATTTCTCTTTCTAGTTGTAAACTGATGCAGAATTCTAAACATATTAGCACTATCTTCAAAAGCTAGTTAACATATGTTTTTCTCAATTTTTTTTTCACCCTGCTACATTCCTTTTTACCTTCAGCAAAACAATATTTTCAAGGCTCGTGAAGAAAAATATCACTCACGAATTAGAGTTCTTGAGGCTCTTGCATCTGGAACTGAGGAAGAGAACGAGGTATCCTAAATAACTTTGGATATCATTTCACAAGTGTGTTTATACAAAGTACATATAGGTACAAAATACAAACTTTTCTATTTATCATAGGAACCTTTTTGTGACAGCTTGTTAATATAAACCAGCTTCAACATTTAAAGGTAATGTTTCTTACTCACAAGTAACATTTTTTTTATCAGCAATAAAGAATAAATAAATAAGAACCAATTTAGGAGTGATTCAACCCTTATACAGAACACAAGAAACAGACGAGTCACATCCAACAAACCCAAACCCAAAAAGAAACTAACACCTAACATCTAAATCGAGAACACTAGAATGAGCTGCCAAACCAGAAAAACCAAAACAAACTCGTGTATTTTGTAGCTAAAGAAACAATAAATTGAATCATTTTTTCTGATTTATATTATTTGGCCTCTTCATGTAGATCGAGAGGGTGAAAAAAGAGGAGAAGAAGGTAGATGGATTAAAACAAACTAGGATGAATAAAATGGAAGAAGAAAAGGAAAATGATATGAAGCTAGTTGAGAACACTAAAAGGGAAGAAAAGAGGGAATGCGACAAAGAGGTTATTAGATATATCAAAGAGTTAAAGGATAAAACTGTGGAAATTTCAACATTGAAGCAAAAGCTAGAAACAATGAAAAAAACATATGAAGTACAATGTTCACAGATGGAACAAAAAGCTAAGGAGGAAAATACAACAGATGACAAAGAGGTTATTAGATATATTAACGAGTTAGAGGATAAAACTAAGGAAATTTTAGCATTAAAGCAAAAACTAGAAACTATGGAAAAAACGTGTGAAGAGCGGTGCTTAAAATTAGAAGCAAAAGCTAAAGAAGAAAAGATGACAGATGACAAAGATGAAATTAAAGTGCTAGAGAACAAAAGTAATGAAATTTCAACGTTGAAGCAAAAAATAGAAAAGCTAGAAACATTGATAAAATCTTATGAAGTACAATGTTCAGAATTGAAAGCAAAAGTTGAGGAGAAAAATATGATAGATGGAAAAGATGTTAGTAGATATATTAAAGAATTGGAGGACAAAAATATGGAAATTTCAACATTAAACAAAAATCTAGAGAACATGAAAAAATCATATGAAGTAGAATACTCACAGTTGAAAGCAAAAGTTGAGGAGGAAAAGGGAGCAGATGGTGAAGAGGTTAGTAGATATATTAAAGAGATAGAGGACAAAAACATGAAAATTTCAACACTGGGTCAAAAACTAGAAACAATGACAAAAACATATGAAGTACAATGCTCAGAACTGAAAGCAAAAGCTGAGGAGGAAAAGGTAGCAGATGGAAAAGAGGCTATTAGATATATTAAAGAGTTGGAAGACAAAAATAAGGAAATTTCAGCACTTAAGCAAGAATTGGAAACAATGAAAAAAACTTATGAAGTTCAATGCTCACAGTTGAAAGCAAAAATTGAAGAGGAAAAAATTGCAGATGGGAATGAGAGTATTAGACATATTAAAGAGCTAGAGGAAAAAAATATGGAAATTTCAGCATTTAAACAAGAACTAGAAACAATGAAAAAAGCACATGAAGTTCAATGCTCACAATTGAAAGCAAACGCTGAAGAGGAAAAAGTGGTGGGTGGGAAAGAAATTATTAAATATACCAAAGAGCTAGAGGACAAAAATATGGAAATTTCAGCATTTAAGCAAGAACTAGAAACAATGAAAGAAAAATATGAAGTACAATGCTCACAATTGAAAGAAAAAGCTGATGAGGAAAAAATGGTGAATGAGAAAGAAATTATGAAATATACAAAAGAGCTAGAAGACAAAATTATGGAAATTTCATCATTTAAGCAAGAACTAGAAACAATGAAAAAAACACATGAAGTACAATGCTCACAATGGGAAGCAAAAGTGGAGGATGGTAAAGAAGAACTAAAACAAAAATCACAAGAATATGAAAATTTGTTGGAAAAACTAAGAAATAAGGTTAAAGAGAATGAAACCCTTTACGAATCAAAATATCAGAAGTGGTTCCAGAAAGAGAAGCAAATACGAAAAGATGTGAATTTTCAGTTCAGTTTCATACAGGTAAACAAACTTACATACAACTAAATGTCATTCTTGTTATAATAATGTCAAATATTACAATATTTTATCGAACTTGCAATTCAGAAATTGAAATTATCATGGGAATCTATTAAGCAAGATGCTTTGAAAGACCAAATGATCTATTCTGAGGAATGTAAAAAACTTGGTATGTTCTATTACTTGTCTTTCACATTTTCTTTTTTTCTTTGTCTAAAAGGGTAAACGTTAATAATTGTATTGTAACTTATCTAGGTGTAAATCTTAAATCACTAGTAGAAGCAGCTGAGAATTATCAAATAGTTCTTGCAGAAAATCGAAAACTATTCAATGAAGTTCAAGAATTAAAAGGTAGCAACACTATTTATGTTTTTCCAACAACTACTTGATGTAGGTATACTGTGAATAATTTACATGGGACTTTTCTCTAATACAGGAAATATAAGAGTGTATTGTCGACTTAGACCATTTCTTCCTGGTCAAAAGGAAAAACAATCTATTGTGGAACATGTTGGTGAAAATGATTTGGTTGTGGCAAATCCTGCCAAACAAGGAAAGGAGGCCCTTAGAACATTTAAGTTCAATAAGGTCTTTGGTCCAACATCAACTCAAGGTTTATTTCTTTATAATCTCCATTTTATCATAAGGTTTAGAATGCATGAACTTTTACTTCATCATATCTATGCATGTTGACTCCATTTCTTTAATTGTTGCTCCCTTGAATGATGCAGCTGGGGTGTATGCTGACATACAAGCCTTTATTCGATCAGTATTGGATGGGTTTAATGTATGTATATTTGCTTATGGTCAAACTGGTTCAGGCAAAACTTACACAATGGTATGCAACTTCTATTTATTTTTGTTATCCTATTCATCATGCTAGTTAAGTATAACTCCTTGTTATTTATTAAGAAGTAGACTTTAAGCTTAACTCAATCTTATGAAATCAGCTTATAAGATAAGGTTTGTACTCACTTATATACTATAAAAAAATTCTTATCATTGATCGATGTGTGATCTTCAACATTATTCTATATGTTGTCATTGTTTTCAGAGTGGTCCAAATAATGCATCAATTGAGGATCTTGGTGTTAACTATCGAGCTCTGAATGATCTCTTCAGCATATCTACAAATAGAAAAAGCTCCATAGTGTATGAAATTGGGGTTCAAGTCATTGAGATATACAATGAACAAGTTCGAGACTTATTAACAGTTGATGCTTCAAAGAAATATCCTTTTTTTCAATTACTATATATGGAAACATCATTCTTTGCGTGGACTTCTTTTTTCTTTCTCTTACTTTAGGAAAAATAAAACATAGCATGTCATGTTTCTGAACGATGATTTCCTTGATTTACACACACTTGGGATATTGAATCACGCTCAACCAAATGGATTAGCAGTACCAGATGCTACCATGCAACCTGTGAAGACAACTGAAGATGTGATAAAGCTAATGGACATTGGTTTAAAAAATAGAGCAAAGGGTTCGACAGCTATGAATGAAAGAAGTAGTCGTTCTCACAGGTTTGTCTCTTCACTGTTTTTTTTATCAGCAAGAAAAGATATAATAAATGTAGCTCACTTTAAAGATGGTGCAACCCTCTTACAAAGTAAAAGAGATATACACTTTAAGAAAACCTCAATACCTTTCCTGCCACAACTAGCTAAAAAACAAATTAAAAGTCAAAAACCAACCCCGCCACCCTATCAACAACTATTGATTGAGTACATACATACTATACATACTATATTTACAATTTAGAAATGTAAGTTTTGTAATATAATGACTTTCAATAAATGTGTGTGGTGCACAGTGTGGTCTCAATTCATGTTCGTGGGACGGATAAAAAGTCTGGTTCCTCTCTTCATGGTAATCTTCATTTGGTAGATTTAGCAGGAAGTGAAAGAATAGATCGCTCTGAAGTAACTGGGGATAGACTCAAGGAAGCACAACATATTAACAAATCACTATCTGCTCTTGGAGATGTCATTTTTGCACTTTCTCAAAAGAGTTCACATGTGCCATATAGAAATAGCAAGCTCACTCAACTTCTACAAACATCTCTTGGTAAAATCATAGTTCATCATTTCTTGTTTCCAACATGTTTTGTCTCACTAGCATCCACAAAATGTGAAAATTTACAGTTTTCTAATCAGATATAACATTACATTGTTCTTTACACAGGTGGTCAAGCAAAAACACTGATGTTAGTCCAAATTAATTCTGATGTAAAGTCTTTTTCTGAATCTTTGAGTACTTTAAAGTTTGCTGAAAGAGTTTCTGGAGTTGAGTTAGGAGCGGCTAAAAGTACTAAAGAAGGAAGAGATGTTAGAGAATTAATGGAACAGGTGTTTAAAACTTACTTCACTTTCAATCATTTTCTGAATACATCAAATGCATTTAAGAACTTATGGTATCTATCTTTTCATAGTCTCTACATAAATTGTATATATCCAATGATTTAAATTTGTTTGCAACTAGTTTAAATTTTATACTTGACTTTTTTTCAGGTGGCTTCTTTGAAGGACACAATTTTGGTTAAAGATACTGAGATTGAGAAGTTACAATTACTTACAGATCTAAAAAATGTATATCCTAGTGTTAATTCTGAGAACAGTGAAACTACCTAATGAGTTTTGAATTTTTCTCAATCAAAGAGATTCATTTAGAAAAAGAAACCAAAACCATAAAAAGGAAACGATGAGAGAACTTTGAAGGTGAGTTTATGATTATTGATTTTGCACATGTAGATTCTAATATGAGTTTAACTCATGTTAATAATACTTTTAACATATTTTTTAAATATCATAATTTTGAATCTTGCCTTGAGAAAAAAATGTAATTTAAAAGTAGAGATTTTTACTAATGCAATTTTATCTCTTAATTACCAAAATGAGTAATTTTTTTAAAATTACCAAAATAAATAAGTCGTGACAAGAGATTTTAATTAAAATTTAATTATGTTGAAGTCGTGTTAGTTCAAATACACTAAATTTGTGTTAATGACACGACTTCTTCACAATTAAGTCGTGTTACATTGGCACGACTTATCCATTTGAATTTTTTTTTTAAAATTACTCATTCTAATAATTAAGAGGTAAAATTTTACTATTTTGATAAAAAAAATCCTTAAAATACTACAAGTTTGAGTTTTTTTTTCTAAAAAAATTCGAGAAAAAAAAATATTTTAACTTTAAAACGTTGAGAATTAAAATCACAATTTAAAACTTCTTCTTAGGACTAAAAAATTAATACTAACCTTGATTTTTTACAATAGGTTTTATTGTGTCTTATTAGGAACTATAGATTAATATATATGCAATGATTTTGTGTTTTCATTACAGTTAAAATCAAATTATGTTCTCATTTTATAATTCTCTAACGAAATGTCTTTTCATTCAATACCTTTACTTAAAATTTCATAGTTTCGTTTCCTAGCTGATAATTGTTTTCTATAAAAAAAGAATATTGTGATGGTTAAACTTCATAGAATTAATAATATATACTTTTGTTTTATGAAGCTTATATTTGTTACATATGCTAATAATTCTACCCTTCCCAATATTAACAATGGTTATAGTATAAGATTCCATGTTTAGAATTTTTTTTATAAACTCTTACGAAATAGAAAAAAAAATCTTATTAAAATGAGTTTATATCTAAACTAATTTTTATAAAGTCCCTCATCTCATTTTTCTAAATTTTTATTTTTAATTGTGCATAAATTAATTTTAATTTATAAAAAACTCATTTTTTCCTGTTTTAAAGATACTTATGAAAAAAAAAAGTTGTTTATAATATCTTTTGGGCTATTTGAATAATCTATATTCATATGGTGTGTTTGATGTTTGAACAAATTTTTTTAAGTACTATAATGTCACTGACTTTTTTTAAATAGTCGAAGTATCTCTTAATTTTTTTTATTTTTTATTTTTTATTATTAATAAAAAAATTATTATTATAAGTGTTTATTGCATTAATTATTTGCTCGTTAGAAACTTAATAAAACTTCCACAATTTTTTTTTTTAAAAATTTCAGGCATTCAAAGCAACTTCAGAACTGAACACACCATATCTTCAAAACTGTATCAGTAAAGTAGGAGGCAGTGTACATTTGTTTTAACCCTTATTCATAGTCTTGTAACAATTTTATGTATATATGATAATGAATTTTGACTTAGTTATGAAAAAAAAATTGATTGCTCTAACTCTTAAATTATTGTCATGTAACAAAATTGTATATATATAATGATTTTTTACTTGTATAACCGAGATAAATTTTATACTTTTTACAATTAATATAAAGGTGTAAGAGAAGATATGACACTACAAGAAAAATTGGAATTACATACAGTCAAAATCCGTATGTAAGACCCAAAATCCGTATATAAAACATTATATATATTGCAACCCAAGCCCATAGGACTCGAAATCAAGCCCCAAATAATGTTGCAAGCAAACTGCAGCAGCCAAGATTCAAACCCAAATCTTTCCAGTGACCCGGGGAAGCATTGACCACTAAACCAGACAAATTCTTTGGTTATATTATCATTTTTATTATACTTATACATATTAATATAATTTATACATGTTAATATAATTTATACATATTAATATAATTTATACATATAATATAATTTATACATATTAATATAATTTATACATATTAATATAATTTATACATATTAATATAATTATTATTAATAATAATAATAAAATAAATTATATTTATATTATTATTATTATTAATATTATTCATATTATTAATATTTATTAATGTTATAATTAATATTATTATTAACATTATATTCATATTATTAATATTATTATTAATATTTATTAATATTATTATTAATATTTATTAATATTATTATTAATATTTATTAATGTTATAATTAATATTATTATTAACATTATATTCATATTATTAATATTATTATTAACATTATTATTAATATTAATATTATTAATATTATTATTATTAGTATTAATATTCATATTATTATTAATATTTATTAATATTATTATTATTAGTATTTATATTCATATTATCAATATTATATTCATATTATTAATATTAATTTTGATATAAATATACATTTAGATATTTATTGTGTGTGTATAGTAGTTTTATTTGACTTGAGTAATATTACTTTTATCCGGATATAGATAGATAGAGAGAAAAAGGAAGAAATTATATAATATTAATATAACTTTAATACTATAAATATATATATATATTGATTAATATATTTCTTTATTTAATCATTAATTTTTTAAAACTCATGGTTAAATTTAAATTTACAAAATTATTTGATATCTTATTTTCAAATATAGGTTATTATAGGTAGTTGTGAAGTTTTTGTTAGATGGCTATATAGGTGCTTGTATCTTACACTTCTTTTCTGATTTGAGATTCTTGTATAAGGATTGAAATATCTTTAAAATGTTTTGTTTAATTTTTTTTATTCTTTGTCGATAAAAAAAATCTTATTTTCAAATATTTACTTACATAGATTAAAATTGATATAATGTATAATTTTTAAAATATTTTAAATTATAAATTATTTAATCACTTTGTCATTATGATTTATATATTAGTAGAAAGGGTTATTTAGTAACAACTTTTTACATAGATTTATGGAATAATTAATATAGTTTAAACTATAATGATATGCTAACTAGTAATCTGTATTAGAGATTTAATTAATAGTTAATGTAAAAGTCATCATTTTATGTTAAAAGATAATATTGTTTGTTGACAATATTCTTTACTATATATAACACACAAGTAAAACCAACTACCTATAATGAACTTAATTAAGTCAATATGATCGTAAAATAATAATTAATATGATAGTTGATTTTAATGTAATAGGTAATATGATGACTATGAGTATGACATATATTAAATTTGATTCATACTAATAGATAATATAATAAATTATGTTTAAATTCAAGTAGATTATAGATAAATTAAATGTGATTCATATGTTAATATTGTTAGTATCATTAATATTGTTAGTATTATTATTATTATTAGTATTATTAATATTTTTAGTATTATTAATATTGTTAGTATTATTAATATTGTTAATATTGTTAGTATTGTTAGTATTGTTAGTATTGTTAGTATTGTTAGTATTGTTAGTATTATTAGTATTATTAATATTGTTAGTATTATTAATATTATTAATATTGTTAGTATTATTAATATTATTAATATTGTTAGTATTATTAATATTATTAATATTGTTAGTATTATTAATATTATTAATATTGTTAGTATTATTAATATTATTAATATTGTATTATTAATATTGTTAGTATTGTTAGTATTATTAGTATTATTAATATTGTTAGTATTATTAATATTATTAATATTGTTAGTATTATTAATATTATTAATATTATTAATATTGTTAGTATTATTAATAATAATAAGTATAATAAAAATCATAATAAAACTAAAGAATTTGTTTAGTGTAGTGGTTAAATTTTACTTGGTCGCTGAAAGATTGTTGAAGGATCCTGACTTCGAATCCTATTCACTGCTAATTATAATCTGTATGTAATTCGCGTTTTTCTTGTAGTGTGAAGGTGGAAAGAAAATTTGTCTAAAACATTTTGAGAAAAATAAAATTATCCATAATTTTACTTATTACATGTTCACATATACTTTTTTCCGCCTATTAGTGCAACATTTGTTGATTTATTGTCCCTTTTTCCTTGATTTTTAACTTAAAGTATTTTTAAACAAACTTTTCCATGAACTCGATTTTTTTATTAAAATAATTTATTTCTTTCATAAACTAAAATTAACTTGATTAAAAAAATATATGAAATATTTTTTACAACTTAATTTATGCTTAGGTTAATAACCTATAAAGATACTAAATTTATTTTTTTTAAACTATTAAAAAAACTTATCAAAACATATAGTATTCTCATAAAAACTATCAAGGACATTTTATGTGACATAAAAGTTCAACAGGTGGCATAGTTTGTATTACAATTTTAAATGTTACGTACCATATTTAATACACAAATGACCACGTAGTAATACGTACAGTATTGTAGAAGTGTGCTTCAAAATACGTAGATATTGCACAACTATAATTGATCACTTTTAAAAGTTATTTCAGATAAGAATCATGCAACAACATAATTTCGTTTGTATATATATGTTCATGATTTTTTTTTCTGTAATCAATGATTATAATATATAAATCAAATAGCAGATTAAATGCTATAACACAAGGCTGTGAAGTGTTTATGGAAGGCCATTAGCTATTAATAAAGTGTGCATAATTATATTTTTTTTTTCACATAATATATCCAATTAAAAAATTCTCTTATACTTTCTTTTCTAAACTAGATCGGTTTATTATATAAGTCCAGAATTCGATTATTGAGAAACTAAATTCTCAATTATAATATATAAAAATAAGTTAGAATTTTATTTTCGATTTATATTTCTTATTTTTTTTGGTAATTTTTTAAAAGAGGAGAAGAAAGAAAATTTAAGATTAAAAATTAATTTATAATTTGAAAGTTAATGTTAATTTCATTTAGTGTGAATAAAATATTTGAAATATTTTTAATTTTAAATTTCATGTTGGAAGAAATTTTAAAATTAAAATATTGAAATGAAAATTTCAACTTCATTATTAATTAATTGGGATTTTATTACATGACAATTTTACCATGATAACAAATTCTTATTAATAAAAATCTTAAAAAACTCTTTTCAAATATTTTTCAACATAAAAAAAATTAACTATATTTGCAAAAATTATTAAATTAGTTACAATTTATATGTCACATTTGTTTACATAACCTAAAATCATATTTATTTTATTTTTCAAATGTCCAAAATTAAAATTATTTTTTCTATTAAATATTAAAAGTTCTTACTTTTAAATTTTTTCCAACTTTTTAAAATATTTTAAAAAAACAGGAAAATTAGTTTCTCCGCCGAATTTTGACTTATTTTCTGACAATAGGAAATTACTATTAATAGTTGAAATTTTGACTTTTCGAGAATCTAATCCTAAATTTGCACACAGTAAACACATAGTTTGAAAAGAAAGTGTGCGGGTCCATTGAGATTTTTTTTTTTAATTTGGTTTATTCTAGTAAATAATGGCATAAATTAATATTTGAATCTCCTTTTTTTTATTCATCAATACTATGATATCCTTTATGAATATACGTGTAGTTAGTCAAATATATAATTTAAGAATTTTTTTTATGCACTTAAAAACTTGTGTTTTCTTTATTTGTGAAAAGAATAAAAGATAACAATTGATGGAGAAAGTCACTTTGAAAACTCTAAAAAGAAAAATGCAAAGAAAAATACTCTAACGGCTATACTATTGTTATAAAATATTCTAGTAATCGTTCTTGGCTTTTGTCCAGGTTCAATTTTCTAGTTAATCTATAATTATAACTTATTAGTACTATAATTGTTTTTATTAAAGTTTGTAATTAGACTTTAGTTTTCACGTTAATCCAAGAATACTTAGTCAAATTTTCTATGTAGTTTATATTTTTTTTATTCTAACTATTCTTCTTAGAATGTTGGAGAGTAATGTTGGAGAGTGTGAGAATGTAATATTTTTTTCTTTATTTTGAAGTGGTGGTGATAGGTAGTGACGAGTGATGAATGTCGGTGGTTAAAGTAAGTTGTGTAATGTTTTTAATTAATGGTGACTGTGTTTTTGTTCGTTTATTTTTTTCATTTTTTTGAAAACCACAAAATCTAGGGAAAAAAGCTAACAAGATACAAAAATCAAAATTTCCGCACTAGAAAATGTTAAATATAACGAATTTTCTTGTCAACTCTCTGACACACTCAAATGATGAAATTGCTCTCTCAAAAGTTCTGATTAGAGAAGAATTGAATTATTGCGACGGAAAGAAAAATATAGAGGTGCAAAGCTAAAATTATAATTATCTAAAAAAGTGAAATTATGTTTCGTTTAAGGTTATTTAAAACTTTTTAAGAAGGTTAAAATCAATTTTTTTTCACGATTAATATGGAGATGAAGAAGAAAGATGAAGATGAGAAAGAATTTACCAAATGATAATAAAAATCTCTAAATGAATTATTCACTTTTAACAATAAACCAAACTACTAAATCCAAATGTCAAAAGGTATGTAGAAACTTGATTCTCACCATTCGAGATGTCGACCATTCACTTATTGATATTAGTCGATACAATATTTTTTTCATACCCTGACTATATTGCTTCACATGAAAGTAAAAGGAAATGATAAAGTATAAAATTAGATTAAAGTAAGATAATTATTAAATTGTTTAACATAAGAAAAATAAAAATCTACTTTGTTTTATTTGGTTATGTAAAAAATAGAAGAAACAAATATACAAGATTTCATGTGTTCCAAACACTCCCAAGATATCTATCAAATATTGATTTAAATTTTTTTAAAAGTGTACATTATGATTATTTAAAGATTATTAGGTTTAAGCTATGTTTTAATTTTCCGTTTAGATGTCTTGAATAAAGGTTTATTTATCTTAATAAACTCAATTTGGTAATTGCTATATTCTGTACTTTTGCATATTTATGTTTGGTTTCTAATCAAGTTTTCAATGAAAGCTCTAAAAACTTATGTTTCAAAATGAAGGGCAATGAATATATAATTTGCAAATTATCATAAACGTTTTATATTTATTTTTTTTAAATTCAACATTATAAAAGGGAAATAAGTAATCATAGTTATTTAAGAGAAGGACATAACTATGAGAAGACGCCAAAAAAAAAATAAAGAAGAAAAATAATTGAATACAAAGAATATAATTAATGCTTATTATTAGTTTCTCAATCATTTCCTCTATAGTATTTTTCTCTTTTAAGCAAGGAAGATAAACACATATTTATTACTAATAAAACAAACAACTTATTTATAAATTTATTTATTGACCTAGAATTCAACACTGCAAAAATAGTAATATGTTCTTTAGACATATTTTATTTTTTTTCCTATCAATTTATCTGGGTAACTTTATTTTAAATAAGTGATCTATTATATTTTATATTTTCACCTAACAAAGTGGCGGAGATGTTCATAACTTTAAAATAATAATCAAAATTATTATATTTTATAATAATTTTTATCTTATAAATATGAAATCACGTTGTTTTAAAACAGTTTCATTGAATAAAATTGTTTTCTTTATCTCAACTACTTATCAATATACATAATAAAGTATTAAAAAAATTATTCATCTATACCTATATATAAAGGGGATTCCCCTCTTAACTGCTCTTAATTTTTTTTCTTATTTTATCCTTATATTAATATTTAATTTTATTATTGTATTATGGTCTTTGTGTCATTTCTTATTCTCCTCTTAACTGCTTTTAATTTTTTTTCCTATTTTATCCTTATATTAATATTTAATTTTATTATTGTATTATGGTCATTGTGTCATTTCTTATTCTCCTCTTAACTGCTTTTAATTTTTTTTTCTATTTTATCCTTATATTAATATTTAATTTTATTATTGTATTATGGTCATTGTGTCATTTCTTATTCTCCTCTTAACGGCTCTTAATTTGTTTTTCCATTAAAAAATTAAATATATTTGTAATATTTTGTGGACCACTTTAGCAGGAGAGTGGAGATGATTTGGTACGTTACTTTTCTGAATTAAACTGATATTCTCCACTACACATAACTCACGTATCCTACTTCCCACTTTCTTTTTCCTATATAGGTACCTACTTCTCACTTTCTCTCTTCACTACACATAACACATTTTTTTTTTTACCATACTTCTCACTTTCTTTTCTCTTTCCTTTTCACTTTCATGGAAAATCATACTTTCATTTCTTTGATTAATCTTGCACTTTTCATTGATTGTTTGTGAGTTTTTGGGGTTTTTTTTTTGCAGTGGCTTTGGATCGGTGATTGAGAAAATCTCGACAAACTATGGTGTTCTAGGAGCATCTCTTCAAGGTTTATTTGTTTTCAAGAAACTATGCAGGTTTTGTTGTCTAATGATTATGAAGGTTTTGTTGTGTCTAATGAGGGTCTAGCCTATACTCAAGACTGAAAAAGATATTGATGTAAGTTCTTTAGAAGAAGAAATTTGTCGAAGATCTTCTTGAGCAACATAATGAGATTGAGTTTGCAAATCAATGACATATGATCTTAACAACTTACTTTTGCGTTGTTCCCTTTTTGTTTTCTTCCATTTCTTCTTCTTTGGACAATTCATTATCTACCATGAATTTGAATTATATGCATATATATTACGGTATGTAGATGTACAATACATTTCATTTATTTCTTCTGGGGGAGAAGAATACTGTGCAATTTTGAGAGAAAGTTGGTTGCGAAAGAATCCTATTTCAATGGGTATCAAAAAAGTGCAACAAATCTAATATATATACCTCAAATTTTTATATCTTAATTATAAAGCATTAAAGTTAAATACATATTAATTATTGTTTTTATGATCATTTAATATCTATTGTGATTTTCTTCTGTCTATCATAATTATGTGGTGTTGTGACCGTCTTTGTAATTTGATAACATAGAACCTTTATTTTCTCAATATTGCACTACATTATAATTCAAACCTTTTTAACTTTTTTGCTTTGCTTTATATTAAATTATAAAAAAAATTGGAAAGTGATAACTTCTCATACTCTAATTTCACCTCCGCAATCATAGAATAATGTTTTTTCATCATTACTCTAATTCAAATTTGAACAGCAAAATTAGTATGTAAAATGTTTCAATTTTTTATTTTATGCATTATCTTATTTTGGTTTATATTTTTATTTATGAAGATCTGATTTTTTTTATATTGTGGAACATAATTTAATGAGAGGTCTTTTAAAATTATTATGTAAACCATAATAAACATAATTTTACTAAATTTAATGAGTTTTAATAATATTCAATCAATATGCATTTAAAAAAATATTTTTATGACATAATTTTCATAATCTGTTAAAACAAAATGACTATATATATATGATCGTCTATATATTTGATTTAAAAGGTTAAATATTACTATAACCACTAAAACAATGTATTAATTAAGGCCTAAGTTTCTTTTAGTTTGAAATACTAATTAAAATCAAACTACTATAGATTTGATGAATAGTCAAATCAGTAAAAATAAAAAATATTGATACATAATAATAATAACATTAATAGCAAAAATAAAAAAATAAAAAAATACAATAATTATAAAAATAAAATATTAAATATATAATAATAAAAATAAAATATAGATATACATTAAAAATAAAAATAAAAAATGCGGATACGCAGTTACACATAAAAAAGTTTCCCTTTCCTAACATCTATTAAAAAGCACGATATATTTACAAATTTACTTATCCCTTTCTAGGAATAGATTACCTATTATTACTTAATTAAGAATTCAAATATATAAAAATCGTAATTTATCATTTTTAATTTGTTATTAATGTCTTTTAAAAGGTGAAATTATTTTAGAAAGTGATTTATTTTTTTCTTCAAAAATAAAAAAACTAACCGTACTAGATGTAAGCTTAATTACTCATTTGCTTTCAATAGCCTTATAAATTTAATCTTTTAGCTTTTACACTTAAGAATATCTATTTTAGTATTTACACATACTATATTCAAATTTTGTTTAGTATCTATAAATTTAGACAATAGAAATTAAAATGGTTGTATGGAACTAAAATAAATTACTTTATATAGAGATATTAAAAACTAAAATTTATGCAACCATAAGAATCTGAATTGTTGTGCACTTCTTGATATAGGTTTAATCTCTAAAAATAAATAAAAAGTGTATTATTAGAAAAATGAGTTTTGGATAAATTATACATGTTTTAATGTTTTAATTAATGATAATCACGTAACTCCTATGATATTGTCGCAATCTAATCTTACACACACATTTTTGTATCTTTCCAATAAGATGATAATGACACGATGTTACCAAAAAGAAAGTAGATTATTCAACTCTAATAGTTAATTGCAAAGCAAAAATTTGCTCTTGTTTTGGTCCTTTTTCCCTCGGAAATTGCTTGGAAGCAATTAAAGAACGCGCTTTCTCAACTTGCTTATTTAGACCCTTCTTTCTAATCATAATAATACTAATAAATAAATGCATCATATCACAACCATCACCCACCAAACAAACCCTTATGCATGCCACTCTCTCCTTAACCACTTTCCACCCATCACAATAAAGTAACAAGCACACGTTTCTGCATTTGTGCTTGTCACACCCCATATATTTATATATTATCAAATATTTTATAATATATAAATAAACTTAAATTCCATCATATAAACTAATTTTTATAATATTAAATTCAAAATCACTTTTTTTGTTGGTTTATCCAACCAAACAGGACTTCCATATTTCTCCCACTCACACCCTTTCACACCATTGCACAGACACCTCTTCACATCAGCAAATAGTTAACCACATTCTTGTATTCCACAGAATTCAAAAGAAAATTATAATAATAATAAAGAAAAGTCTATAAAGTATCTATCAGATGAATTTGCAGACAATGATTAAAATATTACTAGACAAGAGCCTCCAAATCTGACCATAGCATGTCCTATGAAGCTTCCTAAGATTCTCCTACAAGAACAAGTCATTATTGTTTTTTTATCATTAGACTAATGACCATTACCAGCTGTACAAATGATATTCATCTTGTCTTTTGATCTTGAAGGAATACCATGAATAAAGTATGAACAATATTTTCTTTCATATATAATGAAATAGGTGACACCTGCAAATAGGGCACCCACAAAAAATATATTTTACAAGATTCCAAAGATAAATCCTCAATTTCTCCTCCACAATACAATTACAAAAGGAGGAGATGAGTTTCAAATTACATGGAAAGTTACAAACTCTGGATCCATGAAACTCACATGAAAGTTTCAATTTCAAGACCCCATCATATAAACCTAACATAGAGAAGAAGAAAACTTTTGCTTGCCTTTTTCTTTTCCTTGATGTGTTGTTCCCTTTTTTTTTATTCTTCAAAAAGGATGAAACTAGGAAGAAAGTAAAATTTTCACCATCTCTCAATTATACATGACACCTTAAGTAACTCATCAACAACTTCCATAAGACCAGTATATACATATAATACAAATAAGATTTAAAATTAAGATTAGCTCCTTAGTCCCAAAAATCTCCTCTGCTCTTAGAACTTTGGAGATTCTTAATCCTCCTTTCTGACTTTTTTGCTTTTCTCTTTCTCTGTTTAAAATTGAGTTAAGCAACAGCAGAAATGCTGCAGTTGCGCCTATCCCTGCTGAGGCAATCAAAACCTTCGATCCTCACTGCAGCTGGGGTGTGACCAAACTTCATCCTCACACAACCTCTAGCTGAGGAAGATGGTGAAGGGGGTGCCAAGGAAAATGGAACAAAATTCTCAATACCATTACCAAATTGCTCATCTTGGATCACAGGGTTTGAGGCTCTGCTAGGTGGAGATCCACAGTAAAATGGGGGTGATGAAGCCAATTGCCCACCAGATCTCTGCAAAACACACCAAATTAAAGGAACCTTTGGTTAGATTTCACATTTCTTTCGGTCAACAACAACAAAAACAACATCCAAACTGCATGATAGAGATGTTATCATCTCCATTCCTTTGCAATCAACACCAAATCTTCTATTTGTTACATCTTTGAGAAATTACATGGACCACCCATCTTTTTTCTCATTTAAAATACTTTCGAAAAAAAACAAATTTAAAGAAGAAAACACCTTTCTTTTCAACATGAGGATTGAGACAGAAAATAAAAATACCTTAGAGAGAATGATGTCCATAAGCTCAGCTCCAACTCCGGAATCTTCAATTTCCGATTGGTAGCTGTTGGTTTTTAGCAACAAATATAAAGTCAGAAATTTTACAATTGATTAGAAAAAGCCAACATCAAAAATAAGAAATCATATAACTTTTTTTCAAAAAGAAGGGTGAATACCTGATAAAGGGTGGCCTCAAGGGTCTGATGTGGTTATCAAAGGTTGAGTGGCTCATGAAGCCCGATCTTCGAGGTTTAGGGCACACCACTGATTCCATCCTCATCTCCTCGCAGGTTGTCAAGGCCTTCTTCTGCTGATAACCACACTGATTCATCTTTTTCGTTTTCCCTTCACAACTCAGAACCAAGGATCTTGACAAGGAACACCTGCGACATCAAACACAAACAAATCAATTGTTTTTCCACAGGCTGCTCACAAATCTGAATAAAAACAAACCAAATCTAAAAAAAACATCAACCAACACACACAAAGAAACCCTTTTTTTCCAAGTTCTCTTTCATTTTTCCCAAAACTCGTACAACCCCATAAAACAATAAAATTTGAGAGATGTAACAGAATCCACAGAGACCCTTTTGCTAAAAGCCTCTAAATTGAAGAACTTGGACACACAAAAACAAACCCCAACAACCTAAACCCAGATTTCAAATCTCTGCAAAAGCTTAAGCTTTCAAAAAGCTGACTCAGTTTTAGAGAGAAAAATAGAGAGAGAAAGTACCTGAGGAGACTCAGAGGCTCCTCCAAGAGGAAAAGAGGACAGAAAAACTGGGTGAATGAATCAAGGGAGACACGAGAGCGAGGAAGGGAAAAGAGGTGGCTGGGTATTCATAGAAGATGACTGTGGGGAGAAAAAGAAGAAAAACAAGGGAGAATGATAAAGTGGAACAAGGTGCAGCGGTCATAACATGAGACCGCATTTATAAACCATCAGATAAACGAATAGTGGGGTTGGACTTTTGATTGGGTGACGTGGCGAGAGATCAGAGATTTGATGGAAATGGAAAGAGACAGGGAGTGTGTGTTTTTTCCTTTTTGACCTTCCTGTATTCATGAACCTCTCTCTCTGTTGTTTTCTCTGTCCTCTTCTTGTACGGTGCATAAGGAGCACCGCAAACTCAATCTAGAGATATCAATCACACGAACATGCTCTTTCCTAATATCACTAAACTTTTTTTTCCAAGAGAAATAAAAGAAAAAAACTAATTATCATAAATTCAGCAATTATTTAACACAAATATTTTGTCGTAAAAATATTCATTAAAATCTATTTTAAATTCGGATGCTAAATTACTCTGTTTTATTTTTCTTACTTTTCTTTTAATACCAATAATATATTTTTTCCTATTATATCATATAATAGGAAAGCATTAATAATTATTTTCCATTATGAGTATTTAAAACGAGAAAAAACTATATAGAGTGAGCATTGAGTTGTGTGTATCTTTTGTTCATGACAATTTTGGAAACATCGTGGTCTATTTAGTCACATTTCCTTTTAATTAAAACATGCTAAATTGATACACCATTTCAAAGTTATATATGCATTATTAATCCATCAAAAATCAATTCTAATCTATTCTAAATTCTAATTAATTGTTACCTTTTAATACATTCTACACTTTATTCATATTAAATTTAATAGCTCAGTTTTCTTAAGAATTGAAAATTTAATATATTTTTTCCTTTTATAAATCCCTGAGCAAATTATAGAAGTATAAACTAATGGAAAAATGTAATTACATATCTATGAAAAGTAGTAATTCAAAAGGATATCTATTTATTGACTCAATTAATTCCTGACAATATTATTCACATGTAAAAGGATATATATATCATTCATATTAATTATTTTTAGGTAGATTTTTTTAGGATAAATAACAGACATAAATTTGCTAATGAGAAAAATATCATCAATTGAAGAATTATATTTAGAGTTTATTTTTGTTAGTTTATTATATGTTCTTATTTAAAATAATAAAATTAAAATTATTTTTTGAAAATAAATATATTCCAATTAATTTTATCTGTATTAATATTTTGGATTATATTTCATGGTATTTTTTTGTTTAAATTTATATTTGAAAGAGTAATTTTTTATTTTTTAATTATATAATAAAATTAAAATATCATTGGTAGATGAAAACTCTAATTTATTGAATTTTACCAGAAATAAATTATTGACTTCATTCTTATTTCCAGTCTAATAACTTTTTTTGAAAAAAGTTCAAGAAGTATTAATTGAAAGTTTTTATCTAATTATTTCGTAAAATGTTTGTCCTCTTTGGCACTGATTAATAAACTTGTTTAGATAAAAAAAATTATAAGTTTATTCTTGAAAAAAAATTAAAAATTTGAAATTTATTTATTTATAAGTTAAAGTTAATTATGTATAAGCTGATTTGTAAAAATTATATTACGTAAATATTTCAAAATTTTATTTTTTTATTTATTTATAAGATAGTTTTAGATGACTTGATTTTTTTCTTTTAAAAAAGTTAAATATTGGAATGAAAATATCTCAAACCCATCTATGCAATTTATTTATGGTATATTTCAATAGACAAAAACATTAATTAAGCACATTCAATTTTCTATACAATCACATCAAATATAACACCTCTTAACCTAAGAACATGCTTCGTGTCGTTTATCGTAAAATGCTAAAATTATATTATAATTTCCGATTAAAAACATAAACAAAATACTTTGGCTAAGTTGAAAGTGCACTATCTAAAATGACTAGAAAAAAGTTCTAAAAAAAAATCAAGAATAAAATGAGTTTAAGAAAATTCATTTATCTCCTAGCAGTTAAAATCACGTAAGAAAAAATATTTTACCAAAACTATCTCCGAAAATTAAGATAAACAAAAAACTTTCTGGCAAGAAAAAATCGACACTAACTACAATGAGTAAAGTTGTAACGATAAAATTTTCTTCAACGATTTAATTAATAGAAAATAAATAATAAAACGATAAATTATTTATAATTGTTTGAAGTACCTTAATCCATCCTTTGAGTCAATTATGATTGTAAATCTTTTAAAATATATTTAAAATGTACTTGTTTTAAAACTAAGTGAGAATGATAACTATACTAGACATACATCTTAAAAATTAGATTATATTTGAAATTATATTTATTTTAATTATATTAAATTGGATTGAGTATTTTTTTTCAATTCCAAATTAATTTAAATTAAGTTCAAATTATTAATTATATTAAATTTAAAATTAATTGATTTGATTTTGACTGAATATGGTGAAATCCATTCTTTCGTAAATATGGTTTATTTATATTTAGTACGAAGTAGATTTTAACTTTGTTAAACTTAATTCAACGTTATTAAGATTCGACACAATTAAACTTCATATGGACACAATTTATTTTGGTATCATGATTCAGACTCACTTGACCCAATCTCTTTAGATCCAACTTAATTCAACGTAATATAGGTTAAACTTGATCCAGTTTGACCCAATCTGACTTTCGCCTAACTTGACTTAGTTTTACCTAGGTGTGGCCTAATTTGGCTTAACTTGGGTGCACCTTGGTCCTATCCAACTTAACTTAGGTCTAGTTTGATTTGAGTGTGACTTAATCCAATTTTTAATGGATCCGACTTGACTTAATATTTTATGATTTGAATCAATCTAACTTGATATTGTATGAACTTGATCTATCGATTTTGGTTTACTTGAATCTAACTTAAGATATTTTAAAACTTGAGTTGACTTATCTTCACCTTAATAATTTTTTTCAAAATTAAAAAAATATGCAATCTAAATCCAATTAATTAAATTGGACTTAAAATAAAAAAATATATAAATTTTGATTTTAAATAAATTCTATGAATTTAAAAATTATGAATTTAGTTTAAAGATTTGAATTTCCCTACTTATAATACAAAATTATTAAAAAAAAACAAGTCAATGTGAGTTAATAAACTTTATATGCATGATTTTAGTAAATAATTCATTTTAACCAATAATTTATTTTTTTTAAAAAGGTAAAGAACACTTGTCATTGAAGTTAGAGAGTAACTATGTCTTCCTCTTCAAAATTTCAGGCCCTTTCATCTTTATGCTTAACACTTTTGTTAACAAGTGTCTCTTCAAATATAAAATACCTCAATAATTTTTAGTGCAAAATTTTTAGGAAAATAATGTGATATCTAGATAGGATGTGTATTATTATTATTTTACTCTATACCTAATTTTGAAGCCAAATGCTAAATCAATGTCTCATGTATGTAGTGAAGAAAAGGAACCAAACAACAACCAGATGTTAGCAAATACATATCAATAGTCACTACATGTTATATAATAAGCCATTCAAATCAAATCAATACAAACTCCAACAATTCATTATTTCTTTTCAAATATGTATTTCGATACCACAATATAGTCTCATATAGTTCAGGAGTCGAAATCAATGACAATTTATATTTTTTTTTTCTTTAACCTATAAGACACTTTTTAAAGATAAAACTGTGACGAAGTACCGACATTCAAAATGAACAATACCTCAAATGTGATGATTGACCCTAACTATACTATCTCTTGAACTTGATAGTTGGGACAATTATTTTGTTTTACATTTTCTTTTCTGTTCTTGTTATAAACGTAACCTTCTGAAAGAGGCATAGCAATGGAGGAGAATGGGCACACCAACTATTAATGAAGCATAAAAAACAAAATGCACAACATCGAATCTCTTATCTGCAAAACCAAAGCTACCATGGTCGCATAAATTAAAGGCAAAAGTAGCATCCATGCTTATTTTTTAAAACATGCATGACATATGAAGCAGTGTTTCGTTTTCGTTGCAGCAAATCGACAAATCATATCAGTTAAGTAGATCATTCCAAAAAATATCTGCATCTTATTTACTCCCAACGATTATCTTTATTTATGTTAACTTAATCTTTAAATATAATTATAAATATATGATCTTATTTTAGTTCCTTTTTTGTATTTTGATCTTCGTATTATTTTTAAATGTAATCTTTATCGACTACATGTTATAATTTAAAATGTATTTTGAAATATATATGTAATGTGACATGAATACATTATTGTGTCATGATTTCATTATTATATAATAATAAAGAAAACATTTAAAAAATTGTTTAAAAATAGTAATTTAAAAAAAAAATATTGAATTGAAATAGAATCACAAGTAAGATCGTATTTTACAATTTGTAGTCCCTCTTGTATTGGAAAGTAAAATTGAAATGGTTGCTTAATCAATTGCATTTCTTACAATATTTATCTTTCAATGTAGGAGTCTTTAATAATTACTTGTGATAATTACAAAAAGTTACATATAATTTAATCATGTTCATTTTACATTAAAACCTAATAAATAAATCAGATATACGAGTGTAATTATAATGACCATTATTTTAGCTAAAATAGAAAAAGAAGGTTAAGATTGAATAAGGAAAATATATGTTTTACTAAGAATTAATTAATTATTTATGGTTGATAATTTAGTCTCCTTATACAAATGTTACAACTTTTAATAGATGAGCAACCATTGAAATTAGAAGCACTACACTATATTAAAAGCATGTCGATAATGTATGTTTTTAATTTTTATAACACTATGTAATGACAAGTAAAATAGTTTTTATAATTCATTGTTTCTTCATACATTTATTTTTGTGATAGTTTTTATATCAATAATTATTTAAAGTTGTCCAAAAACAACATAAAAAATACTATGAAAAAAACAATAACGATTAAGAGAAAAATCATCATTGATTTCAACTTATTTTAAATGACAATTTTGCATGAAAGTATGACAAAAAATAATGATAATTATGAGAATAAGGGTTATTATATATCAACGAAGTAATGATGGTTCAAACATTATTTGAATAAATTTTTAATGACAATTGAATCAACCATGATTTCAGTACTGTCATTATAAATTATCAACTACGTTTTTAACAGAATGTTTACAACTTTAAAACTATAAAAGATAACATGTGTGTTCGGTTGAACTTAGGTTACATTTTATTGATAAATTCCCAATTAAGAGCATAAAATTGATTTCAAAATTTATGAATTGTTTTTTACATGTAATCAAACACACTGCTTATCTATTTTGATAAAAAAAAAGTAGTTATTTTTTGTTAATATAACGTGTCTCCAAACAACTAGGAATGTATAATTATAATTTATACGAAAGATGTAAAGAACAGTTATTTCAGATTCTCAATAATTGTATTGTAATATAGATTACATCGTTAAACATGCTATAGGATAGACTTTCTTTTAACCAAACAGATTAAGTAAGTCAATTATTAAACAACCAAGTAGGTGAATATATAAATAACCAATAGATTCATCTATCTTCTTAAAAAGAATTATTAATCCTAGAAGTTATGTAGTGGCTAAACTACTTGTATTAATCTTCTTTCTTGTTAAAGTGCACTTGTGAGCTTGGTTAAAAAACAAGGTTCCAATACTATTTTTCTCTTTCTCAGATTGGGTCCAATATGACAACAAAACGCTGAGCTTTGTACGGTTTGAGAGGTCGATCATTTGTTCCAAGTGTTAGGCTCGACAAGTGTGCACTATGTTTCTTTTTGCAACTTGGTTATTTGGTTTTGCTTGTACGAGAGGTTAGTTCTTCTTTGTTGTGGAGCCATTTAGCGATTCTTGCTTATCATGACTCTTTTTTGTGAGGGTAGTGAATTTTTGCTTTGTTTTGACAGGTTTTTATCCGTTGTAGGGTGTTTAGAGAAGATGTTTGGTATATTTATATTGTAAAAGGACTAGAACACACATTTATGTTTCTTTTCTATTTAATTTATTAACTAAACATAATATATATACATAATTTTTTTAACAATATATAATATAAAAATTAAGATTATAACCACCATTAACATAAAAATTAGCAGAAGCAAAATGCTTGATGGAATAATTAACTTGTGTAAGAATAAAATAATGCAAAAAGAGACAATTAAGAGATAGTTTGTAAAAGTATATAATGGAAGAAAATAAAAGTGAATTTTAAACCTAATTCAATAAAATAAAATCAGATTATAAGATGGAATTCATATCTCTTGTATATTATAAAATGATTTTATCTCTAATTGACGTGAGATCTTTAACCATTATCGTAGTTTCATAAAAATATAGTATTGTTGTTGAATTTTTCTATTGATGTTTTGATTATATTCTTTTTAGAAAATTAGAGATAATATTATTCCTTATCTTCACTTTTCTGTTTTGTCAAATTTGAGTACATTTTGGTAGTGATTAGTAGTGATCTTAAAATTCTTTTGTCGATTAAAATGTTGACAAAGTAGAGTGTGTAATGAACTAGAAAGTAGTTTGAGAAGTGTGATTGAATTTGGGTTCACATGGAAACAAAATTGACTGTGAAATAAGAAACAGTGTGATGGTACAAATGATGTATAACTGCATACACCTAACTTGTGTTAGCTAAGAAATGAGTCCACCATGTTAGGTAGGTGATTGAAGTTCATGTTTCTACCCCAAGAACATGCCACATGATTGCATTTCACACCCTTTCTAATCTGCACATGAATCATCATCACAATCAACCAAAACAAAAGAAATAGAGCTGTTCACAACCATCAAAGAGGAAAACTCACGTAGATAATCTCACACACCTACGTACACACATTCGTACATCACTCTCTTTCTTCTCTTATTTTAGATTTTATATTGATATTTCTTTTATCTAAAGATATATATAAGGTAATGCAAATCTAATTTTACGAGTCGATTAGGTAAGATTGAGTTAGAGTTAAAGTTCACTTTTTAATATGGTATAAGAATCATTTGAAATTATTGGGAAAATTAGAATTAATTCTTTTTTTTGGTGTAGATACAAATGATGGACACTTGAGAAAGTAATAAACAAATAAAAGAAAATAGAGAAAAATAGAATAATGGCACTGAGAATTTTTAACGTGGGAAAACTTTCTCAACTTGAAAAGTAAAACCCATGAAACCTAGTCAAAAAAATATTTTCACTATGAAAATAAGATTACAATGTTTGTTTCTCTCACTCTATGAGGATAACATTTAATCTCATCCAAAAAAGATGAAATACAATGTCTCTCTAGCATCTTAAGAAGGAATACTTCTCGCTTGCTTGTATTTCTCTCCTTAACAAGTTCTCTTTATATAGAGAATGAGAAGAATGATAATGGATAATTAATGTTTATCACATTTTCAAGATATCTTGTATGTTGAACTTCATAGTCTTCAAAAGAGATATAATTTCAAGACTTTGAAATGATCATCATTGAATATATTCAATGGATCAATTATCAAGATTCATTAGTCATGGTCCCCATTAAATTAAGGAGAGGAATTCCCAACAAGATTCTATCTAAGAATATATATGTAGTTCTATGCATGAGTTAACATGTTTCAGCATGAAAGAGTGTGTTGGACTACCTATAAATATATAGTTTCACGCACAAAGTGACAGATCTCGACGCATGAAAGAAGTGTGTTGAAGATTTCACATCAACTATAAATAAAGACATTTTATAGTATATAAATGAGTGCAAACATCACATTCTAAGATGATTTTGTAAAGTTGAGATAAGCTTAAAGTACCAAACTTAATACGTCAGTAATTTGTTTTAATAAAGTAAAATCTTTTATGTATTGTACTTCTATCATTGCTTAAAATATATTACTTAGAGTGGTATATAAACGGGGATGGTTGTTGTGAATATTAAAGTATAAGAATATTAATATTGTATATAGATGTAGCAAAAATGTATTCATGAACCATATTAATCACCTCTAAAAAGGAATCCAAAGTGTAAAGTGGGGCTTATATATTCCATTTAAAAAGTGGAAATGAAATGACAAATAGCACTTTGAATGTTGGCAATGGCATGTGATTCGCAGATGAAGATGCTAACAGTGGGGATCGCACCCTTTTCCTTTCTCCCATTTCTTCTCTTTTCTGTTGCTTTTATTCATACCATTCAATTGGTAGGGACAACTTCATTTCTACCTTTCACCTAATCTTATTTCTAACTTATATAAGCAAACCATTCCATTATTATTTGTTCCGATGCGTTAATATAGTTTCATCTCGCTCAAAGTCGATACCAAAGACAGTTGTCGATACCAAAGACAGTTTGTATACTTCTTCTTTTTTCAATTCACCGAAACGTTTTTTAAGGACAAAGTTATGATAGAGTATTGATCTCAGTTGTCGGTGAAGATAGTAAACTCTTTCCCTTAGTCTTCGACTGGAGAGCTATTGTTCTGGTACGTCCAATATAGTTTTACATTGTTCAGAAGTCAAGGTCAAAGATAATTTATATACTCATTCCTCTTTTAACCTACCGAAAAACATTATTAAAAATTTAATTGATTAAAAAATATGTAAAAATTGAAAAATTTAATGATAAAAGACATAAAAAAGTTGAATAATTGAGTAGTAAATTTTTTAATAAGTTTTTATATTTTTTTAATCTTTGTCATGAAAAAACATTTGAAGTTTATAGTACTATGATGATTTTTCTTTATTCTTTTTATCATAGGCAACATTTCTATAGATTTCTACATATCTTCCTTCCAATTGTTTATTATATTTGTTCTTTAGAAACATGTCTAATTCTAATATATCTTAATTAATACGAAATTCTTTAATTTTTTTGTGTGAATAATTGATGGGCCATCATATAGTCATTGGAATGATTTATAAGATCTTATTAGTTGAATATTAGATTCCGTTCTTGAATTAAAATGTTGTTTAAAGTTCATAATTATTTTTAGAAAGAAGGTAATGGATTTTAGATTGTGTAATAGAGTCAAACACGCGTTAATAGTCTAATTAATTAATCAATAATTTCATTCAGTTTCTTTGACTTAATGCTACTTTTACTTATTCAATCTATACAACTATAACCATCAAAATTATTCACAAATCATTTTAAATTTTGATTAGAAAATCTAACTTCAAGTTTCGTTTTGGAGTTTTTCTTTTTTAACAAAAATAAATAAATTAAATAAGAGTAGTTTAGATACCTCAACTCTTATATAAAAGACATTAATCAGATATCATTTAAAAATCAATTATATTTTTTTCTATTTCTTTTAATTCTTTTTATAAAAAATTTATAAAAATATTTTTTTTTAAACCAAAAATACTTCAAGACCTCATATAACATTACATGATATCCAGAATATCTTCCAACAAGTTTTTTCTTCAAATCATATTACATGGTACCAAAAGTATCTTCCTAAATCCTATTGAAAGAATAAATAATTTTTTTTTTGTTTTCTTTTTATGTCTCTTAATTTTATATTTTCGGTCGTCTTTTTGTAAATTTTGTGATCATTTTTTCATGTATTTTACTATTAAATTTTAAAATTTGATTGATTTGTTAAATTTTTTACGGGATTATAACATGTCGCAAGAAGAAAAAAAAAATCAAAGCATCATTTTATTACTGGTTACTATTTTTTCTAAATAACGTCATATTGACCATTTTTAATTTTATCTTGTACTTTTCATGACTCGTTATTATTCTGTTACAAAAATCGAAATTAGTTACACTTTTTAAAAGTTCTTTTTAAGGACGATTTCTTTGTTGAAGACGATGCTACATTTTTTGGCTGGAAAAACATATGCAGCTTTTGCTTCCTGCACCCCTTATTTACTACTGCACTCCATAATGTATGACAAATAGTAAAAAATGTCCTTAAAACACTAGTTGTCTTCTTTATTAAGAAGTTTCATATTTCTCTAGAAAGTAAGTATTTATTTTTTTAACTTTATGAAATTAGTGTTACGGAAATCTCCAATATGCCGATAAAACAAATGTAGTAGAAAAGTTTATTTCAGATGAGGTAACACCAATAATTTCAACTAAGAACATCCTATATCTTTGTATGAATTATTTGTTATGAATATTATGTTAAAGGAATTTAGTAGTTTCATTGAATAAAGGTGTGTCTAAAATATATTCGTCACTATATTTGTACCTTCATTAAACTTATACCAATAAACATACATGTGTAGTTAAAGTAACATCATAAATGATTGCATTTCAATTTTATGACCTTGTTTTGATCTACAATAGACATAGTTTGAATTATAAATTTGCTTTATGTTTATGGTGGTCACATTCATCTCATTATGTTCCTTAATTGTTATCAAAATATTTTTAAACTTCACTGACCTCTTTGTCATATGAACAAATATGAAATTCTCATTACATGTTAATATATCAATATAGGAATGACCTACCAACGTATCAACTAAGTCATGATCAACCTTTTTTACTGAGTCCAAATGTCATCTTAGATAACAAATATCTACAAAATCATAGTATAACTTTATATTTCATTCACAAAATACACCTTATAACATTTACCTTATTTATTGTAAATACACAACTACATTCTTATGACCTACATTTATTATATAATTCATTACAAGACAAGCATACTCTACAACATCATTTGATATCCCATGTAACCATTTTCATTCATATTAATTATGCAAAATGAAATTTAAGTGGAAAAAAAATCCAAAATCTACTAACTTTTATTTTATTTTTCAGAACACCGGTTTGAGAGCTAAAAATATGTATTTTGGAATGGTGAATTCAAAACATATATTTTACCTTTTGGTATGTTCTCCAAGACGTAACATTATTATTCTGAAATATGTTTTTCAACACCTAAAATTATTATTTCAGAACATAAAATTACTATTCTTAAATATGTTTTGTAGAATAAACTTTGAATATTGCCAAAAAAGAATTGTTGTTTTGAAAAGTTTATAGATTTTTCATTCCAAAATACTTATACAACACTTTTGAACAATGCACTTTCAAGTGTTTAAAAAAAATAATTTGAAATAATTTTTTTCTACTATATTTTGAAATGTGCTTTTTGTTGAAGTTTAAAAACCACAACTTTCAAGATACAATAATCTGGAAAAAATTCATTTTTCAGAAACCCTATTTCCAGACTCCAATATATGGTAATCCATTCTACACCATTAAAGCAAATCCTTTCATACCTTCTCCACGTACCCTGGACTAAATTACTTAAAAACACCACCACAATCACAACCACCACACCTCCACAACTACCACACTACCACAACCACCACACCCCATACATCTACTTTCAAGCTTCAAGGAGAAAATTAGCAGTGGAATGACACTAGTGAAGGAGAAAAAGGTTTGAAATAAAATGTCAAGGGGAAACCTAGGTATTTCAAAACTTATGGACGTGCAGATAGCAAAAAAGGGTTGCAGGAAGCAAAAACTCAAAACTGTATGTAAAGTTGGGCCTCAATTGGTCGTCCCAATTCTTTTATGTATTTTTTCTCAAGAATTATATCCAATTCTTGATAGGTTTAAATATGAATATATACAATAAAAAATAAATTTATAATTAAATGATACAGAAATGTTAAAATAATTATATTAAAAATTGTAATGTGATTTGTATCACTACAAGAAAATCATGAAATAGAAACAAATTTTAGAAATAAAAAATAATTAGTTACTACCGTGACTAAATTAGAGACAAATTTAGTGACTAAATAAATTTTTGGTTTCTAAATTAGTTTATATTATTGTTAGATGGTTTCTAAATTGGTATCTAATTAGCAACCAAGGTTTTTGCTACCAAATTTAGAAATTAAATAATTGGTAGTTAAAACTAATTAACTATTTAACAATAATAGAAACTAATTTAGAAATTATTTTTTTTAATTTTTAAAATGGTCTCTAATTTAGTTACGGTTACAACTAATTATTTTGGAATCTAAAAATTAGTTTCTATTTTATGATTTTCTTTTATAAAAAATTGTGAGTGATAATATTTTGTTTTTTTTTTATCTGTTTACGCATGTAGACATTTACTTTTTTGTTGCATTCATTTATACGTGAGTGCTAACAAAATTCGAGTTATCGAGAAAGAACAAAAAATGTTTTTATTAAAATGCTCAAATAGTGTATACTTCTTTTACAAACATATTTCTTTAATTTTGCATGGTTTTGGAATAAAATAAAGGGCACTGATTGAACTTTTACTTTTCTGATTGCAGGCAATATTTTTAAAAAAAATATAAATATAAAGAGTGATATAATAATTAAAGAAGAAAGATAAAAAGAAATGTAAGATGGTAAGAGCACTTGATTCAAGGCGGCTCTCCAAAAAGCCCATGCATTGCTCTTTTTGTTTTTTAAACAGTATTTAAGAAACATTTTACAATTTTTAGATTTAAAAAAAGTTAACTTGCCCATTAATTAATTAAAGTAATTAACAACAACTTTGTACTATTATACAAAATGTTAAAAGTGATATAAAATAGTCTTTAACAACTTGTTAGAGCTACTTGACCAAGATGTTATGAGATAAATTAAAAATAAATAAATCATTACAAGAAAATTAATAAATAATAACCAAATTTAGAAAAAAATAATTAGTCACTATATTAACTAAATTAGATACTAAAAAATTATTAGTATCTAAAGGTGTTTCTATTATTAATAAAAATTTATAAAATAGTTTCTAAATTGATATCTAAATTAACCATCTAGGTTTTAGTTACTATATTTTAAATTCTAAATCAGTCTCTACAAAACTAATAAAAACTAATTTAAAATATAAAGTAGTAAGTAACTAAAATATTGGTAATTAGGAGTTAGATACCGATTTAACAATTATTTTATAAATTTTTATTAATAATAGAAACTAATTTAGATAGAAGTAATTTTTTTCAGTTTATAAAATGGTTTTTAATTTTTTCAAATAGTAACTAATTATTTTTACTTTTAAAATTAATTTTCATTTAATAATTTTTTTTAGTAGTAGATGTTACCTAAAACAATATTTTTTAGGTAACTATAATATTAGTACACAATATTTTATAGTTTTGTTTAAATCTTTGTTGAGAATTTGACTGATATTTCTAATGATTTTTTTTAATTATTATTAATTTTCATTTACCAAACTCGAATGAAAGATTTTTCTTAAAGATAGGTTAATATATATATATATATGTATATATATATATATATATCATGATGAGTTGATCCTTATATGCTACGTACTTTGATGCATGATTTATTCCTTCATTGCCAATTTTTTTCTCTTTGACAAAACTAAGTGGCACACACTTTCTGTAATATTATTTTGAAGAAAAAAGAATCACTAACCCTACCATTCCTTAATAGTATGATATACTGTTTCTTCTTTTTTTTCCAATAGAGCAAGACTACTTTTTATTCAACTGCATGTGCTTGAGTCTTGTTCATCTTTTGATTCAGCTTAAAACCCTTATAGATAAAGCTAAAGCATACTAAAGCTGTTCATTCTTGTCTCTATCTTCATTCCTTGCTTTCTCTCTCTGCTCTTTCACTTTCACCATTCATCAAATGACATAAGCATTCGTCTTTACCCTTCTTTTCCTCCCATTTCAGGCTCCAAAATCCATGCCAACACATGTTTCACTTTGATTTGTAGGGTCCCTCGTTTTCTTTAACCACACACATATATTTTATTTACAAACAAAGGGTGTGTTGTGGATATTCTTTTGGTGTAGCCATGCACATTCATGATCCAGTCACCAAGCAATATACATAAACCTTTTTGTGGGTCAATGTGCAGGGAAAAAAAGTGGAGAGGAATCTCTTTGTAGTTTTCCTTCCACCACTTTTACTTTGCTCATCTTCTCTTCACACCAATGCAACTGTTCCTCACTTAACTCACTCATTCTCAGAACCCTTGACACCACTTTCAGGTCTATCAGTGCCATCAAAATCTCCATCTCTTCTTCTCCCTTCAACTTTCTCTTCCTCAAGCATTTTCTTGATCGTCTAAGGTCCTTCACTTTCATCTTCTTCTGCACATACACACAAAAAAAAAAAACACTGCATGTTAGTTCTGATAAACTATAAGATGTATATCTAAAATTGATTTCTATATAATGTAAAGTTATAAAGATAATATATATATATATAATATGAAATGAATAATGATCTGGAAGGCACTTAAGAAAATGATTAATTTAGTTAATTAATTGCCTTTTGATTAACTTTCTTGGTGAGGCGTAGAAGTGTTGGATCAACCAAGGGTCTTCGGTTTCTCCTAAAGCAAGCTGCAAATATCTGACATGGTTTCTCTTTATCAGCCTTCAGAAAACTCATGAACGTTCTGATCCCATCTTCCATTATAATAAGAAATGAAGCTGATGGTATTTTTGACTGAAAACCATTTTCGTCCCTCTGATCATCTTCTGATTCTATACACAGAAATAAGTCCTTAATTAGTTAATCATGCATCACAGTGCTACAGATGTATATGAACTTTTGACTTTAATCCCCCTACTTAATAAATCTTGTAAGGTTTGATTTAGTTTTAAAGCTAGTTAAAATGATAGTTTTTGTAATGTTAAAAATTAAAGAAAATTTATGATTTTATAAAGTTAAATTAGACTTAAATTAAGAAGCTGCAACATCAAGAACCAAACACTACTAGAGAATTCTTAACTACCTTAAAGAACCAAAACAAAGTTTTACCTCGATATTCTGGTACTAGGAGCAATTTTGGAGTCAAATGCCTGACTCTAGCATAGAGCTCTGGTCTTCTACCATGCTCGTAAGGCTCGTTCTCAACGTATCTCTGCAACAACACTTGAAATTGTTGTAATCTCTGTGCAATGGTGGCTGGACAACCCACATCAACATCATGGCCTCGTGAAGCTCGTTTGGATTGAAAGTTCTTGTAGTTCCAATTAAGAGCTTCCCATGTTGAGCAAATTTGTGCAACATATGCAGCCTCAAGTTCATGATATGGGTTGTGTCGTGCATCACCTGGTTTTTTATTCATACTTGAAAACTTGAACACAATGCGCTCTGAAATTGACCTTGGAGATACCTTGATAGACCTCAAAGATTCTGAAATTAATCAAGTTGTTAATCACATGCAATTGGTAAAATCAATCCTCCACCACAGTTTAAACTTGGAATCACTATAAAATAATTTCATATGACAGTGGGAAAAAAGTTAAGGCATTATTAAGATTACTTTCCACCAATATAACCTTTGTTTAATCTAAATTAAATTATCATTGTAGATATTGTGAGTCTAATAATGCATGCATTATCCTAAAGAATTAAGATTGGTGGACATCTTTTTTGATGTAAACATCTGGAGAGAAATATACAGCTTTTGATTAACATGATTAGGAAACAATGAAATGATAAAAAAGGACACCAAGTGTGTTAATTAAGTGCTTGTTACCATTTTGAGTGTCCAAATATCAGAATTCTTCTATCAGTAATGACATTTTTGAAGAGTGAACAATGAACAAAAAAAATGTGAAAAATTACCAATTTCTTGAAGCTTCTGTGCACTAATTCTATCTTGGAATGACATTTCTTCATCATATTTTTGGAAAACTGTGTATGATTCCCACTTGGGGCAACTTCTTCTTGATGAGGAAGAAAAAGGGTCATCAGTTCCAGAGTCTCTGCAGTTAATGGAGCTCCTCCACTCAGAGGAACTCTTGGAAGTGGATCCAACAGTGCATGAGTCACCATATATTTCTTCATCATCCTTTTCCTCAACAATGAGCTTCTTGGCCTCCAATTGGGTAGGAGCATAGACCAAGAATCTCTCATCTCGTGTGAGGCTTTCCTCTTGCGGCTTCTTATTTTCAACTTCAAATCCAATTTCAACACAATCTTCTGCACAGAAAATAGAATCAGTAATAGTTGAACTATGTGATAATGTTTTTTTTTTATATAAAAACTTTTATATAAGTTATATGCTGATACTTCAACAACAATGATCTGCTATTACATGATGAAAGAGTATCTGATAATGTTAATCATGGTATCACATGAAAGAGTATCTGATAATGTTGCATGTGAATTATGTAACAAACTTTGGTACGTAATAGATACCGTCATAGTTTTTGTCACTTTCAAGTGAGTCACTTTTGTAGAGGTTCAGGGTAATGGGCGATGTGGGCCTGCTTTGATTTGGAACAGAATCAGCATCTTCAGCTGGAAATTCCTCTGTCTCTTCTTCATTTTCTGAGTCTGAGACCAAAGGTGACTTGTGAAAAGACAAGGTTTCTGTTGAATACTTTTCTTCTGATTGATCTTCTTCAATAAGGCTATCCCGGGGAGTGGTGAATTCATCAGAAGAAGAATGAGTGATTCGAGGGTGGTTGTTGTGCACAAACAAAAGGGCTTCTCCACCACAAATGATGTCAGCTACTAGGTGATCTGAGTCACCAGAATCATGCACATAAGAGTATCTTTCTTGAATATCTTCTTCTTCTTCTTCATCACTCTCAGAAGACACATATTCACAGTGGTGATCTCTGCAACATGCAAAAAAGAAAAGGTGTGAGTTAGGTGGTGGAGGGAAGTGAGTGAGGTAGAGAAAGATGGATAAGAAGACCTTTGGAAGATGGTGAAGGTGGCAATGAAGTTTAGGAAGTTGATGAGCAAGAGGGAAGAGGAGAAGAGGAGGAGGAAGAGAAGGTGGAAGGAGCTAGAGACATTGTAGAAGAGTCTAACAAGAGCTTCTTCTTTGGAACATGGCATTTTCTTTGTGATTGATCCAAAGGACTCTCCACTAAGCAAAGCAACTCCTAAAAGAAAAGTGGACTTGGTTGCTTTCCTAACATATTAACATCTATCCCTCTCTCTCAACATAGGTTCAAAATTACTCATGTCATGTGGTTTTTTTACCCTCATCATGTGTGTTCCAATTGTGAGATGCAAGAAGGGCAAATTTGTCATGCTGTTCTAAATGTTTAGAAGATTGGACAATTGTGGCTTCTCTCTTACAATAAGATCTGTTGGCCTTCAAGATCTAGATATATTGGGACTTGGGATTATGCTTTTCATATTAGGATACTGATGGACCTTGTAAAATCACAAATTTGAGAATTTCTTTTCACTTTCAAGATAAAAGAAAATGTTACTTTGAAAGTAACTGTGATTTGGGCTATTATAACTTCAAAATTGTTTCATTTTAATAAAAAATTATTTATTATTTTAGTTGTAATAGGATTATTTTTTTTCTCTGATTGGTGTCTAGAATCCGTGATATGTATGTATTCAATTAATAGTTGCGGATAAGGTGACTTAATATTTGAATTTTAAGTCGTTTTTTATTTAGTTGTAGTAGGATAGACCGTCATGGTTTTCTTGAGGTGTATGTCTCTTTTGCTTTGTAATCATCCCTAAAGTGAGTCACATTTATTATATTTTTTTTCTAGTAAAAAAAAAAAGTCAACAACACTAAGATAAATGTGTGTAGAATATTTCTCCTTCATAATAAATAAATTTTGCTAATCATCATATAACAAATAAAATAAAATATTTCTTTATTATACATATTTTATAATTTATTTTTTATTCGTCTTGATAAAATTATTTTTTAGTATATTACATGCTAGTTAATTTTTTTGGTAGAGTTCCTAAGGCAAGATCTAGTGTTGTTATTTATACTAATTTTAATGTTTATTTTTGTTTGGAAATCATAAAGAGAGTTTGCTTTAGTAAAGTAGCCTATAAATTAAAATATCCAAATCCATATACAGAATGAGTTTATATGCCAAAACTTTCTATTATATCCTCTGATGACTATTTTGGATTAAAATAACTATAAAAAAATTATTAAATAAAAAATAATTTTAAATATTAAAATAATTTTAATTATTATATTAATTAACTTAAATATTATTTTATAAATTAAAAAATTATTGATATTTAAAGTGGTTTTTATTATTATTTAAAATTTATAAAGTAGTTTTTAAATTGGTATTATTTTAGCTATTAAATACCTTAGAAAATAAATTTATGTTAGCCTTTAAATGACTAATTTAAAATATAAATTAATAGTAGTTAAAATTTTGATAGATAATTTAGAGATCAATTTAAAAATTAATTTATAAGTTTTATTAATAATAAAAATTATTTTAAATACTAATAATTTTTTTAGTTTCTAAAATAATATCAAATTTAGTTAATATATTAATTAATTATTTTTTGTCTTTAAATTTAATTTTTGATTGATATTTAATGATTTTTTTGTGTAAGTTACTAATTAATATATATATATATATATATATATATAACAATATAAAATAACGATTTTGATAAAATAGTTTTAAGCTACTCAAAGGAATATTCTAACAAAAAAACAGAGTAAAACATTTGTTTATATAGTATGAAACTTATAGGAAAATCTGTAAGAAAATTTTGGACAGAGACTCTAGTTATTTATAAGAATTTTAAAACTCAAGTGAGTTATCATAAGGTAATATAGTTATTTATTAGAACTTTAACTCTTTATGTAATCATAAAAAATGATGAGAGTAGATATTAAAGTGGATGTGTTATTCCTTGTGTTTTTTAATGTGTTTGGCATGTTCTTTAGCCAGAATAATCGTGAATAAAAAGGATACATAATATGTGTTAATGAAGTGATATTAAAACAATATATTGACTCGTGCATTATCATATCGTGTTACATAATTTATTTGTGTGCAAGTACTTTGTATTTTAGACCGTGTCTTAGGAATTGGTTTGGAACATAGTTTTCCTTATTAGCAGGAAAAGAAAAGGAAAAACAAGGGAATCATTTCACAACACTTTCCCTAAAAAAACGCGTAAAACTTGCTTTTAGTACTTGTACATGTAATACATAGTTTATAATAGATATTAATAAGTGATTTTAAATTTATAAGATGAGATTTATATTTATTTAAAATATTTTTATTTTTAGTTACTATATAAAATATTTTTATTTTTAATTATAATATATATATATATATATATATATATATATATTTTGGTTGGGTTCATATAATAGTTAAAAGCTTTGTTATTCGGTCAGGGTTATCGACACGATTAAATTCATTATACTTAAACAGAAGGTTAATAAAATTAATCAGTAATCAAACATTAGGTAATATACTATTAATCATGATTCAAAATTCTAATTTAGTTCAACAACAAATGGTTTATGATAATAATATAAATAAGTACAAATTTTGAGAATAGAAGTACATCATCATTCTATACGGAGAGTACCGAAAATCGAATACCAAAATTTCACTTAAACGTCAGATTGTCTTTTGTAGGTATCATCCGAGCTTGAAATTCACGAGGAAGAGAAGTAAAAAAGTGAAGAGAAAATTAAGAGACTATTTCCATAAAAAGGAATGAGAGGTAAACTGACCTTTCGAAAAGGAAGAGAATTGTTCTCTCAATTCCAATTCGAAAATAATATTTTTTTTTTCTACATGAGAGATATGTGAAGTCACGTGCGGAAACAAATGAAAAGAAAAGAGAGTAAAACCAAACCATACACTAAGGTTGAACTTCACTGTGTAGAAAGAATGATGTGATCCTTTTTCTTTAAAAATAAAGTTGAGTACATAGCATATAGTTTTTAATTAAAATTAGTATTGTATTCGGCACGCTTGCATAAATATATTAAATGCTTTTTCCACCAAATTAAAATATATTAAAGTTTTTGTCTATGAAATTAAAATGAATTAAAGTTTTTGTCTCTGTAGAGTTTTGTGGGCAATGAAGACTTTAAGTGTTTTCTTTACCTACCCATGGAATAAAAAGGCTTTTTAAAAAGATGATGTCAAAAAGCATTTAGGAAACCCATTGATTGATCCTTCTCTTCAACTTGGCTACAAGATTGTAGATTCATGGTGTCCTCAAAATAATTTCATCTATTTTTTATGATTTTATTTTATTTTATTTTATGAAGTTTTGTTGGGTTATTAGTTGTTCACACAACTTTGTTTGCTACTTTTTAAAATGAAAAAGTTCAGTTCTTTTATTATTAATAAAAAATATATATAAATCAAGGAAGTATTTGTTTATATAAATCAATGAGAGTTTTTATAAATAATAATTTAAAAAAATAATGCATATAAAAGAAGACTAATTGATTGGTTTAAATGATGTGTTAGAGAAGTAGACAAAACTAATAAACAATTAATCTCTTTTACATGTTTACTATATATTAAGCTGTTTTTATCCTTTTTTCAATTAAAAAATGTTTTTCACACAATAAACAATGGAACATCTTAAATAAGAATTACAATGGAGTACCTATGATTGAGGTAGTTTATTGAATCATTGCTATTGTTTTCTTTTATTTTTAGTTATTTGTGTGATATTACTGAGAAAGTGGCTAAACCTAAAGTTTAAACTTTAAATTGGACTTGACAGATTCGATAAATAGGTAATTGCTTTTCACACTTCTCCATTTTTTTATTTTGGATTTCGTGTTGCAGCGTAATGATGAAAATTGCTTTTTAAAATTTTTATAATTTTTAAAAAAGGATTTTCATATTATAAAACTTTCGAATTATATATTCATAACATATTCTGAAAAAGAAAATTTCAAATATAATCTTCTTGAATATTAAATTCAAAATTGACTTTTAACTTCTAAATTTGCACACAAAATTTTTCATTATGAAATAATATTTTTAAAATAATTTTAACTTCTAGATGTTCCATATGTTTTTTAAGAAAATAATAACCTAATATAGAGTATTGCATTTACCAACATTTTTCTTTCTCATTCCTAACAAAGAAAAATGTTGTAATAGGAGTACAATGAAACAAAATATTCTGGCTTTGATAACAGATAAAAAAATTGGCCGAAAATTTTAAAAAATATTTTACAACAATTGTTCAGGTGGCCATTGGTCTTTTTCAGGGTTTAAGAATGAGATTAAGACCACCTAATTATTTTCCTTTATAAGTTTTAATTTTCATTCTAAACTACTAATTATTTTCACTAAACAAAAACATGTTCAGAAATTCTTTTGAAAATCACATAAAATTTCCTGAAACAATTATCACGATCATAAGACATCATCACAATCTTATAAAATATTCTAACATCTCAAAATACAATATATAATAGAGTAAATTCACATCAATACACTATCTTTGTATAAAATATATCATACAAAGTCTATATCAAACTTGCCCAAAAAAAACTCTAATTATCAAATGAAAATAAGAATACAATCCTAACTAGATTAACATAGATTTATCTTTGTCTACAAAAATAAACATGCAAAACACATATTTTTCTGCATGCAAACCACCCAACATGCAACCAACCCAAGAAAAAGGGGTAGAAAAACTTACTCTAAACATAAAATTGATCAACATGTACATCATTTTGTGATGGGTTGGTGCACTCCAAATACACTATTTAATCAATTATATTAATTTTTTTCTGATAAAAAAATGTTGTCTTAACTGAGGTCACTAAGATAAACTCGTATCCTGACATCTATCAGAAAATTAGAAAGAATATAAAAAATATGTTTTGAAGAAATTAAGATTCTTCGTATCAAATGAACAATACAAGAAAATCATGAAATAAAAATTAATTTTAGAAACAAAAAATAATTAGTTGCTATAGTGATTAAATTAGAGACCATTTTAGAGACTAATTTTTTGTTTGTTTTTAAATTAGTTTATATTATTGTTAAATAGTTTCTAAATTGATATCTAACTAACTACTTCAGCTACCAATTATTTATATTCTAAATTTGGTAACAAAAATCTTGGTAACTAATTAGATATCAATTTATAAATTATTAAACAATAATAGAAACTAATTTAGAAACCAATTTTTTTTTTAGTTTGATCTAATTTAGTATAAACTTTTTTTTTCTAAAATTAGTTTTTATTTTATGATTTTCTTGTAGTGGAAGTATAAATAATTAAAAAAATTATTTATAAAGTTTTTAACAATTTAAATATTAATCATCTCATTTAAAACCCTTATATATAGAAATTAGAAACTGAACTTTGATCTTTTCACTGTATCAAATCGTGAGCCCACACAAATCCAAAATGTGGCAAAAAAAAATAAAAATGAAAAGTAGAAGATATTTTAATCAACAAATATAATAAGTGTACAAAAAAGGATACAAGTAATTCCACAGTTTAGAAAATGTTACACGGTATTTAAATAAAAATAATTATATTTGTCATTCACAATAAGAAAAAATATACCATTCTCTTTGGCGATTAACTTTGATAAAGATTTAAATGTTATTAACTCAATTACATATGTTAAGAAACACTGTAAATGTATAACGATTTCAATGTAAAAAGTCTAACACAATTTTTATTGTAAATATAAAGTCGTGTCTGTTCAATATATTACTTATTACAAATAAAAAAAACTTGAAGCTTAAAATTACTTTGATTTGATTGATGAATATATATCTATTCAAACTTTGGACTTTTGAACATGGCAAATATAATATCACATATACATGTTTATGAGCACTTAAACATACGCCACAATCAAATTAAATAAAGTTATTAATAACACCCTCAGTTTGGGAAATAAAATTAGCCAAACTGAAACACGTTTGATGAATTTTTCAGGTGAAAAAAAGTACAATTATTGAGAGAAGGAAGATTTGTGGTAGTTTAATATCGTTAATTTGAACTTCGAAAATTCGAAAGAGATAGAGAATGAAAGAGATCTAGAGAGAGATGGTGAACGTTTGAAAACTTGAACAAAGACAAAAAGATAGAAGAAAGGGACAAATTAAGATGATGAAATTAGAACTGTGTTGAATTTTTAGGTCTAAAATTCGGAAACGCGATTATATTAAAGAACAGACGTAGAAATAACGCGATTATATTCGGGATGTGGTCCATAGCGATCCATTGCTAAATTTCTCCCAATTTAAGATGTGTAATGCGTCTACTTCGGTAAATGAGATTGGACAGTGATTTGGATTGCGGTTGTTAACAAGATTTGGAAGTATAGAAACAATGTAATTTTTAAAGGGGTAGTAGATGTATTGGAAGTGTTTGTTTTGATTCAACTTAAGGCTTGGTCTTGGATTACATCCAAATAACATTCTGCGCATTTTTCTTTCTCTGATTGGTGCATTGATCCTTTAGTTTGTATTGGAATGATCTCATGATGTACATTTTTAGGTGTATGAGTGAAAACCTTAGGTGATTTTTTCTCGGATTTAGATAGGAGGGAGAGGTTAAAGGTTGAGTTTCATGTATAAGGGTTGTATTACCCATAAAGTAATTATATTTATTTATTTTTTATTGTCGATAAAAAAAAACAAATATAAAAATAATGATTAATTTGAGCTTGAGCTACCAGCAAACATGTGCCAAATAGGACAATTCCTAATTTGATCTCTGCCTTTTTGACTTTGTGGTTTATATATACTTCACTTCCCAATCACCAAATTTATTATAAAAAAAAGCATTATTATTAGAGAGATAAGAGTGTGCTTCTAGAAACCCTAGAACTCACAAATTTCTTGTTTAGGATTGACATTTAGGGTAGGTTATAGTTAAATAATAACACATGAAATTATGGTCAAAGAGAAAGGGTTACCCTAAGAATATATACACAGTGTCTTGGGTTGGTGACCATTTTAACCACTCAGTAATATTAGTCACCACACACACATCAAAAATTGAAAAAAAAAAGCTTAGTATATGAACATGAAATGAATATTTCTCCTAGGTAATGCCGTCATTTTTCACATAGTTTTTTGCTGGACTTTACCTTCTCTCTTTTTAACTGTGATTTCTGTATGAACATGGTTTAGATGATTAAAAAATGGTGCAAGTGTCTACAACACATATGATAGAAGTTGAATAGTTAAAAAAGAATAAGAGAATATGGTTTAGATGAGTCGATGTTCCCATTGTAGCGTGAAAGATTTTTGTGGTGGGTAGAAATGGGTGAAGGTGGTTGGATCATAGAATATATATATATATATTGAAATTAATATACCTGAAATATGGTGTAACAGAGACTCAACTCCCTCGTGCACAAACATTATCATATCCACTAGTCTTCCCAATAAATATAAAACATCTTTTCACATTACATCTATGTATCTATCTATCAATATATATATACACATTGATAGAGTCAAGGTTGCAGCTATGTTCTGGTTTGTTCAGTAAATACACGAAAATCCAAGAAACAATTTGGTAAATCTAAGGCCTCTCAGAGTTATCTGTATATTTAACAAAGACATATGAAGAAGTATGAAATGGTTGTTGTTGAAGGGTGAATTATAAAAGCATGAAGTGAAGAGATCTTGGTGATGTTATTCAGCTTACTTTGAGTTCTTCACTTCTTTAAAGTCAAGGGATATATCAGAAGCTGCTGCTGCTGCTGCTGGTTTCATGAATCTGATGGAGGAAAATCTGCCTCCTGGATTCAGGTTTCATCCTACAGATGAAGAACTCATCACATGTTATCTTACAAACAAGGTTTCTGATTCTAGCTTCACATCCAAAGCTATAGCAGTTGTTGATCTCAACAAATCTGAACCTTGGGACCTACCAGGTAATTTCTGTGTGTTTGGTGTTGTCTGTTAGACATGTCATAGACAGTAGAAAGTATGGTAGATTAGTTTTTTTTTAGATTATACTGTTCTTTTTTTTTTTTACAAATTTGTTTTTGGAATGTAAGGATATCTAGCTTTCTTTGAATATTTATGATATAACTTATTAATTGAAAAATATTTATACAGATAAATTTGGAATAATAAGGGAAAAACTCATGGTAGGAAAGTTATTGATTTCATAATAATTTTTCGCCTTTTTCACTTGAAACTTAACTTTCTAACTGATAACACATGTATACAAAACATTGTATTCATTCCTGAGTCTCTGCAACTGATCATTTCATAACCTTTTCAGTTTCATCAAACAAACATTAATCACATAGTCTTTGTTCTTTTATATATATAATAGAAGTTTGATCCCTTCTATTTCTGCGGCGTGGCTTACAACTCATGCATACGATGATAATGTGTAATATCCTAATTTAGCAATATAAATTTGTTTAGGAAATTTTTTTGATATATAAACATATATGTGTGATATTTCAACTTTTTATTTTTCAGTGTGAATAGTACCTAGATGAGTAGAGATTCATTGACATATCATAGTCGTTTACACAATAAACATAAAATAATTAAATAATTTTTTTATCAAAAATATAATAAATTTGACTCAAAGGGTCATCCAACTCTCTTACAAAACAAAAAAGATATATAACTAAAAAAAATTCTGAGTATCTATCTTGTCACAATTATGTGAAAACTTAAAATTCAAAGAGAATCCGTCTATTAACAACTATTAATTGAATATATACATATCACGGTTCTAAATAATGATAAAAATCATTGACATATTAATGTTATAATTGAACAGGTAAGGCCTCCATGGGAGAAAAAGAATGGTACTTCTTTAGCTTAAGAGACAGAAAGTATCCAACTGGACTTCGGACAAACCGAGCCACTGAATCAGGTTACTGGAAAACCACAGGGAAAGACAAGGAAATTTTTGGTAATGGCGTTTTGGTAGGAATGAAGAAAACCCTAGTCTTCTATAGGGGTAGAGCTCCGAGAGGAGAGAAAAGTAATTGGGTCATGCACGAATATAGACTTGAAAACAAGCATCACTTAAGACCTTCCAAGGTTAGTAACTTAATGCATGTTTATATATATCCATCACATGTTAATTAGGTTTTGTGGTTTGAGAAATAAACTTTTTGTCTTGATGTTTGCTTTTGTAGAATGAATGGGTGGTTTGCAGGGTTTTCCAAAAGAGCTTACAAGTGAAGAAACCACAGCAAACAAACTCATCACCACCAGAGTCCCCATGTGACACAGTCTCAATGGCCAATGAGTTTGGTGACTTTGAGCTTCCTAATCTGAATAGCATTGCAAATTCCTCAGGTGGACTCACCAACAATATTTCAGGAGACACTTTTATGAATGCTGATCTGAGTAATAGTGTTAACACAAACATGAACTTGGCCATGAATTGGGCAGTTGCAAGTGAGGTTCAGGTTCCCTCTCTTCCATCCCTGCCATGGCCTTCTGGGTTGCTGAGTCCAACTATTTCTGTAAATTCTTTGCTTCTGAAGGCATTGCAACTTAGGAGTTATCAACAAAGAGAAGCAGCAGATCATCTTGCATCATATATGGCTCAAGGAGTTTGCCAAGTTGTTGGAACTGACCTAAGTTCAAATCTGAGAGCCTCTTCTTCAAAAGTTCAAGAATGTATGCCACAGCAGCAGCAGCAACAACAGGAGCAACCATTCAATTTGGACTCCATTTGGTGAATCTGTTTAAATCAGGAAACTAACATTGTGTAATTACACCAACCCTAAAACTCCCATGAATAAAATAGCACCATTAAACCTTGCTCTTCTATTGTAATTAGGTGTCAAAATAGACGACTTTTAAATCAATGTTAACTCCTTTTAGTGTTTTATCACGAAGAGGCACTCTTTCAATTATCTTGAATTTCATGTTTTAGAATTGATTTCGACCTAAAAAATATAAAAAAAAAACTTGTACATGGACTTCTAACAATCATATAATCCATTTCTATGTCCACAGTTATGCATGGATGTATGTATACGAAGGATGCATGGATGCAGTTATGCTTCAATGAACAAATTCTGATGATCCAAAAAATGTTAGAGTTTTTGTGTTTTGTTTGAATTTTTGGTCATGATTCAGTGTTTTGGTAAACTTGAAGAGTTGGATAATTCGGAAAATCTATGGGAGATTTGTTTGAAATTATATGTTTTTGCGTTTTTAAGTACTTATATGTTAGTTCTCTTGCTTTTGTTTGTTGTACAAACCTGTTAATTTATTTTAGGTTTAATTTTATATATGGGTTGTGATACATAAATATTTCATTTTATTTAATTATTTTTTGTTGATTAAAAAAAAGATATGGATGAATCTATATATGATTTTTTTAAAATTATATGTAAGTTAAAATTATTATATACAAATGAAAAAAAAAGAAAAAAAAGGAAGCTAAGATAATATTTTTATTTATAAATAATTTTACTTTTATAAAAAGTTGCTTTTTTTTAGAGATATTTAGTTAAACCTACCTTAATTTTGAAGGACTTAATGACACGAGTACATGCAAATGGATATAAATGTTGTAGGTTTTATTATTTAGAGTTTAGAATTTTTATGATATATCTATCAACACTTCAAGGTTTTGGTTACAAGAGAAGGAATCTTAATCTATAATTGAGAAGGTTTGGGAGATTATAAGGGCCAATATATAAAGAAAGATCATGCCATAAAAGAAAAACTAAAAATAGTGAAAGTCATGGTGAAATGGAATTATAGTAATATACACGTTAAACTAAAAAAAAGTTGGTCTCGAATATTGATCTTCTAAATAGAAAAGACGAAAATGTGAATCTAAACCAGACAGAAGTAATGGAGAAGGATTTTTTTTTTATTAACAAAAAGAAAAAGAAGAAAATAATGAAAAGTACATAAGGGGTGCTTCAATTACTAAAATCCAGTCAAAAGTGATTCATACAACAACGATACTTTTGCACAAAATTTCTGAAAAATTCTCTCGAAATAGTTTTTTTTTTTCTGAAATTCCACGTAAGAATCTCGACTGAATTTGGCACAAAACGCGACAGATGTCAGGTCAAATGGATGAGTATTCACCTAGAAAAAAAATAAAACAGTTTCACAAACAAATGAACCTTCCTATCAACCCGGACAGTGATGAGTAAAAAATTTATTGCGAATCTTGTGGGAGGAATCTGGGACTCAAATCTCAGCCAAAACTCAATAGACACGATGACGAATGTCTGGTTAAAATGTCAAACCAAAATACCCAAGGAGTAAGGCTTAGTAAATCGCAGACCGAGAGTGAACAAAATCGGTTTTCCGAAAACAAAAACGTCCTAACTTTTTTCCCCGTATCTTCTCTTTGTGATCTGTTTATGGACGTGCCTCCTTACCTGGATGCAAACAACATATGAAAGTACTTGTGTGAATTTTTTCAGCGCAATACGGACCCATAATAAAATTGCAAAAAGTACGACAAAATTTCACAAGTTTTGGTAGAGGATAGCCTTGGTTTGCACAAAATTTCTGAAAAATTCTCCTGAAATAGTTTTTTTTTTCTGAAATTCCACGTAAGAATCTCCACTGAATTTGGGACAAAATGCGACAAATTTCAGGTCAAATAGATGATGAAAAAAATAAAATAGTTTCACACACAAACGAACCTTCCTATCAGCCACTGCAGTGATGAGTAAAAAATTTATTGCGAATCTTGTGGGACAAATTTGGGGCTGAAATCTCAGCCAAAACTCAATAGACACGATGACGAATGTTTGGTAAAAAATTCTAACCAAAATAACCAAGGAGTAAGGCGTAGTAAGTCCCAGACCGAGAGTGAACAAAATTGGTTTTCCGAAAAAAAAACGTACTGGATTTTCTTCCCTGAATCTTCTTTTTGTGATTTGTTTATGGACATGCCTCCTTACATGGGTGCAAACAACATATGAGAGTACATGTGTGAATTTTTTCAGCGCAATACGGACACGAAATCAAATTGCAGAAATTAGGGCAGAATTTCACAAGTTACTGTAGAGGATAGCCTTGGTTTGCACAAAATTTCTGAAAAATTCTCCCGAAATATTTTTTTTCCTGAAAATCCACGTAAGAATCTCCACTGAATTTGGGACAAAACGCGACAAATTTCAGGTCAAACGAATGAGTATTCGCCCACGAAAAAAATCAAACAGTTTCATACACAAACGAACCTTCCTTTGAGTCCTGGCAGTGATGAATAAAAAATTTATTGCCAATCTTGTGGTACGAATCTGGAGCTCAAATCTAAGCCAATACTCAGTAGACACGGTGAAGAACGTATGGTAAAAATTTCAGACCAAAATACCCAAGGAGTAAGGCGTAGTAAGTCGCAAACCGAGGGTGAACAAAATTGGTTTTCCGAAAAAAAAACGTCCTAGCTTTTCTCCCCTGTATCTTCTTTTTGTGATTTTTTTATGGACGTGCCTCCTTACCTGGGTGCAACCAACATATGAACGAACATGTGTGAATTTTTTCAGCGCAATACGGATCCAGAATAACATTTTAGAAAGTGGGGCGAAATTTCACAAGTTTTGGTAGAGGTTAGCCTTGGTTTGCACAAAATTTCTGAAAAAATTCTCCCGAAATAGTTTTTTTCCTAAAATTCCACGTTAGAATCTCCATTGAATTTGGGACAAAACGCGACAAATTTCAGGTCAAATGGAAGAGTATTCGCCAACGAAAAAAATCAAACAATTTCACGCACAAACGAACCTTCCTTTCAGTGCTGGCACTGATAAATAAAAAATTTATTGCCAATCTTGTGGAACGAATCTGGGTCTCAAATCTCAGCCAAAACTCAGTAGACACGGTGAAGAACGTCTGGTAAAAATTTCAGACCAAAATACACAAGGAGTAAGGCGTAGTAAGTCCCAGACCAAGGGTGAACAAAACTGGTTTTCCGAAAAGAAACCGACCTGACTTTTCTCCCCCGTGTCTTCGTTTTGTTATTTTTTTAAGGACGTGCCTCCTTACCTGGGTGCAAACAACATATGAAAGTACTTGTGTGAATTTTTTCAGCGCAATACGGACCCAGAATAAAATTTCAGAATGTGGGGCGGAATTTCACAAGTTTCGGTAGAGGTTAGCCTTGGTTTGAACAAAATTCCTGAAAAAATTCTCCCAAAATAGTTTTTTCCTGAAATTCCACATAAGAATCTGCACTGAATTTGGGACCAAACGCGACAAATTTCAGGTCAAACGGATGAGTATTCGCCCACGAAAAAAATCAAACAGTTTCACACACAAACGAACCTTCCTTTCAGTGTTGGCAGAGATGAATAAAAAATTTATTGCTAATCATGTGGGACGAATCTGGGGCTCAAATCTCAGCCAAAACTAAGTAGACACGGTGAATAATGTCTGGTAAAAATTCCAGACCAAAATATCCAAGGAGTAAGGCGTAGTAAGTCCCAGACCGAGGGTGAACAATACTTGTTTTCCGAAGAAAAAAAACGTCCTGGCTTTTCTCCCCCGTATCTTGTTTTTCTGATTCTTTTTATAGGCATGCCTCTTTACCTGGGTGCAAACAACATATGAAAGTACTTGTGTGAATTTTTTCGGCGCAATACGGATCCAGAATAAAATTTCAGAATGTGGGGCTAAATTTCACAAGTTTCTGTATAGGTTAGCCTTGGTTTGCACAAAATTTATGAAAAAATTCTCCCGAAATAGTTTATTCTTGAAATTACATATAAGAATCTCCACTGAATTTGGGGCAAAACGCGACAAATTTCAGGTCTAACGGATGAGTATTCGCCCACGAAAAAAACCAATCAGTTTCACACACAAACGAACCTTCCTTTCAGTCCTGGCAATGATGAATAAAAAATTTATTGCCAATCTTGTGGGACGAGTCTGGGGCTCAAATCTCGGCCAAAACTCAGTAGACACGGTGAAGAATGTCTGGTAAAAATACCATACCAAAATACCCAAGGAGTAAGGCGTAGTAAGTGCCACACCGAGGGTGAACAAAACTGGTTTTCTGAAAACAAAACGTCTTGGCTTTTCTCCCCCGTATCTTCTTTTTGTGATTCTTTTTATGGACGTGCCTCCTTACCTCGGTGCAAACAACATATGAAAGTACTTGTATGAATTTTTCCAGCGCAATACGAACCAAGAATAAAATTTCATAAAGTAGGGCGAAATTTCACAAGTTTCGGGAGAGGATAGCCTTGGTTTGCACAAAATTTCTGAAAAATTCTCCCGAAATAGTTTTTTCCTGAAATTCCACGTAAGAATTTCCACTGAATTTAGGACAAAACGCGACAAATTTCAGGTGAAACGGATGAGTATTCGCCCACGAAAAAAATCAAACCGTTTCACACACAATAGAACCTTCCTTTCAGTCCTGGCAGTGATGAATCAAAAATTTGTTGCCAATCTTGTGGGACGAGTCTGGGGCTCAAATCTCGGCCAAAACTCAATAGACACGGTGAAGAACGTCTGGTAAAAATTCCATACCAAAATACCCAAGGAATAAGGCGTAGTAAGTCCCAGACCGAGGGTGAACAAAACTGGTTTTCCGAAAACAAAACGTCCTTGTTTTTCTCCCCCGTATCTTCTTTTTGTGATTCTTTTTATGGACGTGCCTCCTTACCTGGGTGCAAACAACATATGAAAGTACTTATGTGAATTTTTTCGGCGCAATACGGACCCAAAATAAAATTTCAGAGAGTAGGGCGAAATTTCACAAGTTTCGGTAGAGGATAGCCTTGGTTTGCACAAAATTTCTGAAAAATTCTCCCGAAATAGTTTTTTCCTGAAATTCCACGTAAGAATCTCCACTAAATTTGGAACAAATTTCAGGTCAAACGGATGAGTATTCGCTCACGAAAAAAATCAAACAGTTTCACACACAAACGAACCTTCCTTTCAGTCTTGGCAGTGGTGAATCAAAAATTTGTTACCAATCTTGTGGGACGAGTCTGGGGCTCAAATCTCGGCCAAAACTCAGTAGACAAGCTGAAGAACGTCTGCTAAAAATACCATACCAAAATATCCAAGGAGTAAGGCGTAGTAAGTCCCAGACCGAGGGTGAACAAAACTGCTTTTCCGAAAACAAAACGTCCTGGCTTTTCTCCCCCGTATCTTCTTTTTGTGATTCTTTTTATGGACGTGCCTCCTTACCTGGGTGCAAACAACATATGAAAGTACTTGTGTGAATTTTTTCAGCGCAATACGGACCCAGAATAATATTTGAAAAAGTAGGGCGAAATTTCACAAATTTCGGTAGAGGATAGCCTTGGGTTGCAGAAAATTTCTGAAAAATTCTCCCGTCATAGTTTTTTCCTGAAATTCCACGTAAGAATCTCCACTGAATTTGGGACAAAACGCGACAAATTTCATGTCAAACGGATGAATATTCGCCCACGAAAAAAATTAAACAGTTTCATACACAAACGAACCTTCCTTTTAGTCCTGGCAGTGATGAATCAAAAATTTCTTGCCAATCTTCTGGGACGAGTCTGGGGTTCAAATCTCAACCAAAACTCAGTAGACACGGTGAAGAACGTCTGGTAAAAATTCCAAACAAAAATACCCAAGGAGTAAGGCGTAGTAAGTCCCAGACCGAGGGTGAACAAAACTGGTTTTCCAAAAACAAAACGTCCTGGCTTTTCTCCCCCGTATCTTCTTTTTGTGATTCTTTTTATGGACGTGCCTCCTTATCTGGGTGCAAACAACATATGAAAGTACTTGTGTGAATTTTTTCAGCGCAATACGGACCCAGAATAAAATTTCAGAAAGTAGGGCGAAATTTCACAAGTTTCGGTAAAGGATAGCCTTGGTTTGCACAAAATTTATGAAAAATTCTCCCGAAATAGTTTTTTCCTGAAATTCCACGTAAGATTCTCCACTGAATTTGGGACAAAACGCGACAAATTTCAGGTCAAACGGATGAGTATTCGCCCACGAAAAAAATCAAACAGTTTCACACACAAACGAACCTTCCTTTTAGTCCTGGCAGTGATGAATCAAAAATTTCTTGCCAATCTTGTGGGACGAGTCTGGGGTTCAAATCTCAACCAAAACTCAGTAGACACGGTGAAGAACGTCTGGTAAAAATTCCAAACAAAAATACCCAAGGAGTAAGGCGTAGTAAGTCCCAGACCGAGGGTGAACAAAACTGCTTTTCCGAAAATAAAACGTTCTGGCTTTTCTCCCCCGTATCTTCTTTTTGTGATTCTTTTTATGGACGTGCCTCCTTACCTGGGTGCAAACAACATATGAAAGTACTTGTATGAATTTTTCCAGCGCAATACGGACCCAGAATAAAATTTCAGAATTTAGGGCGAAATTTCACTAGTTTTGATAGAGGATAGCCTTGGTTTGCACAAAATTTCTGAAAAATTCTCCCGAAATAGTTTTTTCCTGAAATTCCACGTAAGAATCTCCACTGAATTTGGGACAAAACGCGACAAATTTAAGGTCAAACGGATGAGTATTCGCCCACGAAAAAAATCAAACAGTTTCACACACAAACGAACCTTCCTTTCAGTCCTGGCAGTGATGAATAAAAAATTTGTTGCCAATCTTGTGGGACGAGTCTGGGGCTCAAATCTCGGCCAAAACTCAGTAGACACGGTGAAGAATGTCTGGTAAAAATACCATACCAAAATACCCAAGGAGTAAGGCGTAGTAAGTCCCAGACCGAGGGTGAACAAAACTGGTTTTCTGAAAACAAAACGTCTTGGCTTTTCTCCCCCGTATCTTCTTTATGTGATTCTTTTTATGGACGTGCCTCCTTACCTGGGTGCAAACAACATATGAAAGTACTTGTGTGAATTTTTCCAGCGCAATACGGACCTAGAATAATATTTCAGAAAGTAGGGCGAAATTTCACAAGTTTCGGTAAAGGATAGCCTTGGTTTGCACAAAATTTCTGAAAAATTCTCCCGAAATAGTTTTTTCCTGAAATTCCACGTAAGAATCTCTACTGAATTTGGGACAAAACGCGACAAATTTCAGGTCAAACGTATGAGTATTCGCCCACGAAAAAAATCAAACCGTTTCACACACAATAGAACCTTCCTTTCAGTCCTGGCAGTGATGAATCAAAAATTTGTTGCCAATCTTGTGGGACGAGTCTAGGGCTCAAATCTCTGCCAAAACTCAATAGACACGGTGAAGAACGTCTGGTAAAAATTCCATACCAAAATACCTAAGGAATAAGGCGTAGTAAGTCCCAGACCGAGGGTGAACAAAACTGGTTTTCCGAAAACAAAACGTCCTGGTTTTTCTCCCCCGTATCTTCTTTTTGTGATTCTTTTTATGGACGTGCCTCCTTACCTGGGTGCAAACAACATATGAAAGTACTTGTGTGAATTTTTTCGGCGCAATACGGACCCAAAATAAAATTTCAGAGAGTAGGGCGAAATTTCACAAGTTTCGGTAGAGGATAGCCTTGGTTTGCACAAAATTTCTGAAAAATTCTCCCGAAATAGTTTTTTCCTGAAATTCCACGTAAGAATCTACTGAATTTGGGACAAAACGCGACAAATTTCAGGTCAAAAGGATGAGTATTCGCCCACGAAAAAAATAAACAGTTTCACACACAATAGAACCTTCCTTTCAGTCCTGGCAGTGATGAATCAAAAATTTATTGCCAATCTTGTGGGACGAGTATGTGGCTCAAATCTCGGCCAAAACTCAGTGGACACGTTGAAGAACGTCTGGTAAAAATTCCATACCAAAATACCCAAGGAGTAAGGCGTAGTAAGTCCCAGACCGAGGGTGAACAAAACTGGTTTTCCGAAAACAAAACGTCCTGGCTTTTCTCCCCCGTATCTTCTTTTTGTGATTCTTTTTATGGACTTGCCTCCTTACATGGGTGCAAACAACATATGAAAGTACTTGTGTGAATTTTTTCAGCGCAATACGGACCCAGAATAAAATTTCAGAAGGTAGGGCGAAATTTCACATGTTTCGGTAGAGGATAGCCTTGGTTTGCACAAAATTTCTGAAAAATTCTCCCGAAATAGTTTTTTCCTGAAATTCCACGTAAGAATCTCCACTGAATTTGGGACAAAACGTGAGAAATTTCAGGTCAAACGGATGAATATTCGCCCAAGAAAAAAATCAAACAGTTTCGCACACAAACGAACCTTACTTTTAGTCCTGGCAGTGATGAATCAAAAATTTATTGCCAATCTTGTGGGACGAGTCTGGGGCTCAAATCTCGGCCAAAATTCATTAGACACGGTGAAGAACGTCTGGTAAAAATTCCAGACCAAAATACCCATGGAGTAAGGCGTAGTAAGTCCCATTTCGAGAGTGAACAAAACTGGTTTTCCGAAAACAAAATGTCATGCATTTTCTTCCCCTATCTCCCTTTTGAGATTCTTTAGTGGACGGGCCTCCTTACCTGAGTGCAAACAACATATGGAAGTACTTGTGTGAATTTTTTCAGGACAATATGGACCCAGAATAAAAATTGCAGAAAGTATAGCGAAATTTTACAAGTTTTTGTAGAGGATGATAGCCTTGGTTTGCACAAAATTTCCGAAAAATTCTCCAAAATAGTTTTTTCCTGAAATTCCACGTAAGAATCTCCACTGAATTTGGGACTAATCGCGACAAATTTCACGTCAAACGGATGAGTATTCACCCTCGAAAAAAATCAAACAGTTTCAAACACAAACGAACCTTCCCTTCAGCCCTAACAGTGATCAATAAAAAGTTTATTTCCAATATTGTGGGACGAATCTGGGCCTCAAATCTCAGTACACACAATAACGAACGTGTGTTAAAAATTTCAGACCAAAACACCCAAGGAGTAAGGCATAGTAAGTCCCAGACCGAGAGTGAACAAAAGTGGTTTTCCAAAAACAAAACGTGCTAAATTTTCTTCCCTGTATCTCCCTTTTGGGATTCTTTTATGGGTGTGCCTCCTTACCTAGGTGCAAACAACATATGAAAGTACTTGTGTGAATTTTTTCTGCGCAATACGGACCCAGAAAAAAATTTCAGAAAGTAGGGCGAAATTTCACAAGTTTCGGTAGAGGATAGCCTTGGTTTGCACAAAATTTCTGAAAAATTCTCCCGAAATAGTTTTTTCCTGAAATTCCACGTAAGAATCTCCACTGAATTTGGGACAAAACGCGACAAATTTCAGGTCAAACGGATGAGTATTCGTCCACGAAAAAAATCAAACAGTTTCACACACAAACGAACCTTCCTTTCAGTCCTGGCAGTGATGAATCAAAAATTTATTGCCAATCTTGTGGGACGAGTCTGGGGCTCAAATCTTGGCCAAAACTCAGTAGACACGGTGAAGAACGTCTAGTAAAAATTCCATACCAAAATACCCAAGGAGTAAGGCGTAGTAAGTCCCAGACCGAGGGTGAACAAAACTGGTTTTCTGAAAACAAAACGTTCTGGCTTTTCTCCCCCGTATCTCCTTTTTGTTATTCTTTTATGCACGTGCCTCCTTACGTGGCTGCAAAAAACATATGGAAGCACTTGTGTGAATATTTTCTGTGCACTACGGACCCAAAATAAAATTTGCAGAAAGTAGGGCGAAATTTCACAAGTTTTGGTAGAGGTTAACCTTGGTTTGCACAAAATTTCTGAAAAATTCTCCCAAAATTGTTTTTTGCTGAAATTCCACGTAATAATCTCTAGTGAATTCGGGACAAAACGCGACAAATTTTAGGTCAAACGGATGAGTATTCACCCTCGAAAAAAATCAAACATTTTCACACACAAATGAACCTTCCTTTCAGCCCTGGCAGTTATGAATAAAAAATTTATTGTCCGTCTTGTGGGAAGAATATGGGGCTCAAATCTCATCCAAAACTCAATAGACACAGTGCTGAATGTCTGGTAAAAATTTCAGACCAAAATACCCAAGGAGTAAGCCGTAGTAAGTCTCAGACCGAGAGTGAACAAAACTGGTTTTCCGAAAACAAAATGTCATGGATATTCTTCTCTGTATCTTATTTTTGTGATTTGTTTATGGACATGTCTCCTTACCTGAGTGCAAAAAACACATGAAAGTACTTGTGTGATTTTTTTCAGCGTAATACAGACCTGAAATAAAATTGCAGAAATTAAGGCGGAATTTCCCAAGTTTCGATAGAGGATAGGCGTGGTTTGCACAAAAATTCTGAAAAATTATCCCGAAATAGTTTTTTTCTGAAATTTCACGTAAGAATCTCCACTGAATTTCGGACAAAATGTGACAAATTTCAGGTGAAACGGATGAGTATTCACCCACGAAAAATATCAAACAGTTTCGCACACAAACGAACCTTCCTTTCAGCCCTGGCAGTGATGAATAAAAAATTTATTGTCAGTCTTGTGGGATAAATATGGGGCCCAAATCTTAACCAAAACTCAATAGATACAGTGACGAATGTCTGGTAAAAATTTCAGACCAAAATACCCAAGGAGTAAGGCATAGTAAGTCCCAGACAGAGAGTGAACAAAACTGGTTTGCACATCTTTTGATAGACGATAGCCTTGGTTTGCACAAAATTAGCCTTGGTTTGCACAAGTAGGGCGCAATTTCACATCTTTTTATAGACGATAGCCTTGGTTTGCACAAAATTTCTGAAAAATTCTCCCGAAATTGTTTTTTCTTGAAATTCCACCTTAAAATCTCGACAAAATTTGGGACCAAACGCGTCAGATTTTAGTTCAAACGGATGAGTATTCACCTAGGAAAAAAATAAAACAGTTTCACACACAAATGAACCTTCCTATCAGCCCGGGCAGTGATGAGTAAAAATTTTATTGCGAATCTTGTGGGACGAATCTGGGGCTGAAATCTCAGCCAAAACACAATAGACACGAGGACCAATCTCTGGTAATAATTTCAGACCAAAATACCCAAGTATTAAGGCATAGTATGTCCCAGACCGAGAGTGAACAAAACCGATTTTCCGAAAACAAAACGTCCTGGCTTTTCTCACCCGTATCTTCTCCTTGTGATCTGTTTATGGACGTGCCTCCTTACCTGGGTGCAAACAACATATGAAAGTACTTGTGTGAATTTTTTTCAACACAATACAGACCCAAAATAAAATTGTAGAAAATTGGGCGAAATTTCACAAGTTTTGGTAGAGGATAGCCTTGGTTTGCACAAAATTTCTGAAAAATTCTCCCAAAATAGTTTTTTCCTGAAATTCCACGTCAGAATCACGACTGAAAAATGCAGTAAGGCGTAGTAAGTCCCAAACCGAGAGTGAACAAAACCGGTTTTCCAAAAACAAAACCGTTTTTCCGAAAACAAAACTTCCTGTCTTTTCTACCCCGTATCTTCTCTTTGTGATCTGTTTATGGATGTGCCCCCTTACCTGTGTGCAAACAACATGTGAAAGTACTTGTGTGAATTTTTTCAGTGCAAAATGGACCCAGAATAAAATTGCAGAAAGGAGGGCGAAATTTCATAAGTTTTGGTAGAGAAGCCTTGGTTTGCACAATATTTTTGAAAGATTTTCCCGAAATAGTTTTTTCCTGAAATTCCACGTAGGAATCTCGACTGAATTTGGGACAAAACACGACAGATTTCAGGTCAAACGGATGAGTATTCACCTAGGAAAAAAATAAAACACTTTCACACACAAACGAACCTTCCTATCAGCCCGGACAGTGATGAGTAAAAGTAATATTGTGAATCTTGTGGGACGAATTTGGGACTCAAATCTCAACCAAAACTCTGTAGACACGGTGAAGAACGTCTGGTAAAAATTCTAGACCAAAATACCCAGGGAGTAAGGTGTAGTAAGTCCCAGACCGAGGGTGAACAAAACTGGTTTTCCGAAAACAAAACGTCCTTGCTTTTCTTCCCCGTATCTTCTTTTTGTGATTCTTTTTATGGACGTGCCTCCTTACCTGGGTGCAAACAACATATGGAAGTACTTGTATGAATTTTTTCAGCACAATACGGACCCAGAATAAAATTTCAGAAAGTAGGGCGAAATTTCACAATTTTCGGTAGAGAATAGCCTTGCTTTGCACAAAATTTCTGAAAAATTCTTCCGAAATAGTTTTTTCCTAAAATTCCACATAAGAATCTCCACTGAATTCGGGACAAAACGCGACAAATTTTAGGTCAAACGGATGAGTATTCACCCACGAAAAAAATCTAATAGTTTTGCACACAAACGAACCTTTCTTTCAGCTCTGGCAGTGTTGAATACACAATTTATTGTCAGGCTTGTGGGACGAATATGTGGCTCAAATCTCAGCCAAAACTCAATAGACACAGTGTCAAATGTCTGGAAAAATTTTCTTACCAAAATATCCAAGGACTGAGCCGCAGTAAGTCGTATACCGAGAGTGAACAAAACTGTTTTTCCGAAAACAAAATGTCCTGGATATTCTTCTCCGTATCTTCTTTTTGTGATTTGTTTATGGACGTGCCTCCTTACCTGGGTTCAAAACACATATGAAAGTACTTGTGTGAATTTTTTCAGCGCAATACGGACCCGGAATGAAATTGTAGAAATTAGGCCGGAATTTCACAAGTTTCAGTAGAAGTTAGCCTTGGTTTGCACAAAATTTCTGAAAATTTCTCCCGAAATAGTTTTTTCCTTAAATTCCACATATGAATCTCGACTGAATTTGGGACAAAACGCGACAGATTTCAAGTCAAACAGATGAGTATTCACCTAGGAAAAAAATAAAACAATTTCACACACAAACAAACCTTCCTGTCAGCCCAGGCAGTGATAAGTAAAAAATTTATTGCGAATCTTGTGGGAGGAATTTGGGGCTGACATCTCACCCAAAACTCAATAGACACGATGACAAATGTCTGGTAAAAATTTCATACCAAAATACCCAAGGAGTAAGGCGTAGTAAGTCCCAGACCAAGAGTGAACAAAACCGGTTTTCCGAAAAGCAAAACGTCCTGGTTTTTCTTCCCCGTATCTTCTCTTTGTGATATGTTTAGGGACGTGCCTCCTTACTTGGGGGCAAACAACATATGAAAGTACTTGTGGGAATTTTTTCAGCGCAATACGGACCCAGAATAAAATTGCAGAAAGTAGGGCGAAATTTTACAAGTTTTGGTAGAGGATAGTCTTGGTTTGCACAAAATTTCTGAAAAATTCTCCCGAAATAGTTTTTTCCTGAAATTCCTCGTAAGAATATCTACTGAATTTGGGACAAAACGTAACAAATTTTAGGTCAAACGGATGAGTATCACCTAGGAAAAAAATAAAACAGTTTCACACAAAAACAAACCTTCCTATCAGCCCGAGCAATGATGAGTAAAAAATTTATTGAGAATCTTGTGGGACAAATCTGGGGCTGAAATCTCAGCCAAAACTCAATAGACATGATGACGAATGTCTAGTAAAAATTTCATACCAAAATACCCAAGGAGTAAGGCGTAGTAAGTCCCATACCGATAGTGAACAAAACCGGTTTTCCGAAAACAAAAACGTCCTGGCTTTTCTTCCCTATCTTCTCTTTGTAATCTGTTTATGGACATGCCTCCTTACCTGGGTTCAAACAACATATGAAAGTACTTGTGTGAATTTTTTCAGCGCAATACGAACCCAGAAGAAAATTGCAGAAAGTAGGACAAAATTTCACAAGTTTTGGTAGAGGATAAAAGAGAATGAATGGAATAGAGTAAACTGAGATGTGTTAAATTTTACACAATTAGAAGGAGGATATTATCCTCTTAATAAAAAATTTGAGAAGATGTGAAAGAGAAGGTGTGGGATTATGAAAATTTCTAAAACCCCATATTAGATGGGTATATAACTTTAACTTTTCAAAGAATGTAAGGGTGCAGGAAGAAACACTCAATGATTAGACCATAAGGCTCACTAACAACAGTAACACTAGCACGTGATCCTTAATTTCTGCACTTAAGATAAAACAAGGTTGTTTCTTCCTGCACCTCCATACATTCTTGTGCCACCTTCATAAGTTTTTTGTATTCCAAAAATACCATTTTTAATATTCTGGATTACATAATCCAAAAGTCTTTTTCTATATCCAGAATTAGCTTCCGAATTATATAATCCGGAAGCCTTTTGTGATTAGCTTCCGAATTACATAATCCAGAAGTTTTTTCTATCCATAAGATTAGCTTCTGGATTATGTAATCTGGAAGCCTTTTTTTCAAATGTGTGATTAGCTTTTGGATTACATAATCCGAAATTATTTTCTAAATATGAGATTGACTTCCAGATTATGTAATCTGGGATATTTCCAGATTATGTAATCTGGGATATATCCATATTACATAATCCATAGGCTTATTTCAAAATCCAAGGAGGTGGCGCAAAAAAAAAGGACAAAACGATATTTTACATTTAGTATGGGATAACACAAGAAAATATGAAGGTGTAGGAAGAAAGAGTCATAGCTCTGCATAAATGAAATCATTAATAAGACAAGAAAAAGGAAAGGGTGAATAATTTTTAAGGTAGAACATGAGAAACATGATACATTAAATTAGAAATTTTTATCTTACATAATGAGAATTGGTTTTGGGGAAAAGTTGGAATTTTTTATCTTAAAGTGATGCTTAAAATTTGCTACAGTTTTGATTCTAATAAATGAGAGCTTAAGTGATCTATGAGGGAGACAATAAGTAAGAATGTGTTTCTGGATTGAATGTGGGAGGGAATGAAGTAGAGGTTAATAACCTACAATGTTAATGGTATATTGTTATTATGGAAGATACAAAGAAGAAATTAACTCAAATTCAATGTGGATATAACAAGGGCTATGAAAATACATTTGCTTTGTTGTGTTACCCAAAGAGGGTAGCATATCCTATTATTTAATAAGGTGAAAAAACATGAAATAAAAACCAATTTTGGAGACAAAAAATAATTAGTTACTATAGTAATTAAATTAAAGACCATTTTGGAAATTAAAAAAATGGTTTCTAAATTAGTTTATATTATTATTAAATGGTTTCTAAATTGGTATCTAATTAGCTACCAAGGTTTTAACTACCAATTATTTAGATTCTAAATTTGGTAGCAAAAACTTTGGTTGCTAATTAGATACCAATTTAGAAACCATTTAACAATAATAGAAACTAATTTAAAAACAAAGAAATTTTAGTTTTTAAAATGGTATCTAATTTAGTCACTATAGCAACTAATTATTTTTTGTCTCTAAAATTGGTTTCTATTTCATGATTTTCTTGTAATGTGTGTAATGTGATCACGAAAATTATTAAATAAAAATTAATTTAAAATATAAAAATAATTAATTATTATATTAATTAAATTAGATATTATTTTATAAACTAAAAAATTATTAGTATCTAAAATAGTTTATTATTAGTAAAATATTATTAATTAATTTTTAAATTGATATCTAACTTTAATTACCAAAATTTTATTTATTAACTATTTTATATTTTAAATTAGTTATTATAAACTAATTTAGAGTATTTATAATGTGAATTTTGAAGTAAAAAAATATTAAATATAAACTAATTTTAAAAATTAAAATAATTCATTTGTAGAGACACATAATTGAAAAAGAAACTCACTATAATTTATAATTTAAGATGTTAAAATGATTTATTTGTAGAGACGCATAATTGAAAACTAGTAGTTATGGACATTTATTAAGAATGCAGGTGAGCAGAGTGAAAGTGAAGAGAGAAAAAAAGGTGGTGGGAAGAGAACAATAAATAGTAATGCTGCATGAGTACAATACATTTGAAATGGCATGAATTGGAAAAAATGATTTATTTCAGAATACTAAATAAGGAAATTACAGTAATTGATTATGAAGGGAAGCACATGCATGGTCAGAACAAAATCAGAAAATGCCAGATTTCAGACTGTTCATATGAAACAAAAATTTTGTTTATTAGTGTCAGATTTCACACTGTTCATCTCAATGATATGCTACATTATTTCAAAGGATAAAGTAAAGAATCATAGCAATTTAAGTTAATGCTTATTTCTTTTATATTTTTACAATTTGTATTGCACAAGTTTAAAAGATTTAATATAGAAGAAAAATCAATAAAAAGGTATAATAAATAAGATAAGACTACAATGTAAAAGGTAATAATTATTTTAATTATTTTAAAATTTATTATAGAAGTCACATTTAGCAATTTTACCTTAAACACTTTTCTTAAAAAGTTTGAGTTGCATTTGATTATAAATGCATTAATATTCGATTTAATTTTATGAATTTAAAAACATGAAAACTCAGCAATTGAAATTCTAATAACCAAACTAGTAATGAACCTTAAAAATATTCCTCATTTTACCTACAAGGAATATATCAGCTATTATTTTCCTGCTCCACCACCAAAACATATCAACATTAACATTATTCTTGGATTGTTTTAAGGAGATACAATGAAAAAAATCAATACTAATAAAATACTAATAAGACATAACCAAAGTTGTAAAGGAGATTATGATTCAATTTAAAATCTCAAGACTATCAATTTGTGATTTTTTTTTATTAGAGAAGTAGTTGCATGATTCCATATTAGAGTAGGATAAATATTCAAAATTGTTAACGAAGAAGTAAATTTAAAATTTAATTCAAATTTATAAAATATGAGTGGTTTAATAGGAGTTCGATAGCGGTGGTCCAATAGCATCTCGATAACGGTTGTCCAATAACAATTCGATAACGAGTGATCTAAGGTCAACAAACTCTTGTTAGGATATGGTTTAAATTACTTTGATACCATATTAAAAAGTGAATTTTAAGTTTAACTCTACCTTATAAAATCAGTTTATAACTCACATATATACTAAGAAATATCTTTATCTCTAATTAATGTGGAATCTTGGTTATTTTGTATTCAATATGGGACTTAAACCTACTTAAGTCTATAAAAGTGTACTCACTTATTATAGAAGTTTTCTCATTCTCTTGTTCCTCTCCTTCTCTTCCTAAAATACTCTATCAACCACCACCTAACAAAAACAAAAGTCCCATCATCACCTTGATACATGCACATCCAAATTACATAAATAGTATAGTCATCATAGTGTTGATTTAGCAAGTTTAGTGATTTGATATTTATACATAGAATAGTACATGGTACGAAAGGAACTAGGTAGCACATTGATTAACCAAGAGTGTGGTAAAGAAAAGTGGATCCAATGTCATAAATGATAGGTGAGAAAATATTTACTCCTCAGCAGCTTGTAATTAAATTTTGGAACCAAACTCCTCTGATATCTTGACCTAGCCACTACCATCTAACCAAATGTAACTTAATGCATGTCACCCTTTTCTTTAGGAACCTTTCATTTTCTCTCTCTCTCTCTCTCATTTACTCTTCCTACAACCACCCAAATTTTCCTTCTTTTTCTTCTTCATGATTTGAGTCACATACATTAGCATAACAAGAGAAGAGGAGCAATGGGTGGAAGCAAAAATGAAGAAGTGAAATATATGAATGATGAGTTGCAAACCATTTTTCTGGCCAACTTGGATGAGGCACCTGCTAGAAGGCGTGCTCGTGAGGCCTTTAAGCATATTCAACTTGCCATTGATCATTGCTTGTTTCGGGTAACTAATATAATGTATCTTCTTTTTATATCACATTAAGCTATGTTTGATTTCACTCTAATCTCATGAAAGATATTAGTTAACATATTCCACAGAAATCATATATAGTAATATAATGCAAAAAAGTTTGAACTGATAACTTCTTGTTTTATCTTTATCATGAGAAGCAATTGATTATTTATCACTGTGAAATTAATCCCAATACATTGTTTTAGTTGAAAAATGAATTTTGAGTTTAAATTGAACTACACTATACAGTTTTTTTTTCTTGGATAAAAAAATTATACTGAAATTTATTACAAATTTACTTTGTTAATAAAAACATCTAAACATAAATATCATTAATGTAAAATTCATTATAAACACTAGTTCAAACACATATACTAAATGTGAAAGAGATTTTTGGACATGAAATATGAACTATGCTCAAACAATGAGAGCCAAAAAGGTTGGTATTCTGAATATTAATTTGATCACATATTGTGACACAAACCATCTATTCCAAAAATATCGAGTGAGTATAGAGAAGATTATTGTAGCTCATTTCTGTTTTGAAATTTGCTGCAGTTACCATCAGATGGGGTGAAGATGAAAGAGGTAAAGAACTCTCATTCTTATATTCTCTCATTCAATTTATATGCTTAATCTTGATGGCTCTAGTTACAGTTCACTTTGACTTTAAACTTGGAGAGTTAAGAATAAATTAAAAAAAGTGTGTTCATGTATAATTAATCATTAATTACATTGTTTGTGAAATTCTAGGTGATAGTATCACACAAGACTTATCATTAATTTGATGAAATAATTCCAATATTTGTTTGTATGCAGGTTTATGAAGTGAACTCCAGAGGAATAAAAATATTCTCTAAAAGTTGGCTTCCAGAAAGTTCTCCTTTGAAAGCAATCATTTGTTACTGTCATGGATATGCAGACACTTGCACATTTTACTTCGAAGGCATGAAAAGATCTATAATAAATGAGAGATTAGTTTAATATGTTTATGAAGAAAAGAGATAGATAATAGGATGTCATTGTGTCTTGAATTTAGGAGTTGCAAGGAAGTTAGCATCATCTGGATATGGAGTATTTGCATTGGATTACCCTGGATTTGGCCTATCAGATGGTCTTCATGGTTATATTCCTAGCTTTGAAAATCTAGTGAATGATGCCGTCGAACATTTCTCAAAAATTAAGGGTAAGATCTGATTTTCCATTATTTCAGATAATTCTTTTTAGTGTCATTGTGGGTTTTCTCAAATGTTTGCATGAAGTTTTCTTCTTGAACAAATAACAACTCAAATACAATTTCAGAAGTGTTTTTAGTAGTTATTCAGTTAGAACTAGATTTTTAATTAGAAAAGTCTAGTACTAATTGAAGAACAACACTGACAATATTTACAACATTTAGCACTATTACATTTTATCCAATCATAACTAGAGTTTTCATTCGAAAAGTTTAATGCAAATTGAAGAACAATACTGGAAATATTTAAGGAATTGTTTTTAAATTTTGTCCTTGCACAAATCCATGCAGTGGCTTGTCATTTTCATTTTGAATTTTGTGTGAATAACTCTGTTGCATTTGCATGACAGAACAAAAGAAGTATCAAGATGTGCCAAGCTTCTTGTTGGGTGAATCCATGGGAGGAGCCGTTGCCTTGAATATTCACTTCAAACAACCTACTGCATGGAATGGTGCTGCACTTATTGCACCTTTGTGCAAGGTGTATCTCCTTGAATTTGAAAAACTAGAATTACTTGATTGCTCAATCCATATGTAAGTATGCTAACCAATTTTCTTGAGTAGTTTGCTGAGGATATGATTCCACATTGGTTGGTGAAGCAAATACTAATTGGTGTAGCCAAAGTCCTTCCCAAAACTAAGTTAGTTCCACAAAAGGAAGAGGTGAAAGATAATATATTTAGAGATCCGAACAAGAGAAAACTGGTGGGTGTACCACATCAAGCTTGAATTATGTGAAGTTAAATAGAGGAAATAATCCATGTTTGTTTTCTCTTCTTCTATTAACGATTTTTCTAAATGGTTCTCTCCAGGCACCCTATAATGTGTTACTCTACAAGGATAGGCCAAGACTGGGAACTGCATTGGAGCTGTTGAAAGCCACACAGGAGCTAGAACAGCGTTTGGAAGAAGTATATGATATATTTCCCCTTGACTTGCTTTTCAGTACTATTTAATTGCCTTCCTTTATATGAAGATAAACTATATATTTGAAATGCTGAATAAGATTTCATGAGGAAACTAACAACCAAATTCCTTAAAACAAACGAAACAAGCAAACAACATATCAGGTTGGTCTTAATTTTCCTGATATTTTGGTGACTGCACGAATAAACCTAAGCTAATGCATAATTGTAGGAAAAAAACTTGTGGTATCAAAGTCTTGTTACTTCCTTGAGCTATTCCACATGTTTCTTTTTTATAATAACTTTCTTGAGCTATTGGACATGTTTCTGGATGAACTTTCTCTGTCAATGAAACTCACAGAAGAGTTTTAATTGCCAGGTTTCTCTGCCACTGTTGATCATGCATGGAGAGGCTGATATAATTACTGATCCATCAGCTAGCAAGGCTTTGTATGAGAAAGCTAAAGTTAAAGACAAGAAACTCTGCCTCTATAAGGATGCTTTCCATACTCTACTTGAAGGTGAACCTGATGAAACTATATTTCACGTACTTGGTGATATTATATCTTGGCTTGACGAGCATAGCAGCAGAAAAAACACATATCAGGCACCTTAGCATATTGGTTTGCCACAAAATTAGCCATTAAATTCAGTTTGTGTAATGTTTTATTAGGGGAATTAGAAGGTGAAATGGACTCGGAGTAAACAATCAAATGTGGACTTTAATGTTCAAAGCTTGAATATCAATTTACACCTGTTTGGTTGCTTGAATATCAATTTTCTCTCTTCTTTGGTTCAAATTCAATTAATTGATGTCTAATAAGAAAATCCAATTTGTTGATGTTGCATGATACCATGTCAACGACTACATGCGTTTGGTTTTGTATCATATGTAATCTAAGTAACTTGCTTAGGCTGTAACCAGTAGCCTTTACATTTATCCAAACCCATGGTATACTTCTTTGAGGTTGATCACCCCTAACACTTGTGATGAAAATAAATAAAAGCCAAGGCTTGAGTCAGTTTATACTTCAAATGGGATCAAAGATCTTCAACATGAAGAGGAATCAAAAGTGCCCAGTTTGCTTGTTTTTGTTTATTCTAATTCGGGTGATGTTGATTCTTTGTTAGCACTCATCAATAATTATAACAGTAACATATTGCAATTAGCTTTAGTTGACAGACAACTTATGTATAATACTGCAAATACTTTTAGTACTCTTTATCAAAATTGGAACATTTGATAATATAACTTTTTTTATAAGACTTACACAACATGCAACTTTAGATTGGAACATCATTATTCTCTCCAGTACATATATCTATATAGTAACAGTCTTTACTACAAATAAGCCAGCTTTGCATGTGTAATCAAATTACATTTGGAAAATCCAATCTTCAATATCATTACTTGTGATTTCATACAAAATTATAATAAAACACATGGGAATCGGATATCTAAGCTAGTAAGGGATCAGGTTTATAATTTGATTATTGCATGAACCCATTTGCCAAATTCCTTTGTGCCTCCTTTGACATTCAATATTTATCATTAAATTCCTCTTAAATACTTTTTACATAAAACCAATGTCAACAAAAAGACAAGTAAAAATTGCAAGCAAATATGGACAGTAGAGCATGTTTGATAGCTATAACCAAAATTGTGCCTCTTATCCCATTAAATCAGCATAGCACATTTATTGTCTACTTCACCGAATTGAAAGTAAAATCTCAGGAAGGCATAGTAATATCAATATAGTAAATACAAGAGAAGAATGATCCTTTGCCAAATAGCCTATTACAATGTGAAGATTTACAATAATCAGCTACAATGTGGGGAATAGGCTCCTGTATACAGCGCAAATTTTGTCCATGCAGCTCAAAAGTCAACCAGCATACTAAAAGATGGTAGTAGAAAAACCAGAGACGAGTATATAATGGATGATGAATTTTTGCTGCTGCAAGATCCCGAATCTAGGCACATCTTTGTACAAGTTTGAATAAATGAACACCGTATTTTCATCTCAAAAGAATGTGCTAATAGAGGAAGTACCATACAAGTTGCTTATAACCTGCCTCTTGATAATCCTACATGTAGGGAAAATTACTGCATTTAATCCCTAAAGGGATAAAAAAAAATGCCTCAACCGTAGAACAGAATTGAGAATTACAACCAGCGCATTAGGTAAACTGCTTTTAGTATTGACAATCCAAGAATCACAGAGCTAAGGCATGGCATCAGAATTACATAACTCGGGATTATTATGCTTTCCTAAAATGAAGTGTGTTGCAAATGCAAACTTATGAGCTAAATGATCAGTAGCAAAGCTAATACCTTTAAGCGTCATGTAATGGAAGATGTGATCCAGGAAACTTCAATACAAATATGTCAACCGGTCTTCAAGAATGCTCGTCACTTACGAATTTTGAAAACTCAGGTCCTCATCATCTTCCCAATCACTTTCTTCCTCATCATCTAACCAGTTGCTTTTGTCCTCGTCATCAAAACCATCCGAATCTTCATTCTCACTCTGCATTCCCAATAACTGGATTGTCATTGTAGTTAAAAATTATTTTTGCTCTTATTTCTTTCTTTCAATCTTTCTCCCCCTTGCCCTCTTTTAGCTGATAAGTAAATATTATTATAAGCAGTATCATATTCCATATTAATCATTTAATAAATTCCAAAAACTTACCATTGAGTTTCACCTGAGAAACTTAACTGTAAGTACATGAAATTATAAATGCCCGAGCTACCATTTAGAAATAGCACCAAATTGGCAAAAACTATTTGATAGCCTTACCAAAATCAAGCAGTCAAGAGAATGAACAGAGACTAGGAGTATCTTACAAGGGTCAATTCTGAGATGTTGTCTATTTGGTTATGATCCTCTTCCTCTGAGCTCGACCCATCTTCATCATTCAAATCTTGAGGCTTATCCTGATTAAATTTAAAAGACTTAGCTAATATAGGCCCTGGTTTATTTTAAAATTTGAAAGTCAATTCTCACATTTTCCAATGAAAAACACTTTCTAATGTGCATATGTGGTTCAGATTAATTTAGACACGCATCTCATCACATCCAACTGTTCAAAGTTAATTATATCAAAATCAATTCTACCTAACTTCAAATCAAGAGGGCGTATATTAACCACGATTCTGACCTGTTAATAGGCTGTCAACTTCACATTTAATTGAGCAGAGTGAATTTATAGAATTATATAATTGCTAACACTGGGACAAACAGAAGTAGGGACTAAGAACATAAGATTTTCAGACATAGACCATTCCAAACTAATTCTGGAGACACTTGACGACTTCATGACATGACCAATCTCACATGTTTAAAATATCTAAAGCAGATCCCGTAACATAATGTTAGTCTAGGCACAGGAGGAAGCAGATGGGTTAAGATTGATTTCAGAGTCTATAACTCGACATATGCAGAGAGGGTAGTTGCTGTCTTGTCAAGCAGTCATAATGATGAAGAAACTATTTATTCTGACTGTAATCAATCAAGTCAATTCTGTCTAACTTTTAGCAGTGACCTCTCCTCTACATCAAAGTAATACTAAATAATTGCTAATAAGTTACCAATACTTACAAGTTCTTTTTTCAATTCTTCTATAGTCTTTTCCAGTTCAGTAATATGCTGACTCAGAGCCTGCAAATTCACACAAGACCAAATGTAACATCATAGATACAAAGTCAGGAATAGATCAGTAGTTGTCATATAGAAAATAGGAACCTCGTGACGTTGCATGGCTACATGTCGCTTTAATGCCTTTCCCTTCGTTAGAAGGTTTCTTGGCCTCAGATTAATTGGGCGTTTATAATTCTTTCCACGATAGTAAATAAGAGCAAATTCTTTGGAAACTTTTTCTATTGCAACCAGTATTCCACCACTCTCATATTCAAGTAACCTTGCTGTGTCTTCCACAAAAGCAAGAGTCTTTTGTTTTGTCATCAATTTTACAAGTTCTCGGTGTTTCCAATGCAAATGCATATTCTCGACGACACCATCAAAAACACCACGTATACCTGGAGATTATAATAGAAAGATGTCAGCTTTGCATTGCTAGAATAGAGCAACTTTTGTAGAGTTTAAAATTACTCACCAAGTGGTAAGTATGGTTTCATTCTTAAACCAACTTTACGGAACATAACACGTTCTTCATCTGTGATTGTTTCCTGGTCATAATCAGGACCAGCTGGAACCATCGATGATTCTATTTTAGCTAAGAGCTTTTCTGCTCTATGCTTTTTGGTCTGGGCCTGTTCAGACATTAGAATGGTAATATGATGAGCAATGAAAGTCCAGTTTTGTAAAGACAACCATAAAAAGGAACTGTTACAGTTACATCCTCTTATGCTGCACTCATATACGCATATATTGCAGAAATAAATTACAGCCTACTCCAACCAGACAATCATACAGCAGCTAAAAATAAAGCTGAAAAAGCTGGCAGGATTTATATTCTAATCAATCAAGAATTCCAATCTGAGAGACTACTAAAATATATAATGAGAATAAGTTATATCCACCAATGCACTATAAACCCAGTCTCACTTTCAGGTGAAATAAACCAATTACTATCACTAGCATATAATATCTTTAAAAAATATATAGATACTTACTATAAATAGTTTATGTTCAATTTTTCTGACAAGTTTAGCAGTCTTGGCTTTGGCAGCTTCTTCCAGCATCTTCTCACGTTCTCCAGGAGATATTTCCCTCCCCCATCGAGCCTGGGCCTCATAGAACTCTGCTAAAGTCCCAGCCTGTGCTGTTGCTTCACCTTGCCCTGATGGAATTGCATTCACTGCTCTGTACCGTAACTTGTCTTCAACATCCTGCACTTGCTTTGTCATTTCCTCTCTTTCAGCTAAAACAGCAGCCACATTTATTGGAACGAAGTCTTTCCCACGGTATATAACAATGAAATATTTATTCCTTAGCAGCAAGGTACCTCCTGTTAACATCTGTATCAAAACAAGAAAAAATAATCACTCTTCTGAAATTGAAATTGACAGTGCTAGCAGTGTATCACGTCTATGCAATTAGATGGACATGGAGAAAAAACAAGATTTAGCCACATTACATAGATTAAACCCAGAGAATGTGTTATATCTTCAATATAACAGAATTGTCTTGTGATAACAGTAAAATATAAAATAACTCCAGTGGTGAATGATATTTTGGCAAAAAATGTGAAGGCATATTAATTGTGTGTGAGTATATAGTTTCCTTTTAATTATTCCTAGCTAGCTACTCATTTGCTACCTGATAAAATTACAGGAAAAGGAAAACCAGTGGTTTCCTCAAAGATAAAGGCAAAAACAAATTATAATTCTGATTGGTGACTAGCAGAATAAAAGCAAAGCCAGCAGCTTCGAAGAACAATTAGATTAGGTCCAAAACTTAATATAAGATTTACATCCAAGTGTGTATTAATTGAAAGGTCAAGACATCGATGGAATGAAATGTATTAGATCTGACACAAGCATGATTGCACACAAGTCAAAATTTCCAAATTACAAATAACCAAACCTTCAGCTCCTCAGACATCAGTTCATTGTTTGTGTTTTGGATGCCAGGTTTGACAGCAATCTTTGCAACTAAACTTTTCTCCCAAAGCTTAAGAATAGCACATGCTAGACCTTGGTGATTTCTATTTCTCCCTTCAAAAAATTTAAAAAAATATTTATACAAGCACAACGGAAAAGAAATTTAATAAATATTGCAGTGGATGAATCTTACCTAAGGCAAAATGACAAGGAATTGATTTTGCAAGTTTCCTTAAATTGGTCATCTCTGCACTAGTCAGCCGAGAACGCATTCCTGTAGGAAGAAGCCTAAACGGTGTTTTGTAACCTGGAACTGTTTTTGGAAGTAAATCAGCATCAACAGGGAGTATCCCCGTACCCCACCATCCAACAAAACGGGGACCTAATTCATCAAGAAGTGCATTGTACTCTCTTTCTGCCTCAGTGACATTCTTAGACTGTTCTTGCTCCCTCACAACCACCTCACTTTTTCCCCGAGATGTGGCTGCATTACTGACTTCACTTTTCAACAAACTTCCTGATGAGACATCAGGCACAAAAAAGTCATTACCTTTCTTGTCATTAACTTCCTTCCTTGAGTCAGGCCCTTGGTAATCAATACCACGATACACCATCATAACACTCCCTGCCCTCCATGTGACCAATCCGCCAGTTCGACGCTGCACACTACAACTAATCAGTCCATTGTCCATCAAACAAAACACAGTCAACATCACCATTCAACATACACAGAAACACACAGCAAGAAACAACATTCTAATTTGATAGAAAAGGAAGAAAAACAAATGCACACTTAAAATGCAACTAAAAACTCACCAAGACCCTAATTGGAGAAACATCCCCATAAGCACATACACGAGAAATAAAAGCTCAACTTATGTATTTAAACTTTATAAAGGTTCTCTCTTCTGACTTAAGTAAAAACCAATGTACATGAGCTGATTTAAACTTATAAAAGATGTTCAATTCATTGGTTTTTTGTTTTCTTTTCCTACGCATTAAATCGTTTCTTGAGAAATTTCTCCAGACAGAGGCTAAGACAAGAACAACAATGAAGTGATGTAACTAGTAAATAACATTTTTGGACATCCCAACAATAAACACTCAATTGACATCTCTATCTCTATCTCATTTCTTGTCACATTATACATGCATTTGGAAAACCTTTGAGAATGTGTAAGCTATAACTCTAGCTTTCTAGTAAACATGAAAAACCACATCTAGGAACCAAATGCACATTACATCACTTATCACTTTTAAACTTCACTCTCGTTCTCTCTCTCAGTATAGATTACCGTGGATCATTTTTGAACCAGTAATTGGTGTCTATGCCATGCTATGTGTTTATGTTAAGTGTTTGAGAAAGGGTAAGAATTGAACCTCAACAATCTCATGAGCCTTCCTCATATCCTTTGCAAGTTCCTCATGAAACTTGAGTCTCACCAATTCCTCCTTCATCCACCTCTTATGAATCTTCTCCATCACCTCCTCAGTGAGTCCAGCCTTGGGGACACTCACCCTCTCCCTCACACGCATCCCCTCTCTCCTCAACCTCCTCAGCAACTCATCCTCAAGGGTCAAATCGGCCAAACTAGGAGCCGTAAGCCTCCTCGTCTTCAACCCTTCTTCATCTCTTCCACTCCTAACCACCACAACCTTCTCCTCCTCCCTCTCCCACGGCAGCATCATCTCCTCCTCCTCATCCTCGCCCACCAGCCCGGCGTCCGGCCTTCCCCAGTCCCGCCGGAGCAACTCGCTCAGCCTCTCATCTCCGGTCACCGGCGCCGGATTACTAGCCGGCAATTCTTCCTTTTGTTCTGGTTTTTCGTCTTCTTCTTCTTCTTCAATCAGACCCAAGTTGCGTAACCGAAGGACGATTCTCTCGACGGCGTTCTGCGGTTGTTTTGGGGTTGTGCGGTGAATTGGGTCGTCGACAGTGAGGGGTTCGGTGACCCTTTTGGGAGAGGGGGATTTGGTAAGCCAGGGTGCAGAGGCGTTAGGTTTAGGGGTTGGGAGAGAAGCAAAGGTGAGTGTGCGAAATGGGAATTTGTGGAAAGAGCGAGAAGGAGGAGGAGGGTTGAGTGATGAAAAAGAAAATTCTGAGAGTTTACAAGTGTTGGGAAACGCCATTGTTGAGTTGGTATATTAGTGTTAGCTTTTGTGAAACATTTTCTTTGAGTTTGGATAAAGAGAAAGTTGCAGAGTGAGGAACAGAACAAAGGAAGAACAAAGGATGAGAGCGACGAGGAGGGTCACTCAGTAACATGTAACATGATAAGATGTTTTTGTTTCAGAACCTTTTTTTAACTTGCAATTTAAATTATTAAATATTAAAGAAAACACACACACACATATATATATATATATATATATTAAATCTTTTTAAGATTTAAATTAAGATTAAAAGAATCATATAAATATATATATATATATATATAAAAAAAAAAAGAGTAAGAGTTCTAAAGTAAGAAAGGAATATGATAAGTGTGTAATTTTGGTAATTACTTTGAAGAGGAGATGAGACTAAAGTAAAAGAATATAGTGATGTTAATATATTATAAATAAAATATGTATACAAAACAGTGAAATTTTGTGATATATTTATTGTTTTAAGGAATTATTTAAAGTATAATTAAAGTCTTTACTTTTATTTCAGTATTTTTCTTTTTTTCAAAGATGCTTTCAAGATAAGTGATTGAAGTTTTATTTTAGATCTTATTATGTTATATTATTTTTAAGATATTTTTATATTTTTTATTATAATGCTAAGACCTAAATTTTTAATAATGTATATTATGTTACACTATGATATGAATTCCACGCTAAGCATTCATATATCATATATTATAAGCATAATTTTATTTACATTTAAAAAATTTAATAATTGAATTATAATCATGAATAAATTTATTATTTTATAAATTAGTTTAACTAATTTAGATTATTATGTTAATTTTGTATTTTTAAGTAATACTACTACATAGTAGTAGACAATTTAATAAGACTTAATAAGGCAAAAGTCAAAATTGTTTCTCTTAGTTAAAATTGTAAATAAAATTTGAATTAAAGAATTAGATAATATAATATACAATATATTAAAAATAGAATTGAAAGTAAATTATCTGTGCGGAAATATGAATAAACAGAGTAACATTAGTGAACAAAATCTAAGAATTATGTAAAGTTGGAAATTAAGTAACTGTGAACAAAATATGAATGAGAATTTTTTACAAGATCCTTGAAGCTAAAAAAAACTATAAAAATAATACAAACTTTCAATAAAAATCATCTAACTTCAAAGTTTGATAGCAACTTTTGAAAAACAGAACATTAAGTTATTTATTGTAATTCTTCCATTGTAAGGCTAAACTATTTTTAGTTGATTCTCTTATAATTTCACAATGAATTTTGAGGTTATATGTAGTTAAAATTTTAATATTTTACTGTGTGTTAAATATCTGGTTTTTTTATAAGTTTAATTGTTGTCTTGGGAATTGTTTGAACTATGTTGATAATTCAATTATGTCTTTAATTAAACTCTTGTTTATATTTTTCAAACAATTTATTGGGTGCATAATTTAAGAAGTAAAAGATTAGAAACGTTATGAGTAAATGCATATAGACGACTGATGTATTGAATATATTAGTGAACTTCAATTCAACTTGTTTAGATGATTGAATGACGGTTAAATCGTGAAGAATTTGTTACTAGAAAAGCTTGAGAGTCAAACTGCTTCCTTCTACTGTTTTATAATCTCTACTTTATTTTTCTACATAAAAATCTCAATCTCATTTTATTTTCATTGTTATTTCTAATCGCTTTCACGGTAGATAAGTTTTGAGACGACTTAAAGTCAGCTGAACACAACTATACTATCATCTATTGGTGTTAGAGAGTTTTGCACTGCGTTAAACGGTCTCTGCTATGAAGTTATTTTAATTTCCCTGAGAAAAACGACATTTATCAAATATGCTACCATTATTGTTAGAATTTTCTTCATGTAACAACAACAAAAGTGTGGGTTTCATGCAAAAAAATTCTCTTGAATAACTTAATCTTCCTATAAAAAATGTCATATGTTCACATCATAGTTGTCTTTTTTTTTTCTTTGTAATATCCCAATTTGTTTAAACTATTGATGAACATGTAATAGTAGTGTGGTTGACTTGTGCCCTCTGCATCAGCAGGAACTAGTGAAATTGAAATCAAATGTCTAGATTTCCCTATATTTGACAAAGAAGAAATAGCATAATGGAATGAAATACCTTCAAGGAGATGAATAGCCTTAAAGCACTTATTATTAGAAATGGTAATTTTTCTGAAGCTCCCAAATATCTTTCAAATAGTTTGGAAATTTTAGAATCAAAGGGTTACTTTACATCATTTGAGTTGGATGGATTATCAAAGGTAAAGAGTACAAATATATGAATGTATTCAGTCCGTCACAAGAAAAAATATATATATTGCCTCCTAAATAGTTTCAGATATTGATTATTGGATGTAAACAATTGAACTGAGACAACAATAACAATAACAGATTCATGTCTGCAAAACATCATTCCTTTCAAAATAAAATAGTAATTAATTACAGAAATCCAGAGCAGAACCTAGTTTCCTGTGCAAGTGTGAAATAGGTACCTCCTTCCATTTATTTTGCATCCCCATACCCAGAAATGAACTTGAGAAAGAAAAAAATATTTATCAAATAACCATGTAAAAGCTATATGTGGTGGTATAAGAAGGCTATCTAGTTTAGGAAAACATGTACAAAATCTGTTCTTGATGATTCCCACAAGCAATATTGTGCATGGGAAAACGTATAGAAAACTAATACTGAGCTAATGCAGATCAGTTTCCAGCTGAAGAAGATCTTCTGCTGAGGGAAGGAGAAGAATTAATGATCTCTTGGCCAAGTTCCTTTATTTTGCTGAGAAGAAGCATTTGTTCAGTCTCCAGCTGAGATATATACCCTTCCTGTGTATCCTCAAGAGTTTCTAGCTCACTCAATGTTGTAGAGAGTCCTTCAAGATTTCCATCCTCTATGAAGGACCTGAACTTGATCATCATCTGTTTTATCTGGTAAACCCCAATTCACACAAAGTGTTAGAATAACAGCATAAAAGGAAAATCATAATAATGATAACTTCACATTATAAAGGCATATGCATTGAGTTGAAAATAATCAAACACTTTATCCTTTGATCTGAATTAGTTAATGTTACAAAAAGATTTTTTTTCACTTTTCAGTCATGGCGTATGAAGATGTCACCTGGTTTGGAATTTGGTGTAGTTTACTCAAGGAAGGTTCAGAGTCTAGACTTTGCCTCATCTGCAACTCTGGAACTTTTCTAGTGATTTGGACATGAATTTCACCCCTTTTCACTCCTTGGAGAGGTATCCACTTGTCAGCCATCTGGTTTGGAGGCAACCTTTGATATTCTACAACACATTCACCTATACTTGATGTGGGCAATAATGCATTGTGATCTTTGACATAAAGCATTAGGGGACTTCCATCATCAGAGAACTCTAAGGTCTGGTTCCACTGAGGATTAAGAGTTCTGTATATGACCTACAGACAAAGCCACAGCTAGTAAGTATTTTGAGTTTTGTGATTTACAAGGATGAAGTAAAAAAAAACGTATGGAAATGCAAAGGAAAGGTGTAATACTGAGAAAAATCAAGGGTATAACTTATGAATGAAAAGGTAGGAGATTTCTCTTCAGAACATGTAGTAAAGTATATCAAGTTTGAAAACATTGAAAAATTTCAAAGGAAAAAGAGAGGAATGAGTATTCCAACCTTTGTCCTTTTCTTAAAGCTTCCGTAGTGTACCCTCACATATGGATCACTTGTGCCTCTGAGATCGGCAGCAACAAGATCCCTTCCCTCTATCAGAACAAGTTCAATCCAACCATTGCCTGAGCCAGAACCCAAACTCTGCCCATTGCAAAATGTTAGCATGAATATCCAAGCAGTCAAAACAAAAACAAATGAGCAAAATGACTGAAATAATCACTAATTGAAGAGATAATAAGCAATTAATTTGTTTAGGCTTTTGCATCCTATATTCATCTTGTAACTAAATGGTTGAAAGAATCACTAAGTTCAAATCCTACAAAGCGTGATTCTAGTCTTGTTCGCCTGATAATTACACTGAAATAATTGAACATTCAAAAGAAAATCTGAATATTTCCAAGTGAATAAGCACACCTTCGATCCTTCTTGGTCATCCACTCGAACCGATATCTGAAGTCTTAATTCTCCAGAACGCACTCTTTCAAGAGGGATCCATACATCCCTGACTGAGCCCTCAACCAGTCCTTCCAAATTCACATGAGCACTACCAATGTTTTCATCGCCAAAAATTTCTTCAGAAAAGCCTTTAATTTTTAAGTATTCCCCACCACTAATCTCATCGAATTCAAATGTCTGATTCCAGACAGGATTTGGAGTATGACCAGTTCTTGATTTCTGGACAACCTAGAAAAGTTGTTAAAAACAAAACTAGTTAAACCAATAACCTTTAACTTGCGGCCTCAGTTAATCAGGCAATGAAAGTACAGGCAGTGTCTCGCAGACATGCAGTGCCACTCACCTTTCCATACTGCAATTTGACATAAGGGTCAAATTTTCCAGATTTGTCTCTTGCAGCAAGATCCTTTCCTTCCACAACAATTACACTAATTTTCCTTCCAGTTTTTAACTGAATATTTGGTGATCCATTAATTGACTGCTGAGAGTTGGTACTCCGGATACTGTTCAAGCTATGCGAACCATCAGAAAATTGCCACTCTTTGACTACAATGCTCACCTTCAACTGAAAAAATGATGAGGTGAAATGAATAAAATCTCTGATTCAATCACATTTTTATTTTCAGAAAGGTAAGCAAATTATCCATTTTCAAGTACAAAATGTGACAAAAGGGCATTTTGAGTTGAGCTCTAAGATTAGAAACCAGTAAAAGAAGAATAAAAGATTGTGCTTTTGTAAGAATATGGTATATTAAAGGGCCATTTAATTTAGTAAGACCAAAGAATTAAGACAATAAACTCAAGACGTAGAGGATTGCAGAATGTTGGTGCAGTTACAAGCATTACACCAGAAACACCACCAATATGAAACTCGTCCATTTTAAATGATTAGTACAATACAATGTTTATTCACAAATCAACCAACATGATTGATGGTATAATCAAGTTCCTTTGACACACATAAAGAACAAATATTGAATAATATGCACTCATTTTCAGATATCTTCCTATCAAATCATACATATCTTCCTATGTAATGTAATTAAATCATATCACTAACATAATCAGATCATATCTTTAACAAGTTGCACCCAAGGAAGGGGATGTGGGACTTTTCAGCACTCCCCTCCACATTTGCATGCTAGAATAGGGTAGGAGGAACCTGGCTATTGGTTATTACACAATACAAAATATTGTACCTCTGCAGAGTTGGGGCCCTCAAATGGGACAACCATTTCAATTTCTTCACCACAGAACTGTGCCTGCTTTGCAATGACTCCAGAATCAGGTCCTACGGCCCACATTATTGTTGAATCATCTTCAACATGCCTCAACTGCACAAAGGCATATAAATATTAATTTATCACAGCATTAGAAGACAAAGAAGTACTTGTTGAAAAGAAACAAAGACTAGAAAAAGAATTCTTGTCTGAACAAATGTAATACTTATAGTAGGTAAATTATATTCTCTTGTTGCTAGCTCAAAAAGGAGAACATTAACCAAAGGAAGTACCTTGATTTCACAACTTGCTAGATAGTCACACCTCACATTGTTGGGATGGCTCTGATAAAGATTGAAACGAAGAGTTCCTGTATTATCATGTAAAACCATATTAAATGGTGCATCCCATCTGGGGGTTGAACCCATTCTGACATCTGTTCTCCTAGTTAATTCCTCAACTTCTACTTCTACAAATGTCTCCAGATCCTTGTCATCAAAATTGTCCTCTGAATAACCATTGGTTGACCCATTTGATTGCCTCCTAGATGTCTTAAAGCAACTCCCAGAAAGTTTATTCGCTGAAATCACTCTAATATATATAATGCCTCCAACTGCTTTTTTCCTTAAATCAACAGCAGGCAAAGTGAAACAACGTCGCCGAGGTTCCACCATGGTTTTTGCCAGGGTGTCAGCAAAAAGTTTTTCCTGCACAAAATGCAAACTTCCAATCAGTATGAAATATAACAAGCTGATGTGGAAAAGCAGCAAGTAATAAGAAAACATGGAGAGAATTTACGACATTGAGCATGTGATACCAAACATCTAATTGATATTTTCATAAAAAAAAAACTGTTATTTACTGATAAGCTATTTCAATATTATCAGTTATCAACTACTTCTCATGTTGGCTTAAATTTCTAATTAATTAACATAGACTCAACCTGATTTATATTACAATTTCTCCAAATTAATGTGAAAATACTTCATCTCCTCTTCTTTGATAGTTATATGTGACTAGCAGTCCTTATATTAAACCTATAACCATCTGGAAAAAATATCCATCAACTTAAGCATAAGATTGAAATCCATTGACACATAGGATAAGGTTCAATTTGAACCAAAAAGTGTGCGTACCTTTCTACAATAGCACCATAAATATAAGATAGTTTAGGGAATTTAACTCAGAAAGACAAATTTGTAACTTTACTAGCATGATATTAAACTTGGTGGTAACGCACCAGCCAAGAAGAAACAACCGGCCATTCAGTGGCAGGAAGTGATTGGCTCCCGCCGCTTCCAAAGGCAACTCCTATTCTCACCTCAGGAGTTGATACGAATGAGTATAGAAGTGCTTTTCCATCTAGAATTGGTGTAGCAAGAAGCTGCAAAATAAATATAATGGTTATTAGATTAAAAAAAAGAAAAAGGATTAAACCAGTTTCTTAGTAATGCTAGAAAATCGGTGACCAGGTCCAATAACTAAAGAAAATCTAATAGTAACTGCAATAAGCTGGTAATATAGGTTGGCAATTCTTAAAGTATCAAGGGTTAATTACTTGCTTCAAATTTGTTATATGTCTCTTACTTCTGTTTACATATTTTCATTCACATATTAAAGAAGCAAAGAAAAGGATAGCTTTACATACATCACCCTTGATATGAAGACTGTTAATCACAATTCGAGCAGTTCCAATCAACGGCTTTGCAAGCTTAGCAAGCAATAAAATGCTCATTTCACTTGTATCCCAATCAAAACCCAGTTGCAGAAATCGCTGAAAAAAGCCAACAGAATGCTTGATCAAAATCTTGGATATCTAGTAATATATTAATACTTAAAGACAAGGCACAGAGTCATACACCTCAAGAAAAATGAATGGTGAACAGGAAAACTACCTTACAAGCAAATTAAGCAATGGTAATAGAAGTACGACAGCCAAAAACAGTCAGGTGGCGGCATTTGGTGAGCTGACAAAAGGTTCATAGATTCATTACTTACTATCTTCAATGTTTAATTTGCAAGTAAAGGTTTAGTTTCTCCAAACTATGTATATTAGAAAATTCCCCGACCACTTGCTCATGTAGATCACAAAAGCAGTGGCACTAGAAGGAGAGAGGGCAACAAAAATAGTGAAATTAAAGATCCTAGTGATTGTAATGTAGTGGTGGTGCAAAACCACATCAAGGAAAAATGAAAATACAGATTCGGACAAGAATATGTTTCTCACATTGCTCTCAAAAACAAAAACAGATGATGATATAAATGCTACTCCTGTTCCCCCCTCCCCTATATCACTATAAAAGTACTATATAAGGGAAGATTAAATATACAAGAATTATATTTACTAGTGAAATTTGAAATAGAAGGAAACCAAAACCTGATCACCAATAGTTGACCAACGCATCCCTCTCAGAGCCAAGCTAGGAGGGCATGATCCTAGCGAAAACTCCTGCAACTCAACTCGTTCCTGTATTCAGTACACATCATCACACAATTATCCAATGTCCATAAAGTGTTCAAGCTGTTTTGATAAACTAATTAAAGTTCTATCGTAGAATAAAACATGATGACTTACCAGAAGTCTTGGTTTCCGGAGCTTTATACGTTTCTAGAGACACAAAAGATAGAAATTAGATTAGTTCATCTATCAAAATACAAAATACATGTCTAAACAGAATGAAGGATCCTGACCATAAAATGTAACATTAACGAATTTTTAACAAGAAGTTTATCCACTATTGTGCAACTTTTTATTTACTATATGACGAAAGGTAAACAAATATTTCTTGATCCTTTTGGCCAAGACATAATCAGCATAGCATTCTGTTTCTTTATTCAATATTTGAATTGAGAGTGGCAACATGAAATGTCAGGTTAGCTAAAGTCTGAAGCATGTAGCTTGTGTTGTTCAGAGTCTAAGGTTTTATACTATGCACACTTAACAGATGTTACATTCTTTTACTGTAAATATAAGTCTGACAGTCTGACAGTGCTATGCACTTCCTCTTTATTTTTAAAGTATAAGTAGAATTTATACAATCCATTTAAATCATAGATGAAAAAGGATGTGTATGTAATATGCTTTACGTACATACATACATACATCATACATACATACATGTATGTATGTGTAGTGCAACCAAGCTATTTAACCACAATTTCTGTATTGACTCTTGAATGAGGATGAAAAATTACTCAATGTGTAGCACGTGAGAAAAGGTAGTGAAATTTCACCTCAACAATAGCAGAAAGCCTTATTGAAAACTTGGCATTAAAATAGTTGGACCAGACTTCTGTCAACAACTTGTTCAACCACTCACAATGCTCCAATGGTGTGATGGGCTATATGAACAGGAACTTGGGGTCAACTTCAAAAATCATACTTGAAAGGTGAAAGGAGGAAAGGTGGGGAAAAAAGTACCGAGACATTCAGTATGATCCTCTTCCATTTCTTATCCAAGTCCTCCACAAGTAGTTTGCGTTGGTATCTCCCATACTGAAAATGAAAAAGCACCACCTCACATTAACTACCAGAATAGTACACCACATAAAAAGCAGACAATAACTCAACTCAGATAATAAATCAGGGAGATTTGCTTGCACAGAATTTGAAGTTAACCAAACATATTTTTAAAAAAGTTAGTCATAACTGTGATGGATACAAATACAGAATACATCAATTTTTAAATATGTAAGATTGGAAATATTACTATAGTTTTATCATGAATATAATTGAAGAACCTAAGAAATTTATAGATTTTCGTGAAAACATCTACAATTTAATTTTATAATTATTGGAAATGAGTTTAGGCTCCTAACATGCCATTGACACACTACTTGTACCAAATAGTATTGGTCACTCTCCTTTCTATCATATTTCTTCAACACAAAAAACGAAATTTCACCTCATAAGTAAGGATTCCTTATGAAATTACCCCAATTCAACGATAACAAGAAATAACAAATGCATAAGATGATCCATAACAAAGTAACTATTTTGTGGAAACATATTTGGGCAAAAAGCATGGTAGGATTCAGTTAACAGTCTAAACGTGTCATTGACGCATTTGACACGTGACCTGTAGTGAGGTGTGGCCCTCAGTTCTATCTATCACTTTCATTCAAAACAGAAACTTAAATCTCACAAATAAGCATGACTTCTGAGAATTGCCCCAATTCAACAAAATCAAGAAATATTAAATGCATTTTTAATATGAAATCAAATTGATTAATCAGGTAAGATGATTCATAACAAAATAACTTTTGTGGAGACATATTTGTGCAAAAAGCATAAAGAGATGACAAGAGAGTAATAATGAATAAAAGTGAGGAGTGAGAACCTGTATAGTAGTCCACACAGCAAGAGCAAGAGGAACCCAAGAGGAGGCAGAGAAGAGCCATCTCTCAACAGCCCAAGCAATCAGAATCAGAGGAATGAAAACCGGAATTCTGGGCTTCTCCTGCAAGAGATGGTTGAAAAAGTCCACAGCAGCCTCTTCAATGTTAATTGAAAGGACCCTTTTCTTCAAGCTCATTGTTTTGCTCTTGGTAAGCACCAGAATCACAAAAGGGAAGTTTTTGAGTTCAGATTTTGGAGATTTTGGTGTTTGGCTCTCTTAATTCCCAAAGGGTCAACTTTTCCTATCCATGTTACAACACCAAGGTCAAAGACTCATGGGGATGGAGAAAAACCATAACCCAGGAATGTTTGGAGTTGACAAATCTTGAAGGGTTGTTATAATTCAGAAGAAGAAGCTGTGAGGAACAGAGAAGATGAAAAGTCAGCTAAGGGAATGAAAAAATAACACTTTGATGCAAAAAAAAAATGACCTTTGTGCTTAAAGAATTGAAGTGTTGGAAAACTCTGAATTAAAATCTATAGTGCAACATTTTGTGTCCTTCAGCCACCTTTGTAAAGGTTCATGTTCCAAATGGTGGGTCCCATTTTTCAACTTTTTTACATTGAATCTATTATTTTTAGTCACATCATTTGGTTTGCCTCTTGCTGGTTTAAGGATAATAAGCTGTTTAATTTGGAACTATGCATGAATTCTGATACAGAATCAAACAAATGTTTCCACAAGAGAAATATCCTTGAAGATACCTTCTGTTATCACATTTTTCAATAGATTCTGATACTAATTAAAATTTATGGAAATTACAATGTCTTTTCACTTATTTTATATTTAATATTTCTTCTTTTAATTTATAATTTTTAATCAATATTGTGTTAAAAAAATATGTTGTTAGTTCTCCTCTTGGCCTAAACATGTGAACAAAATACATTGTTTTTTAATAAAAAAATAGGGTCTGATATATTTACTTGTTATCATAGAAATAACTAACAAAATAAACCTGAAAAATGAGAAAATGCCAAAATAATCTTAATTTACATTAAAAATTATATGAAAATAATCTAACTAATACAAGTATCTATCATGTCCAACAGTTTATGGACTATACATAACACCTGTGGTACCAACTTTGTACTTGATTAGGTACATTTTACAAAATGAAATAGACATTTATATATATATATATATATTGTTTTTAATTATAAACCATTTTTAATTATTTTTATTTTGTTTAATAATATTTTTCTTAAAATGCTTTAATGTGGGAGATATTGTTTTATAAAAAATCATTTTAAGAAAAATATTGAGATTACTAAAATGTATGCACTTAACTTTTTTTAATAGGTGTAAAATTGTTTTTTTTTTTACTTTTATTTATATATAGATCATTTACACTAAATATAAAATTTAGTCAAAAAATATTTTAATAGTTTATATATATATATAATATATATATATATATATATATATCATAACTCAGTACCACATGTATACAAGTTTGTTAAAAGTGGAGTTATAATTTCTAATAAATACGGCTATTGTAACCATGTGGTCTTATTTTATTTTGGATTTCAGTGTCTTATATTAGTTTTAAGATTTTTTTCAAAAAAAAATTTATCAACATAATCTAATAAGAAATTTAAAAAAATTATAAACTAAAAAGTGAGTTATTGTTTTTTAAATTTAGCATCGGTTTATTTTTACTTTAATAAATGACATTGAAAAGGGTTATTCAATTTTGAGTAATTTTTATATTAAAAGTACCTGCATTATCATTAAAATAATTGACTAAAAAATAGTAAGCAAAATATTTCTTGACCTGTTGAAAAATAAGATATTATTATGAGATCTTTAGGAAGATATTTTTGTACAGAGAAAATCATAAACAAATTTGTATACTTTTTTAACTGTCTTTTTTGTCTTCTTCTGCTTCTTATAAGCAACTAAGTTGCTTTTACGATAATAGTTTTATGTTTTTTTATTCTGATACTTTTTAAAATAAATTTGATCAAACAACATACATATTTATGGAAAACTATTTTTTGCTTAATAAAATTAATCCAACATACTCATAATCTGTTTGAAATAAATAGTTTAAATAGTTTCTAATTTTGTTTGTGGGCAAAATAATTTATTAACTAAAGTAAGTTATTTATTTGTAGAAATAAAGGTATTTGAAATAGATAATAGTTAATATTTTTTTGTCTTTTTGGATAAGTTTGGGAAAAAACAAAAAGAAAAAAAAAACTGACACTGAAGGTTAGATTACATGCGACAGTACGCAAGTGACAGACACGAGTCAGCAAATAATGTCAAACCTGTACAAAAAATCATGTTTAGATAAATATAAAAAAAAATTACAATTAGTTTTATATAAGTTAATTATAAAAAATAATGATTTTTTCTAACAATTATTTTTAATCTATAAATAAATTTTAATTCATGAAAATGTTTATCTTATTTTTATAAATAATTTTTGTAGTGGTAGGTAGAATTCCAATCTATCAAATTTTTAGACATGTTTAATCATTTAAAACTAATTAAAAAATAGAAAAAAAAATCTATGACAATTAAGATCAGAATAAATATATAATTTACAAATATTTTAAATAATATAATTAACAAAGGTAAAATAATAATTAATTAAAAAATTACATTATTTTTTTTCATTCATAAAAGTTATGTATATAAATAAACATCATGAAATAATATTTGATAATGCAGCTAATATTTTATTGTTTCTCTTAATTATATAGAGATATTAAAAAAATATTGAGAAACTAAAAGAATTATTATTTAAAAATGGAAATAAAAGATAATATTTTAGGATAAAGATGCATTAATGAATGATTGGTGGGACCCAGCCATAATTTTATAAGTCAATGAGATCTGGGGCCGGCTGGTTCAGTTGGAGCATCCAACGGCTGTCATTAATTAGACAAAACTTGTCTGTGGTGGGATCCACATGCATGTGGTGTAGCCGCGTGCAAGTTGGTCAAAACTAATGGCCTCCATGAATACAAAAAAAGCACTACTTTTCAAACTATGTTGGAAAATAAAATAATATATTTTAAAATTCACCTACTTATATTGACCCATTAATTCTACTTATTCTAGATTATAAGAAAATTATCAACAACAGTTTTCAAAATAATTTTAATATCGAAACATAATAAAATTTTTCTGAATTTTTTATCTTTGTGATGTAACTTCTTTTAAAGAAAACTATTACTTTTAGATTCTTTACAAATAAATAATGAAAACATATCATAATCAAATAATTGAAGTACTCCACTTGCTTAGCTTGCTTACAAAGTACAAGTTCTAGTTATCGTTTAGGTTTTGTATAAATATTTTTTTTGTTTTGTAGTAAAAAATATCATAAAATAAAATATTTATTGTGTACTCATCATTATATAGATATTTTCACTTCAAAGCAATTTTGTTTTAGTTTTCATTTAAGATTTTTTTAATTATTCCCCGTAACTTTCATTTTCTTTCACTTATATAACTAGTATTTTTTTTATTCTATGTGATAAGCAAGTTAAAATTAACTAATTGAGTATTTTAGCATAACTTAAAATAGTCAAATTAACATAAAAAAAATTAATTTTATCTTGTATTATATATACACTATTGAAAGAGAGAAGTCGATTACACATTTATCTCCCGACATAGTTAAATCTAAATTCAGTAAGAATCTAACAAAGAAAAAGGTATAAATAAGAGAGACATTCAAGAAACATAAGTATTTTTTTCAATTCTCATACTTGCATATTGTACTCGAACTGATTTTATAAACGTCAGTATTTTTACACGTATTTTTTCACGTCATTAACAAAAGCGAAAAAACTAAAAACGAAAAGATATAACAACACCTAAATATCAAGAAAAGTAAAAATTATAGAAGAAGTCACTTTTAGACATATTCAACCTTGTAAAAACAAATATATATATATATATATATATTAAAAAGTTAAATAAATTCTCAAATTTTAAAGACTTCATTTAATTTCCTAAAATTATCATTTGTTCAAAAATTTAAATTATAATAGTAATTTATATTTAAAGACTAAAATTAAAAAAAAAAATTAAAGGCTAAGATTAAATCTTAAAAAATTATAGATTTTAAATAGTTTTATTAACTTCTTTTTGTTTTATTCTTCAAACATATACTGTTGATTATTTGAAGTGAACCCAAAAGAAAAATGATAACAAAAATATAGAGACAATATTAAAAGGCCACGGAACTGATCTGAAAAATGGAGAATTATATCAGAGAAGACATAGTCTCCCAAAAGTACAAATGTGACAGAAAAGTAAAATATAGAATGGGAAAAAGACAATTTAATGATTATTCATCATTCTGAAAGTTCACTTTCAACTATGAAACTTTGGTGTTTGAATTATGAACACAAAGAATATCCAAAAATTCCAAATGGGTTGCGTTTGAACCGGTTTATAAAAGATATTTTAAAAGATACAAGATTCAAATTTAAGTTATATTTTAAAAATACAATTGCAAGAGTTATTTATTTTCAAAATTATATTTTCTTAAACATTTTTATACATTCTTTATTTTTTATTTTTTAATAATATTTTATTATTTTTTCGATTGAATTATGATAATTAAGAAGTGGTTGAATATAGAATATTTTCAACTAATTAGAATTTGATTTAGGGTACGAATTTTTTTTTTTCTAAAATTTATTATATTTTTTTCCTTTTGACTTTGTATGTAAGTTTTAAAATGTATAAGTTCAATTAGTTGAGAGAATTAGTTTATCACTTGGTTCGACTTTTATTTAGTTATTTTAGTCGATTTTATTTGGGTTGGTAGATTCTTTCTAATCTCAACCTTTTCTTTTTCTTTTTTTATCTTAAAATCGTTAATGTTTCTAAATAAGCAATTACCAAATAAAGGAAATTAAACTAAGATTGTGAATTATTTATTATTTTGGAATTTTTTTAGTGATTTGAAATTGGTTGTTAACATTAACATTATAGTATGAATTATTACGAAGTGGACTTTAAGCCTAACTCAACCCCATAAAACCGACTCATAGGGTTGAGGTTTGCACCCACTTATATACAATGAAAGACTCTAATCTCTAGTCGATGTGGGATCTCCAACATAAATGGATTCTAAGATTTCATGTGAATTCAAATCAATGTAATGTATTATTTTGAAATGATATAGGTGTTGCGACACATTTTTTATTTGTGGAAAAAAATTATGATCTTCATAACAAGAATGTGTTGCATTTGAGGTATAAAACATTTAGAACGATAAAATTGGATTAGAAAAATATTTTGTGAATCTATTGTTTTTTTTTTTTTGGTTTGTATATATTAATAAAACATTAAGTTGGTCAATCAAGTGACATTCAGTAATATATGGATGTATGGTGTATATATTGGAAATATAAACCTTGATGGGTATGTTTTGAGGTTGAAAGTTATAATACATGTTATGTTTATGTAAATTTGTGTGATTTTGATTTGATATTGTTTTAACATGTGACATATTGGTTAAGTAGTAAATATGTCTCCATGAATCTTTAAACAATTACTTAAAACTTGAGTGAAAGAGAAATTATATAGATAATTTTTTCTCATTTAGAACAAATAACACTTAAGTAATAATAAAGAGGTTGTTTAAAGGGAGATTGATAACATTGCATGGGATTTTGAAATAATTGAGACCATGCAATATGTTCGTGCTCAAGTACTAATGAAAAACGATAATATTTCTAGAATTTGTAAGATGATGATACAACATTTCAAATAACATTTAAATTGGATGAACGTTTAAGTGAGAAAGAGACAAAACCAATTCTCCTATTTGAATTTGTATTGTTTAAACTCTGTGAGACTACTTAAGTGAGAAAGTTTTCATCGATTTAAAAAGATATATGATTGTTCAACTAATAGAATTTTTCTCAAGTGAAACCCTTTTAGATGTGTTGTCCCTCGTGTATTGTTCTTTATAGGTATGTGTAGTGAAGATATACCTAAAATAATATTATGATCTTAAATATTCATAGTATTAAACACGAAATTCATTAATAAAAAAAAATATTTATTCTCAAATAAGATATGATTAGTACAAGTAAAAATACTGGTTATGAAAAATTACATTTTATTAATATGAGGTCGATATACTTTATTTTATATTATGTTGATTTGTGTGATTTTTAATATATGTATTATATATATAGTATTGTATAAATATTTTTTTTTAAAAATTAGCTTAGGATGGTAGTAAAAAGACAATATAAGTTAAAAAAAAAAACTATATATTTTTAGCTTAGAAAAATGGAATAGAGGCTAAGAACTTTTTTGTTTAATTTGATTCCTCTCTCTAATGTTCAAAAGCATTTCCAGGTTTGAATTTCAAAATCTTGCTTAACGTAACAAACGATAATTGATATGATACTTAAATAAGTATATGATAACAAATTACTGTGAATTATTATATCAAATGTATACTAACAGATGTTAAAAAAATTAAATTTATTTATTTATTTATTTTTAAATATCTGATCATTGTTTTAATTCAGATGTTTATCCGTATAAAATTATACTTGTAAAAAATATCATTAAATTAAAAATATTAATAATCTCATAAACTATGTTTTATTCTTTGGTGGAGATATTCTAACACTATAATAAATATATATATATATATTAACAAATTTTAAATTAAATATATGTGTGTGTTTTTTTCATATATATTTTCTCACTGGCACTATTAGTCTCTGAAAAAAAAATGAATTAAAGCAGAAATCTCTATTGTTCCACGTTTTATGGAAGAACAACCTTAACTTCTTCCTCCGTATGCGCCGCCACACCACACATGAAAAACACCGCTCACAGTAACGCGTGGGCCCCACACCTCAACCGATTCGCGCCATTTCGCTCTTTCCGCCACCTCAGCACTTCTTCCATCTTAACCAAATCCCCAAACTGCCCTTCCCCAGTTCTCACATTCCCACGTGTCACGACCCCATTGGCATGACTTGCATGCGCCATGCAAAACCAAATTCTATATATACAGAAACACACTCATCTCTCTCCAAATCTTTGCCTCTCTCATCTCCACACAGAACCCTAATCTTCAGTTTTTTTCCCTTTTTCTATTCACTTTTTTCTCTTTTCACCTCAAATCCAATTAAAGAAAACCCCATTACCAATTACTTTCCTTTTCTCTTGTTGCTGATTCTCACCTTTCTTCAAGCCATGAGCCCTTCACAGTTCCATCCAAAGAAAGAACTCACCACCAATAACAAGAACAACACCAATGGATTGCTTCCACCACCTTTGAAAATCAACAAAGAATCCCATTTGATAAAAAAATCATCTTCATCACCCCCACAATCCTCATCCTCATCTTCATCATCGATATCATCTTCCCTGGTTAACAATGCAATGACACAAGCAATGCCGACACCATCGTACAGACCACAACAGCAACGTCACCCTGTGATCATCTACACACATTCTCCAAAAGTTATCCACACTCAGCCCAAGGATTTCATGTCATTGGTGCAGAAACTCACCGGCCTCACTCGTGCTAAAGAGGAGGAGGACGATGACGATCCACCGCCGCAACAATCTTCAAAGCAGGAGTCTGGGGGGAGCCTTGCGGCGGTGATAGGAGACAAGGAGAGTGATGGAGAAAGCATGATTATTGTGAGAAACGAGGAGAACGAGGCTTCGTCGGTGATAACAGAGGAGAATAATTGTATAGGAGAAAACCAAGTTAACTCTTGTTTCATGGCGGGGGAGGGAGCAATGCTGGAGCCTCCGTTGAACCCTTACGTGACCATGTTGCCGCCGAGCTCGGGAAAGTTCGTGTGTTCGAGTCAGCCATTGATGAATTACTCAGATTCTCTGTTCTTCTCACATAACTTGAGGACCACATTGGAAGGGAGGAAAGAGTTCCATGAGCATTGATTATAGTTTAACCTTTTTCTTCTTGTTTCAGTCAATAAAAGTTCTAGTTTTCAGGATAGAACATCTTTTTTTTTAAGAATTATAATGGTTTTGCTTTTGTAGAAAAGTTGTATCTACAGGGATTTTTTTTCAGTTGTTACCTTGATACTCTGTTTCAATAGATTGTAATTCAGAATAATGAAGAAAGATATAGCTTTCTATGTGCAATGTTTGCCATGACATGATCCTTTCTTTTTATATGAAACTTCCACATGCTTTGTGGATCATGTTTGGTTTTATACGTAGATGCGTTTTAATTTGTGTACACGTATATGTTTGGAAAAACACGATGAAAAAGTTCTGCTCTCAAGTATTAGATGATATTTTTTAAAAGCATGTTCCTTAGGTGGGGAATTGTTAGGTACCACCAGCAATTTTATGTGGTTTTCCACACAAGTTATAAATATTTCAGAACCCCACCTAATATTTTGTCTGTTTGGATAATCAATTATAAGAAAGATTGTGTCTTTTTGTTTAAATTAGAAGTACTAAATCATAATAATTGACAGGTCACAGGTATAAATGAAACAAGACGCGTTCGAACATTGCTGCAAGAGTTTTTTTACGTAGGAAGAGTGTAATTTCATTTTTCTAATTAATTACTTTGCTTGCACATCTCTATATACAATAGAAAAGTAATATTAAAGAAAAACATATACACAACACATTTAACCATGCATGCATGAATCTATTTTTTCTTCTTTTCCTCTTTATCTCTTTCAATTGTGACAGGAGCTGCTGGTACGCTGAACCACCATTCCTTTAATCTCCTCGTCCATCTCTCTGTGCTAGTTTTCCTTGGAGGCGAATATCTTGTGAATATCTCCAAGAATAGTAGCAGAGCTATGTATTTAGAAGGCAAGAAAGCCAAAATCAATGCTGTTGATAGAAGGCCAAAGGCCAACTTCTCTGTGGCCTGATAATCATATAAATGGAATGGAATCAGGCATCATCATACATATTGTGACACTCATGTGTGTAATGAATTGGATGAAATTCTCAAAAATAGCACTTTAAGTACATCCAAGCTTCTTTCTAGACAAAAAAGTTGACGAGTTTAATAACTTATGTTGCAAGGGTGTAAAGTTTTTACACTCTCAACCAATCAGAGATAGGGTAATGATACATTGACAACCCACAATTTTTTATATAATTACATTACAACTCTCAATACTATTGTTTTAATATTTTTTCTTTTCATTTAATTCCAAACTTATCATTTATTATATATATTTATTTCTAAACCCATCATATCAAAATTTGTATACAACTCTCAGGATTGTCAAACTATCATTTTCCTTTGGAGATATATGACTTTTAAGAGAGTTTTTATGAAATCAAGAAACTTTTTATAGAGGGTAATTATGGTTGGAATTTAAACAGTGTATGTATTATTCATTAAAAATGGGAAAGAATGAGACAGCACCTGAGGAAAAATGGACAGCAACAGACCGCGAAACTTGAGCAAAATTACGTTGCCATCTTGGATGAGCTGTTCAGCTTGAGAGACAGCATTCTGAACGGCCAAAAGCTGTTCCATTGTATTCATTGGGGGAGGAGCAGTTACTTTAACTTCAGGAACTGACCTATCTTCGCTAAAATATCGAGTAATTATCATAAAAACAGCAAATAACACAAGCACCAGTGCTGCCGCATAGCCAAGCCAATCCCTGCAGTAATCAGATTATCTTAGTCAACAAAACAAGGGAAGTCTGTGATCACAACGAGCACCAAAAGGAATGCTGAAAATGAGAACTGAAGGGCTTGGTTTGAATAAAATATTTTCTGATTTCACCATTTCTTGATACATTGTTTGAAAATATGAAACTAAAAGAAAACAAAGTGACATTGTGACTCTGTAAATAATAACAAAGAAAGTATTTTGTTTTTAAATCAAACAAGTTCTGAATATTCAATTTTCTGTGTTTTTCCCTCACATAAAATATTGGTGTTTCTTATATAAAGAAGAAAAGAAACTGAAAAACTGCATCATATGATAACATGTACAATAAAGTGATACCAAAGATTGTGAACTAGAAAAATGGAGTATACCAAAGATTGATGGCAGAGAAGACAGTTAGGGGGGAGAGAGGATAAGGATGTGTGAGAGAGCCTGGCATGTTTAATGGGGAGGGTTACTGGTAAGGTAGGTAACATTGGTTTCCAGATCAATTTATGAGGAAATCATCTTAAAGGAATATCACTGTTCTGTTATATTATAAATTAGATTGAAAATTGCTTAGATATGATTCATAAGAATCATGTTATAATGAATATCAAGAAAACATTTTGGAGTATCTTACACGATCTCTTAGCATGGGTTTTCACAAAGAAACCAAGATTAATATAACTAGAGGCTGGTGCTTTGTCTTCTATATTACATCAAATTGCATCGGATCAGATCAACAACAATTTCAAATTATTCGATCTCTGTTCCTCTTTCCTCCTCTACATTAAAGCCCTATAATTTCAACAACTCAAGCCTATAACTTCTGAATCTATGAATTCTTACCAAGCTACATAAATGCTTATTCAATGTTGCAACTTGGTAGGAAAAGCTTTGCTGCTCTTAGTTCTACCCAAGCAGAGTCCAAATGGTGTAAAAGAAACCCAAAAAAGAATTCATGTTCAATGTTTGTTGAGTTATTCCCAACCCCTTTTATTATAACAAATAGTATCCCATAGCAAATCATCCAGAATTTCCCCCTGAAAATTACTTCTCAAATTTCTATAACAATTTTAAAAAATATATTCTCTCTCTCCTGTCTCTCAACAAAATACAGATGAACAGAATATTACTTGATCTAAAGAAGTTTTACCTGTAAATGATGTAACTGAAAAACAAACAAAACCCGAAAGACTTCCTCGGATCATCCCAATAAGCCAAAGATTGAAGAGACTTCCCAAGTTCATTTATAGGAAAAAGTAACTCCTGAAAGTAGGTGAAATGATAAGTCTCAGAATAGGATAATACTTAAGCTAGGTTAACTGTTCTAAAATTTATTATTCTACAGTGTATAGCACAGTTTGACTAAAGGGTTATAAAGAGAATACTAAAATAGTACCTTCATGACAGCTAAATTCGTGTCAATGCCGTCAACTTTAACACCATCAACTGTTGCTTGTGCAGATATAACCTTTTTATGATTGTTTTTAGATTCTTTAACCGCTATTTCTAATTCAGTCATTTCTCCAACAGATATTTCACCCACTGCAATCCTGCTCTCATTTGAATTGTTTGAACTTGCTCCAAATACAAATCCTAAGTTAGAAACCATGTCCAAGGCTGAGATAGAATGCATTCCACTACCACCCTTTAAATCATTCTGACGATCTGACTCTCTTATGTTTTGCATATTTGCAAGGGTTTCTAATATCAAGTCTCCACCTGGAAGCTGATCACATAAATTAAACATGAGAAGAGCATCATTCTGTATAGGAATCGGGGAACCAATATCCTGAATAGCTTGTAATCGCAAAATTCCTAAAACAGCCTTCCAAAGCACTTCATCCCGTGCAACCCCTTTAATTCCATATTTTCTTATGAATCTGTGAACATACAGAATCTCTTGGATGATAGCTAACCAATAATCACGACGTGCATGACCTTTAAGTTCTGGAAACTCTAGTACAACGGGTTCTGATCTACAAGAGAAGTACTTTTCAAAGTTAATAGCAAGATAAATTTTCAGAAGTAGTTATAATTGTTAAATTACTTACAGGGATGATGAACTATAGAACACTGCCTTGTCAAAAAGTCGAGTACCCCATGGTCCAGTCAACTCAGGTTTAACAACTTGTTTAAGATCTTCTGATAAGTCATATCTTTTTGGTTTGTCATAGGATACAACACGAAGTGCTTCAAAATGAAGTGCATGATCTGTCAGGATTAACCTTCCTGCATCATGCCACAAAGAGAAAAGTTAAGGATAAACAATGCATACTCCTACTTTATCACCAAATATATAAAATAAATTGGTGGAGCATGTGTTTAAGAAACATGGCTGATAAATGTATCTTTTTTGCACACTTACCAGGCCAGGTGGATATTCCTACATGCTCAAGGACTGGCTGTGTTGTGACTGTTCCATCAACCTCGAGAATCTTCTCTCCTCTAGAGGATCTTACAGCAGCCAAGAGAGACAAATCTGAATTGCTCTTCATTTTTCTTATAGCTCTGTTAAAAAAAAATTAAATAATTATGCACACAAAAAAATTGTGCATACCACTGATCACATACTAAAAATACAAGAAAACAACAGACTGTTGCATCAGAAACTGAAGCAGATAAATACAGGAGCTCGATCTTTGAAATTAACAACTATAAAATAAAAAACTAAACTGAAAATTCATTAAATCATCGTGTGATTATAAGCAATGGACCTAGACTTCAGTCCACAAGCCTTTCTTTCTGACAGATAACCATCACATTTATGGGCGTACACTTGCCTTAATTTTCATTACAAACTTAATAAGGTGCTCGTGAGCTAATATGAGGAGAAATTTCTCAAATAATAAGCTAGACTGTCTTGAGTCTTTAAACAACATCATCACCTTTTCCCGTGTTAAAGGATACAGTAAAACTGCACTAACCCTTTTCCTATTGTTAAAGGAACCCAAAAGTGGCTTCTGAGTTTTCAGAGAGAGAAATATAGAGATGGGGAAAAAAAGAAAAAAGGAAAAAAATATTTTGGTAATCTTTATTGAATTATAAACAAAGAAACTATGGAAAAATTCTCCTTCTAAGGATTTTCCCTTTCAACAATAGCGCTAAAGCCCAGTTCTCAAATTATGACAAAAAAGAATGCCCCTGCATCTATCCTCTCATATTTAAGCATTTAACCTAATTCCCTGCCTCTACAGCTTTAATCAACAACTATTTCTAACTACTAACTACTCTCTGCCCTATCCTCTTCTTAGTGCTGTTGGCACAACCATTAAATCTAAGGGTCCATAAATTTCTCTAAAACTACTTCTGAAAAACTGCGCTGAATTTTAAGTAGATCTAAAAGCTTTTAATGAATTTTTTTCAATGCTATCTATGCTATTAATGTTGTTAGGAACCAAGAAATGAGAATGGGAAAGAAATGACAGATTTTATTGAATAGGATGTAAAGAACAAGAAATAGGAGAGTACTTCCTCCTCTGAGGGCTTCCCCTTTACAAGGGTGCTACTGCTCTATTCCCACAAAGGTATACTAATCTGAATGCTTCCCCTTTACCCTAGTATCTTCCTATTTATAGATAGGATGTTTCTCTAATAAGTAACTACTCTAATTCCCTTTATTCTATATCCTAACAAGAAATATATGTATTTTTTCAATAACCAAAGATGAAATAAAATACACAAGCAAAGATGCCTTACTAAAAAAGTGCTGAAGCTGAAGGGACAATTGTAGAGGTGTTATGCCTCCGATCATAATATACAAAGCTTAATACTAAACTATATTTTCATATGGTCTCCTCTCTAGCTCTCTTTCACATTCCATGTACTTGAAATTTCAACAAGTAAAGAAGAGCAGTACTATCCATATTCTTCTAAGCCAACCCTCCCACAGTTTTATTCTCTTATAAATTCATAGGATAATCATTGCAGAAAATAGATGGGAGGGATTCCACTAAATTATTTCAGAAAAATATAGGAACACTTCAAAAAGTTAAGAACAATTAGAAGGAACTTAAGCAATTGATAACTCTAAAACTACTATGAAACTCGACGCAAACATGATGCAAAGCGCGAAGAAAAGCACTCTTAGACCTAAATTTATTTTTCCTTTGTAATTCTTTCATTTGCCTCCATATGGAAGACTAAATTCCTTTTAGTTGATTCTCTTGTGATTTCGCAATAAATTCTAATATTTCTGTTCAATAGATTTTTATTCTTAAAATTCTCTATAGCAGTTTGTATTAGAAGGTCTGATCTTAAATGTGCTAAAAACTTAAATGTCTTCATCCTTTTCAGAGCCAGAGTAGCATCTGAACCAACACTTTTTGTGCTTCTCACCCTAAAAGGAGAAATTAAGCCAAAACAAGAGAGCTTCTATAGAAGCTAAGCTAATTGTAGGAGTTTCTATTTTAAAGAAATAAAACCCAAAATGCTAGGTCATACACTACCTAGGTAGAATTTTATAAAACTAGGGAAGGGTGTATAACCGATCTACACACATACACACACATATATATACATACATACATATATATATATATATACATACATATATATATATACATACATACATATATATATATATACATACATACATATATACATATATGCATACATACATATATATATCTATATATATATATACACATACATATATATAAATATATATATATATATATCCAGCCAGTTTCCTTTTAAACTATGAATCAAGTGTGAAATAATATTTGTCAGCACTCCTACTGACAAATATGTCCCATGTCCTATGCCCTGCCCCCAAAAAATGAAGAAAGGAGATGAGATGAGAGAAAAAAAATCAAACATGCCCTTACAAAAAAAGCAGCAAAAATGGCTTGTATAAATGAAACTTGGAAGTCAAAGGAATACCAGACAAAAGAAAAAGATACATTGTATTTTCAACTTTCAAGGTATAATATCAAACCTTTCTAAGCCACTGAGGTACTTGTCATAGATGGGGAACTGAAGGCGACCACCAGTTGATGAACTCAGCGCCTCAAAAAGATTTTCACTAATGATGACATTGGCAATGATTGGAATTGAAGGGGCTATTCGACAGAAAGCTTCTAAACCAACAGATATGTCCTCGTCAACCTTCTAGAATGTTAGACACCCGTCAATCTTTAGAAAGACCAAATTACTAAAGATAACACAAACAAACCTATAGTATAGTATGCATATAAGACACGAATATAGATCATTAGGAGGACATACAATTAATAATTATATCCATTTGTATGCACATAACAATGGAAACTCACAAACTATCCAAGTTCAGAGAATACCAAAGAAGATATTTTGAGTATAATTTGTGTTTATCCATATAAATGAACTGACATAACTAACAAAGCAAAAAATGTTATTAATCTAAGAATATTCTAGTTATTCATTTCTTTGAACCATATTTCTCATTTTATTGTATAAAGCCCACCAGTATTAACAACAAAAAGGGTATTAGGCAAGTTTCCTGATAAAATCAATCTCAACATATTGTACTTTGAAAAATCATACATGAGTTAAAGGTTGGCTGTCAGCAGCAGGGGCTTCCCAAGCCAACATCATGTCGAATGTCAAACGCCGGAATGTTTTATCAAAGAGATGACCAGTCATTTGTGTAGTCAGGAAAAGTGCCTTGAAACAGCAATACTCCAATAAGTTCCTTGCATATCGTGATCGATGCTTTATAGAATCAGAAGCCTCCTGATTGAAGCTCTCCTGAAGATCACTTGAAGAGGTTCTAAGGATTCTGCATTATTTGTTTTTCTTATTACAGTTGAATTCCCAATCAATTTGTGTCAAACAATAAACAGGGGAAGGTCCAATGCTACTTAATACTCATACAAAATCCAACAAGACTGAAATTTGAAAAGTGATTATGAAGCAATAATTCCCAAGTAAACAAGCTAATATGTACAGAATCGCACTTACTTTGAGCATCTACGAACAACTAGGTTTGCAACAGGAGAGAGCTCTCGTATAAAATTCCTTCCCGCAGAAGGAGAATTTTCCATCTCTTCCAATTCTTCATCAAAGTAACTTTTCTTGCCAAGCAACCATTTAAATGACCCTTCTTTTACCAAACCTTCAAACATATTTCTGGTTTTGCTGCCTACAGCCATCTGTTTTCACCTCAAGATCTTATCGGGATTGGAAAACAAGATATCCAATATCCAATCGATCTTAAAGTTCTTGTCTTTACTGAAACACAAAGGTTACCAATGAAATAAGTCCCACCAAATTGAATCCTCAAAACTATAAAACCAAACTACCAAGTACCAACCCAAAAAAGCTCAACCTATCCAACCCCATCAGCATAACTTAAAATATTTCAGTTGGAACAGAGTGGTCACACTTTCATACTACAAACAATTCTTAAAATGGAAAACAAAATTCTCAATAAGCACTTAAGGAAGAAGAAGAAAATGAATTAGACTTCCTCCATTAAAAAAAAAATCCGTCTCAACTTCTCGAGAAGTCAGAAGAGAAAGTTGCCATAAAAACTGAAGTTCATAAGTTAATCTGTGAAACATTTACATTCTATAATCAACGTGCCACTAACTCACAGAAGCAAATGCAAATTGAGAACAAATAGAATGCTTAACTATTTCAATTTCAACAGAAAGCAAACACACACAATTACGATTTCACTTGCACAAACTCATCAATGATCATCGTCCTCCTAAATTCATACAAACAAATGAATTAGCCAGACATTCAATCAGAGGTGACCCCATTAAGCAGCACCGAACAAAACCCAAGTGACCTACCTCTAAGCGCATGAAAATCTCAACTTTGGCAAATGGGCTAGCTTGAAATTGAGAGATTTTTACGATCTCAGAGAAAGAAGGGATTGTGAACCACCCCATTGCAACAAAATATCGAACAAGTGGATAACTTGGATCATCACAAAGAAAAGAATCCGTAGTTGGATAGATTGAGGTTCATGAAAGAAAAGAATGTTCAGTGATGGATAAGCACAAAATGGAGATAGAGAGAGAGAGAGAGAGAGAGAGAGAGAGAGAGAGAGGTTTTATCTTTCTGAAAGGGGAAGTAATGGAATCCGTACCCTGTGCAGGGACATAATCAGGAGCTGCCAGATGCAGGAAAAGAAAGAAAATTTAGTTATTCCATTTTAAATTTATGATCATTTAAAAAATAATTTAAATATTAACAGTTTAGTTTTAATATTTTCACGTAATTAGAACTTAGTTGTTAGTATGGTGTAACTTAAACAAAATTAGTTAATTAGTAGTTAGTATGATGTAACTTAATCAAAATTAGTTATTATTGAAAATAATAGGTATAATTACTTTAATATAATTATGTTTATTGTACTATAAATTTAAATTTATTAATATATTTTTTAATAATAATTTAATTATTAAAATTATATGTTAAAATATACAAAATGTTTCTATTTTTTAAATAATATTTAATATTTAAAAAATACGAATATATATAATAGTATATTAATAATAATAATAATAATAAATACAAATACAAAGAAAAATATATGTATTTTTGCTAGTAATAATAATAAAATAATTATTTAATATATTTTTCAAAATTAATCAGTACATAAAATAATTGAATAATATGATATTCTTCTATCATGCTTTAAATATATATAGTGTTGGGAAATGAGACCTAAATAATAATTGACTAACTTCATTTTTCTTTTTTCTACTGGTCGGTCAGCTCGTATTTTAGCTAACTTTTATAGTTTTCGTGCTACTCCTTTAAGTCTTGGTTGCTCGGTCACTCAGTCTTCAAGGAGAATGTTGAATGGGAGTACTTACAGAAGTCACCCCGACGCTCATGTCAGTAAAGGGGGGTTTGACATAGTACAGTAATTAATGATGTACCTTGTTCTTAGAACATACTATACCTATTCATATTATTTTAATGAGTTTACTTTGTTGGGCCGAATTAGTGAAATAGGTCGTACTTATGAACGTATTACCTAATTCTTAATGGTAGTTTAGTCTTACTAACCTTTATTTGAAGGTTAATGGATCAAGGGATTCGATCGACCCGTACGGATGTATGTCATTCGGTCGGTTCAATTGTAGAAATTGAGTCATGGTGTTGACCGTTCGATCCATACCAATAAATATAGCAATAAAGATTTATGTTTTAAAATATTCAAATTTTCAAATTAATATCAACAAATACACACAAGTGATTTCTTAAGATTATATTTACTTTTCAACGAGTCTAAAAGTTATAATTTACTAATTTTTATATTTCTTAAAGGCACAATAAAAGAAATAACAAGAAAAGGGGCACTTAAAAAAAATAAGAAATTAAAGTAGAAATCTCATTCAATAACCAAATAATTCATACAAGATAAATGCCAAGAAAAGAAAACGTGAAAGTGACAAAAGAAAGATTGCTAACCTATAAAGAGGTAAAGAGATTTAAAAAGAATTAAAGAGATGGAAAAGGAAGGTGAGAATATGAAGTAGTGAAGAATTAGGTTTTATAGTTCAATTCTCTACCACCTCACATTAGTATGGGTTAGGTATAACTTTATCCCATTAATTATAAAGTTAGGTAATGAAAAAAAATATAGTTTTGATGAAATTTTAAAGAATCATTTGGGGTTGGGAACTTTTATTTCTATGTATAGAAATATGGCCAATTTCTTTTTTTCAAAATTTGTAGAAAAATAAGATATTTTTAAAAAAAATTCCTTTCAAAATTTTTTTACATCAATAATTTCATGTTATTTAGAAGTGGAGGTTAAAAAAAATAAAATATAAATTTATTAATATACTTAAAACTGAACCACCATAACATTAATTAAATGGTTAGTAATATTTAATAAAATGCCTTCTTTGTAAACAAAAGCTTAAATATTTGGTAAAAAAAAACATAAAAAAAAAACTTCAATAAGAGTGTTTTATCTTGCACTCCATCAAATAAGTGAAATGAATAAATATCACATCTAATAAGTAATTTAGAAAATGCATTCTGAAACTGAAGTGTATTATATACATTTTGAAAAAATTATTCTAAAAATTCTGTTTTAGAAAATGTTTTTCACAAATTTCAGAAATTTTTTTTGGAATACATGAATTCTGAAGAGTGTATTTTGAAAAAGGTTTTCAAAAAAGATAATCCAAAAGTCATTAGAAAAAAAATAAAACAGTGTTTTTAAAAATTGATGGGGTGCAAGAAGAATTTTGATAAACACCCCTTTAATAATTGGGCAGAGAACTGAGTGGGTTCTGAAAGGAACAAATGAAATGGGCTTTAACTTGGTACATTGGGTTTTAACAAACTGTAGTTCATATCCTGTTTATTGGGATTTCTCACTGCACTCTAATAATTTATTTTCTCAACCTTATAATATAAAAAAGTGCTCAACATAATCCTGCCATAATATTTTATAATTAATTCGAAATTAAAATTTAAAATATATAATATGGGACATTTTTAGATTATATAACTCAAAATTATCTTAAATATATTCAAATTATATAATCTAAAATAATTATATTTTTATTACGTAATTAATATATATATAAAGATTATGTAGCTTGTTCAATTGAAATATATTTCAAATATATTATAATAATGATAAATCAGTCTTTTTATATTATAGGGTTGAAAGAAGAAAATTTAATATGGGCTTTCCGTTATGGGCCTTTTCGCTATGGTTTTAACAGTGATGAAAATTTAATTGATTTTTCTTCTGCCCCCCATGATTACTAACTCCACTTCTAATTACAAAGGAAAAGACAAAAGGACCTTCCCTCGCTGCACCATGCCACCGGCTCTACCAACTGATGTACTTTTTGGGAGGAATTTAGTTGGAAGCTTCTTCTAGAAAATTTATTTTAAAAAATTTATTCTAGAAAACTTGTTCTAAAAATACTGCTTTGAATTTTTTTTTTGAAATGCATGTATTATATTGTTCCATAAAGATTTTCTAAAAAATATGTTTATTGCATTTCATAGTTTTTGAGAGCTTATTTCGAAAATTCAATTCTGAAAATTTTATTTAAAAAATTTCAGAAATCTGTTGAAGATTTCCAGAGTAGATAATCAAAAAATTACATTTTAAAAATTATGAGGTGTGATTAAAAATTATGGGAGTGCAGGAATTCCAAAAATATTATAAACCATAAAATCATAATCTTTTATACGTATAAAACCTTATTGAAATACATATTGCGTGTTTAAACAAAAAAGTACATAAATTTAATTAAAAATCCTAAGTCAACTTAATTTACTAAATGGATAATATATTTTTCCATCTTCTCTTTAAACAGAATATTTTTAACTCATGAACAGAAAAATCAATATTTCCTTCCCTACTTAAATATAAAATTTCAAGGCTCTTACCAAAAGTAAACACATAAACAAAATATGATACCAGCTAAAAATTATTAGGTTTTATTATATTTTCAGCTTTAAAATTTTAAAAAGAAATTGTTTTGGTTTCAAATTTAAGAAAAGTGTTTTTTACTCTCTCAAAATTGAAAAAAGAAGAAGTTTCTAAACACTAAATTTGAAAGATTAAAATGAGTTTCTTTTATGATTTAAGATTTAAAGTTCAAATTTTTCTTTAACCCCTTAAGTTTAACATTTATAATTTTGTTCAACATAAAAAAAACATATTAAATTATGAATAAAATTCGTTTAATGAGAAACTATGAAGCTCAGACACTTCTTTTAAATGGCGTGTCCGTGTCAGACACGACACTTGTATGACATTCATCGGTTAAATGTCTTATTTGTTGGATTTCTGAAAATTCTAACACAGGTCTAACACAATTTTTAAAAGGAGAAATACATTAATTTTATAAAAACTCAAAGTTATTGTATAAATTTTTATTATGATTATAAAAATAAGGAATAAATCCTTTCGAACTAGCTATGAAAAACATATTTCTGTTAAAAAATACTGAAAAATACTTAGTACACATAAATCTTTATTGTCAATTTATATCATTCATAATTATATAATATATAGATCTGTGTCTATGTGTCCTATATTTTAAATATTATACGTATCTCTGTATCTGTGTCCGTATCCGTGTTGTGTCAGTGTCCATGTCAGTGTCACGTTGATGAAAAGTAAGAGATACAAAATATATATAAAAAAAGTATTGGTGATAGTATGACCCAGCAGCACAGGTTCCAGTGTGTTATCTGTTAACAAAAAATGTGGAAAGGATAAAGAGAACGGTGATGTTAAAGCCAAGAAAAAATAGTAAACAAGAAGCAGTGATTAATAAAGTAATGTGGGTAAAGATTGAGTAGTTGCATTTGTAGTTTATGAGTTGAAGAAGTGTGTTCTTTCTAACTTATTGTGTTGGCTATATATGTGACTAGGAATAATGTATTATGTGAATAGCAGTTAGAAAAAGTCTAGGTGCAAAAAACCTCTGTGGAAATGGGGGCTGATGTGAAGTGAATAATTAGCAGGAACTGAATGGCAGATTACAAACTCAGAATCCCTCAGCAGTGTTGTGAAGAGACAGCAGTGTTGGTTTTGGTCCAAACCCTATCTTGCCAAGTCAACACCACTTGACCTTAATAGAGGGAGGTGAAGATGTTGGTTTTAAGAAGGTAACAACAAAATTGGGGTGAGAGTGTTTGTTGCAATTGTAGAGTCATGAACTTTGTTTTCAATGTTAAAAGAAGACCATACAAACAGATACTGATGGTTTTGCTTCCATTTTGGCAAAATTGGTGGGGTTATGGTATTCCTCACCACCTAGCAACTTCCACTTTCACTTCACAACCTTGGTAGTGACTTGTGAGCCCACTGTACTTCTGCTTGGATCCTTGAACTTGCCCAACTTTTTTTGGTAGAAGACTACTTTATCCTTTATAACAAACAATTTTGTTTCAGTCAGATAAGGTAAAATCAGTGTAAACACTCAAACTTTAACACTAACAAACAGAAAATTCTACATTAAACTTGTGATCACTATTGAGTAAGTTAGAAGAGTTATTATTATTTTTTATCAGAAAAAGAATAAATAAATATGAACCACTTCAGTTCAAAGGTTCAGAAGTGATGGTATAACTCTTATACAAATCGAAAAAGAAAAATAGTTAATCTTTCCTTAACTCTGCTAAAAACCACCTACCGATAACATAACAAAACTCATGCATATACTCAAAAACCAACTGAGAATCTAACCAACACCTTAACACATCATTTAATCATCATCGTACAAATCAAAGGATCAAAACACCAATCCGAATAAGAAAAAACAGTTAAAGGTGCCTTGACGTAACCCAAGACCAAACCTTTAACTAAGAAAACCTTTACCAGAGTTATTATATATATAGCAAAGGGATGATTGATGCATGCATAGAGTAATGAGGAAGTTAATTTGATGATTAGTGTTCTACAACCCCAACTACTACCTCCAAACATGTGTCCCCAAATCTGAATCCATATTGGGAATATATGATATACACATCTTTCAAGCATCAACTTAACTTTAAGACCCTTTAAGTCCATATTCCTCCTCCTTATTCATGCATGCTAGCTCTAAGAGACAAGGAAACAGCATGGTCAAAAGTGGGTCAAATAAGGAGATTGAGTTGGAGTGAAGAAGCAAAAGTGGCTTTAAAAGGTTCACAAGCTCTTATCATTTTCCTGAAGTTGGAGAACCCACATTGCCCATCCTCTTTTCAGCATGCTCTGGCCCATTCAAGCTGTCCTCTTCTTCTACCAATTCCATGGATGCAATGCATCTAACCCCTCCTTCCCCTTTCATTAAACAATAACAACAAATGTGCTACAACCTCATTAATGCTTTCTCTCCTCAATCATTCACTTAATGAATTGGCAACATCCACAAGATTTCATGAATTCATTGGTTCAGGTGGGTTCCATGCTCACTGTTCCCCTTGGATTTGCCTTCTGCTTTGTCATGTTACTACAATTGTTGCACTCACGCCTCATTACACTGCCAAAATGGATAAGCAATTTCCTTGTTTTACCGACAAACGAGATTTTTAAACTACTTCTTGACAAAGCATCACCTCTTGCTCAATTCACACCACTTTATTGTGAGCATAAAACATCAAGTGAAAATTACTACTTTCTTTTATACTCCCCCTCTTAATTAACATGGTCCATTCCAAAGAGACCAAAACAGATATGGAAGGAAATTCTTAGACAAATCTCACAACACTTACTAATATTGTTCCTTTCTTTCAAATAAGAATTCTAGTTTAAGTCTTGCAGATGAAAAAAAAAGAGACAGTAACAGATTTATGAACTGTTATGTTATGATCGAGTTAAATACGACTGTATAGTTTATGTAATCAACTTGTGAGATAATATAATACTGTGATTGTGATAAGGGTTGGTCACCAAGTTTGATGGTTCCAGTTTCATTAACAACACCTTTAGCCAGGTTCTGAAAAGCCAAGTGAAAAGATAAACACTGTTGAATTTGCAACAAAAAAGAAACACTTGTTAATATTATTGTTGTTGCAGTAGGTCCTACGAGACATGGACCTCCTAGTTGATTCATGATCGCAACAATTCAATCTGGGTCCATGTGTGGAACTTGGTAGAACAAATGGAATCACGTGAATAGTTTTTTCACAGTAGTTTTTCGCAAGTAAAATATTTGCCAAGAATTTCAGCAAGATTTGGAAGTAGTTATGTGCGATTTATTTATGTACGATTAATATTCTCAACCACCAAAAAGTGACATATACGAATAACCAGCCAAATTCAAATTCAACTTAGAATCTCAAAGTTCAGATTGACAAGTAACTGATACACATCTTTGGCAATTGACAAGGAAACTGATATACTTGGGATGAACTCAAATGCTAAACACCGAAATTAAAGTCTTGGGTTGGTTACATTTGAGGTTACCAAACTAATTATTTTTGCTACCATGATAGTCAAATTTATTTCTTAAAGAAAATGGAGAAAGGGAATTCATCAAATTCAATACTTTTTTGGAAATGTGTACAGTGATCAGAATAATATGATCCGAGAACAATTTTATTCCCAAAATCGTAAAAAGATATGCGCCTTTTCTACTCAGAAAATGAAAGAATCCTTGTTCTGGCATGAGCTTTTAAACTTTGAGGTGTAAATGTATCTAGCAAGATTATTGTTCATGCATGAATGAATAACTATACTTTGTTGTTCTTGCTGAATAATGCAGTTTTGTTACACAACACTTACTGCAAACATATCAAACAACAAAATTTTAGGTTCAAGATTTTGCATGCACAAGGGCAATTAATTCCAATTATTGTTGGATTAATTAATAACTAGCCTAGAATGCACATGCTTCGGTCGAAGGCAGAAATACATGGTAGAATTATTTCTTTTTTTTTTTTTTCCTTTTTGATTGTTGTTATTTGAGGTATGATTATTGGTGTCTGTGTATTTGGCCATATATTGTCAAATCTGCAAGTACTGCAACCCACCACACATTCCACAAATATAAAAAAAAAATATATATAAAATGTGGTCTATTCTCTTCTTATTAACTTCCATTTGATTTCTACACATGTCTGAAGGATTGTACAAGCAAGAATGTCCACTTGTGCTAGTAGCACAGAGTGGAAACAAATTGATCTTTGCAGAAAGTAAAAGTAAAAGAGCTGATGAAGTGTGATCTTGTATGGCTGCTGAGTTAAAACATCCAAAACTGAAGTCAAAGTGGCCAACTTGGTTGAAAGCATGAAACTCCTCCATACCCTTCTCTCTTATACTTCCCTAACTCTTTTGCCTCTGATGCTCTTGCTCTCTGCCACAAATTAGAAAAATAAAGATGAATATAATAATATACTTTGAATTTGAACATTAAGTGACACAACTACTCATACCCTTGTCTACTATCAAACGTATTTCATGTTCACCATCTCTTATATTTGTTCTTATCCATCAAAACAATTTGCAGATATATATGAACTAAGAGGTTTTCATGCTTACTGATTTGAATACCACACAAAAGGAGCAATCATTAAAACAACACAACTTTATTTTACATTAAATAAGACCAGAAAATTTTAGAAGTAGGTACCTGCATTGTTTCTAAAGCATCTGTCTCGGAATTGAAGTCATAAAAGGTACTTGCTGCAGTAAGCTTCAAAGAAAGGAACTGCAAAAAAGCCAAAGGTGGATTGCTATTAATATTTGTAAGGCATAAAAGTATCTTTTCTAACAAAAAGTGAACACCATCTTCTTCTCTCTCTTTTACTTTTTATTTTGATCACTCACCTCTACTTGATGCTGCAAGGACTGCACATAGTTTATGATTTCATCCAACATTACTGCCATACCCATGGTCTGCAAACATTGATTAAAAATTGAAATATAAGAGTTTGGTTCATGAAGTAACACACAATTGGAGCTTTTGAAGGAAACATGTCTCTACCTTGTAACATCCTGGAACAATATTCTGTAAGCACCTTAATTTCTCATTGATTTTCCCTCTTCTAACCTGAACAACAATAAATGATACACAAATATGCATTAGTCCAAGTTCATCACAATCAAACAGACAAGAAAAGTAGCCAAAGTAAGATTGAATAAATTCATCTATTTTTATTTTTATTTTACTTTTGTGTTGGTATTTAACAATTCTTTCTAGGTTGGAAGAAAGTGAAGTTAGGAACTATATATATATATACACACCCTTTCTGCTAAACTATGACTATCGGTAGCTTGACCTCTTCTGGCTCTCACATGGACCACTTCCTTTGCTTTCTCCTCTTCTGTCACATTGCTTTTTGCTCTCTTTCCTCTGCCAGAACTCTGAAATTATTCACAAAAGAAAAACCAGATTCAGTCTTGCTCTGGCATGCATTTTCAAACAAAATTATCCAACATAAGACATGGTGCATGCATGGGGAAGAGAAGTGAAAAACCAGTAGAAGAAATTTACATGTTTTCTCTTGCTTCCACTTTCAGAAACTGCAGGAGTTGAGTTAGCTGAACTGGTCTCTGGAAGATCCATTGATTTCCTCTTTTTACCATCATGGATCTTGTTTTCTGCTTGGAAAATGGGGAGGGAAACAGGAAGTGCATTGTGGTTGACATGATGAACAAGGGCAGGGAAATTTTCTTCCAAGTTTCCTGGAAACTCAGGTTCCTGAGGGCCCAAGAAGGTGTCACAGGAGAATGGCATCAAGTTGTGCATAGTCAAGTTTGAGTTGTCTATGACATGTTGGTTCATCCCAATGAATTGGTTTAAGAGTTCCATGCTTGGATCAATGTCTAAGAAGGGAAAGGAAGAGGGTCTAATGCTTTGAAGTTGCAGATTTTCTGTGAATTCAGCCATGTGATTATAAATCACAGAATGAGGAAGTGAAAGAGTGTTTATGAAGTGTTTAAGTGGTATTTGGATAATGTGGGTTACACTTGTTGTATTTATACTGTGGAATTGTGGCTACATTGGTGAATAGAAGGTATTCTTAGGTGGCCACGTGGCAGCTCAAGCTTCTGTAGTTTTTGTTCCCTTAGTTGGCCCCTTGCACAGGGAAAAATGTCCAATATCATTAAGGACCCATGTTTTGTGAGAAAAGCACGCCTAGTTTTGGAGCTTTTAGACTTTTTAATTTGTGTTGTGCTATCATTCAATTTTTTAGCTCTAGTGGGAATTACAAAAAGTGCACTTGTTTAGTGGGGAAGCATGGCCTTGGTGCAAAATCTTCCAAAATATATCACCTTTCTTCTTCCTTATTCTATGTCACCACCATAACTTCCATTTTTCTTTTCTTCCTCCTCTTCTCATATTCATATTTATAACATAATGCAAACTCACATGCTTTCTGCTTTCTTTTCTTTGTTAAAAAGATCCATATCGACTAAAGATAAAACATTTTATAGTATAGAAGTGTTCAATCTCACTTAATAAATCAATTTTATAAAATTAGATTTAACTTAAAATTCACTTCTTAATATAATATCAGATTCATCTAAAGTTTAGCGATGGTCCAATTCTTATTGGATGATTATTCAGCATTCAAACTTAAAGATCATCAATTAAATTATAACATAAAGTTATCTAAAATTTAGCACGAGTCCAATTTTTATTTAACAATTACAGATTATCAATTAAATTATAACATAAAGTTTATCGAAAATTTAGCGTGAGTACAATTCTTATTTAACGATTACTTAACATTCAAATTTAAAGATCATTAATTAAATTATAACAAAAAGTTGATTGATGTATTCAATATTTTTTTTTTCTATTGCATTCTATTAGTAAGTTAACCACTTTTTTTCCCTCTTGAGTTTCTCTAAACTTACTAATTATAGAGACTAATGTTTTAAAATATAAAATAGATAATTAAATAAAAAAATCAAGTGAGAAACATATAAATTTATAAAAATACATAAATATATATGATTAATCCAAGTAAAATCTAAGAACTTAAAAAAAATTAAAAGCATACAAATAAAATAATGCACTACCATTTAAAAAATATCTAATTAGACTAAATAAAGAAATATTTATATTTGTTAAGATAGTTAGTTCTGGTTGGACTAAGTTATACAAATCAAAATTATACAAATGTGAAAATATTTCACAATAAAATAGTGTTGCATTCCAAAAAAATTTGTACCAATCAAATCGATTTTACCTACGTCATTGTTCACTACCCCAGTATTTGTCTACGTGCGAGAATTTCATCCATAAAACTATTAAAAATACAATATTTTCTTTAAAATAACTACATAATAACTTTTTTAATAATAAAATAGTAAATTTAGTTGTATAATAATTATATAAAAGAAGAAAAATGTCAAAATGTCGTTATTCTAAGAAGATTAATACATCAAATAATATGTTCTTTTTTACAAAGTGAGTTAAACTTAACTCAGTTAGTTAGAGATATGGAGTAACTGATTCTATATATTTAAGTTTAAAATTGAACTAAACTCAACTAACATTATTAAATAATATTAATATTAACAATACTATCAATATAATTATTATTCAATTTATTCTATTGTTTTATTATATAGATGCGTTTTATTAAAATATTATTAATTAAATCAAGTCGAACTTAATTAAAGATGAGCTAAAGTTGAATTAAGTCTAGTATGTTAACACCAAAAAAACTTACTTAATATCCGACCCAAAATGTTTTTATTAAATTGAGTAATGAGTTAGTTTAAATCAGACTCCATTAATACTTTTTTATACTCTATTATCATTTTTTTATAAAATAATATTGAAATTCATCTTAAATTCATTAAATGGTCAGATATCATATTATTAAAGTACTCACTAGAAGGGTATACAAGAAAAATTAAAATCTCAATAGAATTTGAAAAAGAAAAATGAGTAAAATGCCCTTTCACTGATTTTATGTGATTAATTATAGCTAAATTTATATTCTAATAATTTTATTGAATTTAATATTGTTGGAGATCACAATTAGAGATAAAGACTTTTCATAGTATATAAACAGTGTAAATCACATTTTAAGAGTCGGTTTTATAAGATTGAATTAAATTTAAATTTCACTTAATATAATATATAATCAATTTATTTCAACGAAAAGTTGGTTAACCTTATCAGATTATTCAAATCATCAGTAAATAAGATATTTTAGAAATCCTACTTAAACTATATATAAAAACTTTTCATATGAATGCAAACCTTATATGATGATATTACACCACAAAAGAGAAAAATTATTTATATATATTAAAGTAAATTGGAGAAAACAGAGAAAAGCACCCCATTAGAATGCATTAGAATATTTGAAATGGTGTATGATGCATACTGTGCACACAAACTGTCATTGTTAGAGTGCGATCTTTTCTGCAACTTGTTCTTCTGCCTTGTCCATACTTGAGGCCACATAAGCATGGTGCTTTATATTCAGTACCATGAACCTTTGCTCCACCCCATTAAAAGTGTTATTGTTACGTAATGGAGGAGAGGGTATAGAGCCATTAACTCACCAACATGTATGTGTGAGAAAAGGACGAAACCATAGCTTTCTTAATCACCAAGTCACATTAACACACTGTGTTTGGTCAATGTATCAACCAACCTAACCAAAGGCCTAAACATTATTTTCAAATTTAAAACAACCAAAATTTCTTTAGTACCAGAGGATTCTCTTGCAAACTCATACCACACCTACTATTTTATTCAAAGTTAAACTAAAGAAATAGTTTGATAAAACTAACTGATTTAATAAGATGCGATCATATCAGCACTAATGCACCGGATCTCATCAGAACTTCGTAGTTAAGCGTGTTTGGACGAAAGATGATCTTCTGAAAAGTTCTGGTTTTGTACTTCTTTTAATAAATAAGAAGAAAACTAACTGGTTTAATACAAAGTTCAGAGTAAAACTTCTTTGGTGGTGCTGTTGAAAAAACAAGGAAAAGAAGAAAGAGAAATTGAATGTACTCTTATATTTTATGTTTTTCTTGTAATACAGATTTGTATAATGGAGGTGTTTATCTAAACATGGTTTAGATTCTATCTCAGTGCAAAATAATTAAACATTTTTCCATAGAAAAACTGTCATGTATGAACTGTTCATAAACTTAATCTTGAATCTGATTTAAATAGGTTAAATAAATTTGAAAGGGTGTCCAAGTTGTTGAACCTTTCAATTCCTACTGTTCGGCCACAGAATTTGTTGTCCTATGTTTGCTCACACTGCCTCTGATTTGAACTGATATTTAAGAAATGAATGAACCAAACTTTGAAACAGCCTTCTGACATGTGGGGTGTGTGTTTGGCCTGCGGCAGTTCATTTAATTCTCATTAAGGGTTACATTCCTTGGTCTCACTCACACTCTAAAGAAACCATATGGGCATTCAAAAGTTGGAGTTGCCCCTATATGCAAACACACCCCATTGTAGCCTTGCCAAAAATGGCCATTCTTTTCATCATTTGCTTGTAGCCATTGACGGCTCACACAGAAAGACAAAGAGTTACTTCACTTTGAAACAAACCTTTTCCTATAGTAAATGTTACTGTATAAACGGACTCACACCGGCTGAACAATTAACTCTTTCAATTCGATCTGACTTTGTTATCTTCAACTTTCAGTCGGAAAAATATCTGCAAAAAGTATTATGATACTCAAGTAAACATTCGGTATTCAGTACAATAAATATGTAATAATGACGTACATTTATCTTAGTTGTTGGATCTATTTATACGGTTGTGATGAACCTGATTACTACTGAGCCGAGATTAGTATGTGGATAGTAAAGACATATTATCTAATTTTCCTTCCGTACGACTTAATCTTGTTAATAATCTTTTATCCTTAATGCATTAACATGTTGATCGGTCGGTATTCGATACCGAGTCATCCAGTTACCATCTGGCCCGATCGGTACTATACTAAAAACCCTTCATTACCCTTTTGCAAAACTACATAGTTAGAGTTTTGAAAACTAAATGCAAGAGCTTAGGACTATAAAGGATTTGGTTGTGATGTCACACTACCATATGGGAAAATATCTTCCATATTGTAAACGTGGAATGGTGAACTTGCCCATGCATTTTCCTTTAAGCCTTAGTATGAATCAAAGGTGTGCATCCAAACAAGTTACTTTGGAAGAGAATGCCATATGAAGAATGGCTAGTCTATGGCTACAATAGCTATAGGCCGGATTCACCTAACATAACTGTAATAGTCTTGACTTTTGACATTTGGGAGCTAAAATCTACTCCTTGCACTTGTTTTCATATACACCTTGTCTTCAATTCTTTAGGATAACATTTCTCATGACCACTAATATTTTCTTAAAAAAGTCATATATGTATGTCAGTTAGATACTGAAAAATGTGAGAGAAAGAGAAGAATTGCCGATATTGAGAAATTTATTTGGTGAAAATTTACTTGCACTTAACTCATTGTACTTTTCAGCAAGTTATATATATTAGCTGTGTTTTTCAAAATTACAAGTTAAATACCTTTTATGTCTCTCATTAACGTGATCAAGGTTTGAGAAAGATATTATATAGTAGGTTTGGCAAAACTTCTCTTTTGTTTTCATTACAAACTTCTCTTTTGTTTCATTACAAACTTCTCTTTAGTTCAGAAAAGATGAAAGTTTTCAATATCCTCTTTGGTTTGGTATCTCTTGGTACGTATCAGCACCCACTCTTGAGAGTTAAATGTTGAAAAAAATGTAACAGAAGTGATGCCTATGCAAGATAAGTATGAGAAGCTGATTTTGTGGAAATATGACTTAATTGGATATGCTTTTTAGCAAGTTCTACAATTCTATCTGCTCATTTCAAAAACGCAGATTGAATACACTTTTGTAGGCCCTTTAAAACTAAGAAAAACTATCAATACAAAACAAAGAGAGCAACAAATACTTGAGAATGACATGATTTGGTTCAAAACTGACACAAATTAACACATCCTCTTAATATTTCATGTGTTTTTAGACACAAAACGTGAAAGTTATCCCTTTTTCTTTTTCATTGAAAGTTATCTTCTAAAATTACATGAAACCGTTAATTTTTTTTTCTTCACATTCCATAGGTTGAACAATTGAATCTTTTTCTTCTTCACTCACTTTCATCCATCTACCTTTAGTCGTTTGGGTTTCGACTTTTGAGATAACACTTACAAAAAAAAATTCCAAAATTCAAGTATTCAAATAATGGGTACAATAAATGTTATAATAATTACATACATTTATCTTACTTGTAACGTGGATTTATAGTATCGAACTTCTTGAGTCTTAATTAAAACATACATTTATCTTACTTGTAACGCGGATTTATAGTATCAAACTTCTTGAGTCTTAATTAAAACATGGGTCATCATTAATACATACTTTAATAAATATACTTGATCTTATTAATACATACTTTAACAAATATACTTAACCTTATGTCATTCGTTCAGACCTTAACTATATATTTTTTATTCGAGGAAAATAAGAATGAAGAGAAATAATTTGGATTCTTTTTTTGAGTGGGGTTGGAGTCAAGAGAACTATTAAACCTCATCTCGATCGGTCGGTCTGTTCTTCCCTCCTTCCTCTCGAATGAACTCCTCGTCTTCGTGAATTTCGGACTCGTATGATACTTGAAAAAGACACTCTGATGTTCAAGTAAGACTTCGGCTCTCGACGCTTAGTGTATTTAGTTCTAGATGATGACGTACTTGATTCTTGAAATTTGTGTTTATTTATATAATTATTGTGGATCCTTCCTATTGATTGATTAAAAATTTAATATGTAATTAAGGATATACTATTTAATATTTGATTAATCGTAAATTCTCTGTTTAGATATAATGATATTAATCGACGTAATGGAATTCGAATTGATCATACGAACCGATCGGTATACACTAAAATACAATTTTGTGTCCTTTCCTGCAATGAGAAAGTAGATTGTTTTCTTTTAAAAGAAAAAAAATCAGTTTTTTTTGTGAAGATCGTAACCCACTGCACCATATGAAACTACAGCAGCATCACACACATTTAGTACATATATAGGGTATTAGGTGGTTCAATTTAAATCACCTCAAATCCCAATGTAGTCCAAATATAATAATTACAGTTAATCATGTTCACAGGATTCAACATTTCCTTAAAATATTTATCTGAAAACTATGGTGCAATCATATTGAACAACCTAGGAAAGATGACAGATTCAGTGACAAAATATGGTCTACTTTTCTTGACCTAAAAGATGATTTGATGACTGATAAGATGTCCACTTAGTTATATTTATGTCTAAATGCATCCTTCACATCTTATGGCCTTTGAAGGAAACATTTTGAAGCAGAAAAATTGTAAGTGGGTGCGTATGAAATCAACTATAAATGGAAAAGAAAGAAAGTTGCAATCTCTCAACAGTTCATTACTACATTAATTTGATTGTGGCTCAAGGATATCATTACTCTCACACTATTAACATATATTCCTAAGAGGGTTCATTGAATCCTTCGGATTTATTATAGTGCTTTTAACAAGTGATTGATTTACAATATCCTTGTAATACTATTTGCACATCAAACAAATTGCTTTTTAAACTTAAAAAAAATCATTAAATAAAAATTAAATTTAAAGATAAAAAATACTTAATTACTGAATTGACTAAATTAGATACTATTTTAAAGATTAAAAAATTATTAGTATTTAAGGTGATTTCTATTATTAATAAAAATTTATAAAATAATTTCTAAATTAGTATTTAAATTAGCTATAATAGTTTTAACTACTAATATTTTAATTTTTAAATTAGTCTATAAAAAACTAATAGAAACTAATTTAAAATATGAAGTAGTAAGTAGCTAAAACATTGACAGTTAATGGTTATATACCAAATTTAACTAATAAAAACTACTTTAAATATCAATAATTTTTTTAATTTATAAAATAGTCTCTCTTTTAGTTAAATAGTAACTACTTATTTTAGTCTCTAAAACTAGTTTTTATTTAATAATTTTTTTTATAATATTAGTATATGATCGTAATTTAAATTCCCTTTTACATAAACTTCTAAATTTTGATAACAACTCGTTTATATGTTATGCATACGAATTCACCTCCTCTCCCTCAAAAATTATAATTTTTAAATGTAGAGATTATCATAAAACACTACAAAATAATTATTAAATAAAAATTAATTTTAGAGATTAAAATAATTAGTTATTATATTCACTAAATTAGATACTATTTTATAAAGTAAAAAAATTATTGGTATTCAAATTAGTTTCTATTGTTAATAAAAATTTATAAATTAGTTTCCAATTTGGTATATGACTATTAATTAAGGTTTTAACTACTAACTATTTTATATTATAAATTAGTCTCTATAAGTCTTTTACAAAATTAATTTAGAATCTAAAATATTAGTAGCAAAACATTGGTAGTTAATCTAAATAACAATTTAGAAACTATTTTATAGATTTTTATTAATAAAAAACCACTTTATATACTAATATTTTTTTTTTCTAAAATAGTATTTAATTTAGTCAATATAGTGACTAATTTTTTTTTTCTTCTAAATTTATTATTATTTAATGTTTTTATTACTGTGGATTCTCACACTTATTTATTTATTGGTAAATCTTTTCTTGTGAGCATCTTATAGGATAATTTATGCTTACCACAACAATATAGTGTGTTTTTAAAGAATTTTTTTTGTTATTATTACAGAGTGGACTTTAAGCCTAACTCAACCCCATAAAACCGGCTCATAGGGTTGAGGTCTGCACCCATTTATATATTATGAAATGTCTTTATCTCTAGTCGATGTGGGATCTCCAACACACCCCCCTCCCGCCGAGAGTGATAGATAGAAGCTCGTGCGTGGGACTATATATTTTGGATGGTCCGATAGCGGCCCGATAGCGGGTGGCACGATAGGCCCAACACAAACACTCGTTAGGATAGGCTCGAAATGGCTCTGATACCATATTACGAAGTGGACTTTAAGCCTAACTCAACCCCATAAAACCGGCTCATAAGATTGAGGTTTGCACCCAATGAAAGACTCTAATCTCTAGTCGATGTGGGATCTCCAACAGTTATATTTTGTAAAAAAAATATAGAATATTTCTTGTTATTTAAAGAAAGAGGTAAAGATATATAGAATTCAGTAGATTGATCTTCAAAATTTGATTATTTGAGTAGCTTACAAATCCTCTTGTAATTTGTCGTTTTCCTTCTCATGCAAAATGAGTTATTTCTCCTTCACCATCATTCTCTAATGCTCCTTACAACCATGTCAAATCACACAACCTCAACCACCATAACCCCATTCACCTTAACTATGGAAGACTAGTATCTTAGACAAGTTAATTTTGACCAAATTAAGCATATAATGAGATTTTAATTCAATATTGAAAGATATAAATATATACAATTATTGAGGCATTGAAACATGACAAATAATAATAATTTGACTTGGCAACATACATAATTTCATTCTAAATTATAGATACATAAAATATTAAGAAAGAGAGAGATATAATTCATAACATAAGTCAACCAATTAAAAGAAAATTAGGTAGAGTGAAACCTCAAAAGATTAATAGGTTCTGAAATATCAGTGTTGTTAACTTTTTTTGAATGTTGTTATCGTAAGTTACAAAGTATATGGTTCGATAGTAATTATATATATACAATATATATAGTATAAGATAAATGTTTAATTAATATAATTAAAAATAAAGTATAACTAAAATTTTCAGCCTCATAATACATTTTTAATTATTTGATTTTTTTTCTTTTTCTTATTTTACTTTTTACCCTTGTCATTAACTCTATCTCTTTACCGTAAAATTCACAACTCAATATATATAATTAAAATAGCGCATCAGCCCATAACATAATTAATAATTAAGAATAAGATTAAAAGTTATCAGTGACTTGTATAAAAATAATTGAATTGAATTAAAATTTACTTAATAAAAGAATGCTTTGTTAATTTGTGAAAAGAATACTTAAACGAGATTAATTAAGATTGAAAGTAAAAAAACTATTTAATTGTACTTAGTATATTTAGTAAAATTTGATTAATTGGTCAAGAATTTAAAGTAGTATGTGCTATCAAAATAAACCAGTATAAAAATGTTGTGTAAAATTATCTATTTCATCTCTTTGTGCATTGTTATTTACGTATTTAAGATGATGAAGTTTTTAAAACTAGGTTTGTGAAAATATGAGTAGTTTGTTTGAAAAAAAACTAAACATATCTTATTCCAAAGCATAAAACAATATTTAGAAAAAACAATGAATTTTTTCAAAACACAATTCAATCCCCTTATTATATTCTTCTTATTTAAAAAAAAATTGTTGAAAGCATTTTATTAATTATTCAAATGAATTAAGTGTATAGGAAATTTTGTGAATACACAAGAAAATCATGAAATAGAAACCAATTTGTAGAAACCAAAATAATTTGCAATAGTAACTAAATAGAGACCATTTTAGAAACTAAAAAGAAATTTGGTTTCTAAATTAGTTTCTATTATTGTTAAATAGTTTCTAAATTGGTATCTAATTAGCAACCAAAGTTTTTCTACCAAATTTAGAAACTAAATAATTGGTAGTTAAAACTTTAGTTGCTAATTAGATACAAATTTAGAAACTATTTAACAATAATAGAAACTAATATAAACTAATTTAGAAACAATTTTTTTTTAGTTTCTAAAATGGTCTCTATTTTAGTTTCTATTGTAACTAATTATTTTAGTCTCTAAAAATTAGTTTCTATTTTATGATTTTCTTGTAGTGATAATAACTATATAAACATTTTCTACACTGTCATCTAACTATACAAGTTTACAAGGTAAACCCTTATTTTTATTTGGGTTTTTTTACTATGAAAATAATAATAATAATAATAATAATAAATTATATTTTGGTGTCATTTTTTTTCTATTTTTTGGTAAAGTAAATATGTAATGGAGAGATAATTGTATACTTTTAAAGTAAAATATATTAAATCATCATTTGTGTTATTCTGTAATAAATATTTACAATCGTATCTTGTTATTTAAAAAATTATAACAATTGAATGTTTATATCAAACAATTTAAAATGTTTACTATTCATATTTGTTAATGAAGTAATAGAAACTACATAAAGAATTAACAATAATGGCGAATCTCTTTCTAAACTCAAATTTGATTGGCTTAAGATATTAGTGCGAACCACTTTTATTAAACTCATAAATCATGGATGATGAGTTCATTTTCCTTTCTAAGTTGTTGTTTTGTCCCAACAAGAACAGAAAGAAAAGTTAAAATTTAGAACAAATCTTAGGAAAAATAAAAGGTGGATTTGGAAAAGTTTTTGATCAAAGCTTATCTGTTATCACAGCTGGTGATGAATGATGTCATATCAGTGAGTCTTTGTAACTATTATGAACACAGTTGATTAATGATCAGCATTTAATCATATCATAATAATAGTAATCATCATTTTTATTATTATTATCTCTGTGACCACAATGTCTTATCTGGTTCAAACTCTGAATCACTCTCATCTATTATGTGGTCTCTGCTTCTTGGTCTGACTTTTGCAAACAAGCTTCTTATGTAATGGATCATGCCTGCTTACTTGGCAATTCCACTGTGCTAATTACATGCTTGCTTCATGTCACAATCACCAACATTACAGCTGCATAATTGCAGACAAAAATGAACATAACAAGAATCAATTAAGGTTAATTGATTAATAATTAGGAGATTACACCATCAGATTCGAACACACCTTTCAACACACGTACTAGACACCAACACTTATATGACATTTATAAAATATGTGTAGTGAAGTGTGCAATTCAAAAAATATTGATTAGATTTCTAATAATTCTACCACCACTACAAGAAAATCATGAAATAGAAACCAATTTTTAGAAACCAAAATAATTAGTTACAATAGGAACTAAAATAGAGACCATTTTATAAACTAAAAGAAAAATTGGTTTCTAAATTAGTTTCTATTATTTTCTATTATTGTTAAATAGTTTCTAAATTGGTATCTAATTAACAACTAAAGTTTTAACTACCAATTATTTAGTTTCTAAATTTGGTAGCAAAAACTTTGGTTGCTAATTAGATACCAATTTAGAAACTATTTAATAATAATAGAAACTAATTTAGAAACTAATTTTTTTTTTAGTTTCTAAAATGGTTTCTAATTTAGTTACTATTGCAACTAATTATTTTGGTTTCTACAAATTGGTTTCTATTTCATGATTTCCTTGTAGTGCACAGTTGTAATACAATTTTAAAAAGAAGAAATACATTCATTTCTAAAAACTCAAATTTATTGTATAAATTTTTATTATGATTATAAATATAAAGAACAAATCTTTTTAAACCAGTCATGATAAATATCTTTCTGTTAAAGAAAAACTAAAACATATTTGTGCACATAAATTTTTATTGTCAATTTATATAATTTATAATTATATAATATATAGATCTGTATCTTCATGTCTTATATTTTAAAAATTATATATATTTTTTATATTTTAAAAATTATATATATTTTTGTATTTATATCCGTGTCGTATTATTATAACTATGAGTCTCTTTGTGTTACGTATATAACTTCACTATGAGATGCTAAAATGGAGAATGGGTTGGGCTTTCAATGTTATGTTATGTTATAGAACAAAACAGAAATGGGCACTAACTATCTATTAACTATTGCAAAATAGTTACCTAAAAATCCTACAACTATGGCTACTTCTTAATGTTGTGGCTTATGGGTCATCAAATATAGACCCCCTTTTGATATAAAGGGTCAAAATTATTTATTTTCTCCCATACTTTATGGAATGCAATTCATGTGAGAACTTGTACAACTTTCTCACTCAACCTGTCCAATCTCATGTCACCTTTTCAACATCCATGTCTATGACCTATCTAATTGAAAACTTTAAAAACCTAGATATTCATACATTTGACAAAATGAAAATGGTTATGTGTATTTCATCTTAGCTAGTTAGTTGTTTCTTTTCTGCTCTATCCTAATGGTTCTATCCCAAACCAAGATTCATACTAATCACAAGAAACATGTTTGAAATAAAGTTAGTATATTAGTATTTTGTTTTCACAAAATTGAGTTTCCAAGCCATGTTTACTTTTGAAACCAGTTTGGAATATATACTTAAAAACAAAAATCCACTTATCCTGATTAGAACAAAATCAAGTTATATTGCAGAAAACTTAATTATAGAAGATAATTATTTGTAGAGAAGATTTGCTCACTTTCCCATTCCCAATCATGCAAGATTTTTTTCTTTTACTTTTATTATAGTTTTTTCATATGAAAGTAGTGTAATTTTTTTCACAAATTAAAAGTTTGGATTTTTTTTCATGAAAATGGATAAATTTTACATCATTTAGATTATTTATAGTGAAAATCATACATGACTTATATGACGTCGGAGACGTCAATGTAAAATGATACAACTGAAGTCGTACCAATCATGTACGGCTTTATCTAAAGTTAATTTCAGATTTAATCAAAATAGTTAGGGTATCATATGACTTTTGTTTAATGAAATTGACTTTTGTTTAATGAAATTGACAAAGTCGTGCCGATAGAATACGACTTTCGATAGAGTCTTTACTAGTTTAAAATTGTATTCATGTACGATATTCACTCTAAAATCATTTCGAAAATTACGTACTAACTTATCAATTTTACCAAAAATCATAATTTACCGAAAAAATTGACACTACTTTTCTACTATTCTTTATTGAGTAAGTTTTTTTATATTAGCTTTGTCGACAAAGATATACCTACCACGTTTAACTCCACTACAAAAATCTAATTTGATATTGAGTTATTTTACTTTTCTCCTGTTGATTCTTGAACCAAGTTGACTGAGAGAAGATGATGAGTCACCATTTATCACCCTCTTGGTTGTTCAAGTTTAATACCATACCCAGATGTGGCAGAAAGTTATAAACATGTGTGTGAATAGTAAAATATTATAGAGGACTATTCTCATTGTTTGTATATTCTTCTCACTGAATTTTCATCCAGAAGAGAACCCAATGGAAGATTTATAATTAGGAGAAAGGAGAACCACATTGAATTCATTCTTATACCAAATCAGACATCATGGGACAATTGAAAACCAATAAAAAAAATGTGGGTGAGTTGTAAGATTCGTAGCAGTGTTTCAATCCTGGCCCACACTACAGCAACAACAACCTTAACATCAAATTTTGATTTGGGAGTATTTATGCTATATATCTATTGTTACTGTTCATGGAGGTAACCATGGAAAACAATATCACATAAATTCATCCATTTAATATATTGTTGATAAAATAATAAAATGTTTGTATTAAATATAATGGCTACAAAACTAAAATTACAATTAGGTCTTTAGAATATGTGGTATAAAGTAAGAATATTGCTGTTTTTATAATGCAATTTTTTTGTTATAATTATAATGGTCAAAATCATATTATTGTGGTTAGTAATAGTCTATGAGGTCGGACATGTCTCTTAAATTGTGTGTCAATGTCGGATACACGTATCGGGTGAAGTGTTTAATTTAAAAAAACATTTATTAGATTTATGTCAATTCTAACAATTCAAGCATTAATTTATATACATTAATTTTCTAAAAACTCAAAACTTATTATATAATTTTTTATTATAATTATAAAAATAAGTTACAAATCTTTTTGAAACCGTCATGAGAAATATCTTTTATGTTAGACATTATTATGCAACTTAACATCTCAGTTAGACTTACACTTCAAACAATCATCTGACAAAGAATACTTACAAATGCATAAAATCACTTAAATTTCATTTTAACGATTAACTTGTTACTTACAAACAAATACATAAAACCATTGGAGGGGACAAGAACATTGCTGTTCAAAGAACTAAAAGGAGATTTTATCCTATAACTCTTATTTTCTACCCTTGAAGAGAAAAAGGGAGATCTTTATTGATGCTAGTATAAAATATTATTTTTGGTCTAAGATCCCTTTAGCATCTGTATTTGGAACTCACTTTTTAACTGCAGACTTGTGTTTACAAAGACAAAATTCTCCTTCACACCTATTATTTTTATTAGCAACACTCGAATAAGTTTCTTATTAAGGGATGAAACTCCTTGTCCAATGTGCAAAAGGTGATATTACCTGCATAAAATATTAAGTTATAGAGTGCAATTCAAGAGAATTTGTTCTGACTTAAATAACATAGCCAATTTCAAGTTATTAAAGATTTTAAACTTAATCCAATTTCACAAAACTTTCTTACACTGTAATTTTGCATTCAATTATAAAAAATAAAATATTTTAATCTCTACTCGAATTAAAACACTATAATTTTGTCTTGAGTATGTGACCAGTAACTTGTAGTAATACACTGTAATATTTTTATTCTTCTAGAAATGAGGTAAGATGCTGAACAATGAACATGTCCACCTTTTACTGTTTCATGGGGCAGAGACCATGAAAAGTATATAGAAGCCATGATATGGAATTTGTAACAACAGTAGTAGTTTTTTCCTGTCTACAGAAAAAGCAACAAAGTTCATGTTGTTCACATTGACAAAATCCACAAAAAATATGTTGCACTGTATACTAGATTCAAACCATGTGTACTTATATATCTGGTGTAGGCTAATTTGCATACTCATAATAGCTCTCCTCTGCATATATATGCATGGTGTTTTGAGTTTTGATCAATGAGACTTGCCATGTCTACTCCTTCAAAGAGTATCATTTGTTACAGTGAAGAAGATAATGAACTTAGAAGAGGGTCATGGAGTGTTGAAGAGGACAATCTTCTTATCAATTACATTGCCAATCATGGAGAAGGGAGATGGAATTTGCTTGCTATAAGTTCAGGTAATCCAAGATAAGAATGAAAAAAACCTTGTTGGTGATACTCTATTTGGTATTTTTATACTCTTCTGAACAATTTGCATGCTAATTCTGATTACTTTCTTTATCTTTTGTGATGACTAATTTTTCTCAAAGGATTAAGGAGAACAGGAAAGAGTTGCAGATTAAGGTGGCTAAATTACCTAAAGCCAGATATTAAACGAGGCAATTTAACCTCAGAGGAGCAGCTTTTGATTTTTGAACTCCACTCAAAGTGGGGTAACAGGTGAATATCTCATAATTACTTGTCTTTGTGAAACTGTGTTTATTCAAAATTGTAATATCATAGGCCGAATCCGATGAAGAATTCGATGTTGATCTTGTTTTAAAGACACTTTATGCGTATCGAGAGAATTATGAGAATTCCGAAAAGTTAGTATATAAATAAAGGAAAACATTTACTATGAAGAAGGATTGAAAATAAGACCAGATACAAAGGTTTGAATGTATATATACTAGGAAAGTCTCTAAGAAGAAACAGACAACACAATAGGTTAAGAGCATACTTGTTCTTGATCTTAAAGGTTTCAGGTCGCCTACTAACTTGTTCAAAACAAAAAGCTTTTTATTATTCTTAAGAAAGAAGCAAAATGGGACACCATGTGCTATGCTAGTCAATTTCAAAATAACATCCTTTCTTTGGATTCTTATTCCCACTTTTGTGATACTTGTAGGTGGTCAAAAATTGCACAACAGCTGCCAGGCAGAACAGACAATGAAATAAAGAACTATTGGAGAACAAGGATTCAGAAACAAGCAAGATATGTGAAATTTGAGACACAGAGAACAACAAGATTTCTAGAATTTGTCAAGGGTCTACAGACGACAAGATATCTTCTTAAAGCACAAGAATCATCTCCTTCAGCCAAGTCACTCCAAGACCAAGAAATTCCTCTCCCTTCTGATGGTGGTTCTCATTATTCATCATTTGGGATTGGGGCAACACCAAAAACACAAATCACTTGCCAGGGAGGTCTCAGTCACTTGAATCAGCATGAACAGAACTCAGACTCTGTACACAACAATGGTTCAAGCATTTCCAATTCAGAATCAGTAAATATGCAAAATATGAGTCAGCATTTGGGGTGCACTACAAATCAATTTCAGGCCTTAGATAACTATGATTTTGGCATCTGTTCATATGATTGTTACAACTTAGATAACAATGCCTATGACATGGATTCCTTCAACCTAACAGCCACAGTGATTGGTTGCCAAATATCAGAAACCAAGTGGCTAAATATGGAATCTGAATGTAGCACAAGGAATAATGATGAATTTTGACAATTTAGGAACATACAAAGATGAAGATTTAGATTTTAGAGAACTCTTTCAGAACCACTCACAAACTATCTTTTATATGTAGTGCTTGTTATTAGATAGATAATCAATTGTTGAATAACTTAGCTACCAATGTAAATGTTAAGAATTTTATAATTTATGGTATATCTAGATATGTTTCTTTTTTAAATTAATACAAAAAATGAAAATGTGAGTGTAAAACCATGACACTATCAAAGATTTCATAAATATGCTTGAAGTGCAGCCACAACCAACTTTGATTGAACATATTATTTCATCGAGAAGAAAGTGAAAATTTGCAAAAACTGAGAAACGTTTATTCTTGAAATATATTCTTTTATTAAAAAAATAGAAACAACTGGAAGGTATTTTTTCATATTCTTCTTTTCTGTCAGCTTATTTAACATTTTCCTTAATTCATATGTTGTTTGATGAATCTATTTATATTTAAATGATTTTTATTTTTAAAAATAAATCAGTAATAAAATTTAGGTACGTTTTTTAGAAACTATATACAAGTGTAATACTTTCTCTTAAAAATCAATTACATTAATCATAAAATTCTATTACTAAGTTAATAGTATATAATCGTGTATAATATATACAATAATTACACATAATTTGATAATTATAATTTTTTAATAAATAGTTTAATATTCTTTTAAATAAATCATAAAGAAAAAAGTGTATGCAGCTACGAAATTATTCCAGTTTAACTAATATTATTGAATTTAAATTTTAAATATATAATTATATTAAATATTTCAAAAAAATATAATTATCTCTCCTAAGCAAATTTGAAATCTATAAAAAAAAAACTCCACTCAAAATCAACCCACTACTTATCTTATGAAGAAAAAAAAAATCATACCATGTAACTTTTGCCTTGCTTAACCTAATTTCATAAAAGGAAATTTAAAAGTTACATTAATTCCGCAAATATATTACTGAAATTAAAAAACATAAAATTTTATTTACATTAAAAAAAATTAAAAAGAAAATGTGTTAATCGAACGGCCAGGATACACAGTTTCTATCACGGAATCACAACCGTCCATGTGTGCTAAACACCCGATCTGAGTCGTTCATTCAATCTTTATAAAGTAAATTTAATCACTCTTGTTAGGGTTTCACTGCAGCGAAAACAGAGCAGGGACTCACTCTTTTGCAGCGGCACTCGGTGGCTTTCATCTTCTTTGGGTGAGGTAGGATTCTGACACCCTTTTAGAATTTGAGTCACTCTACAAATTCTTCACCAAAATCAACGGAGAGAGGAATACAAGTTCTCATTTTTAGGTTTTTGTGAAAAATTTGTTCATTTGCGTAATGGCTGCTATGGAAATTTGATCGATGATTCTGTTTTGCTTTGTTCTGAGATTCTGTTTTTTTTTTTTTTTTATATTTGTATTTCTTCTAATTAGATTCAGAAACATGTTTCACCTTTAGCATTATCTGGCAGTGATAATAATCGTTGGTTTCTCCGAGTTTGATCATCTGTAACCTCACAAGTGACAGGAATCTCAGTCTTAATTGTTGTGTCACACTTTTTTGTAAACTATTAGGTGCTGTAACTTCTAGCGTTGTTTTATTTATTTATAGGTTTATAGATAGAGTTCTTCTCGTCTTCATGATACACTGTCTCAATGGGAGAAGTGTAACCATTGAACTTTCTGACCAATGTATAAGTTTTAAAATCGGTAAATGACGCTGAGTGAGAAAAAAATGGAAGATTGTTGTGTTGTTATCTTCACAGTGCTGAGAGTGTTTGGCTTATTCGTGCTCAATATGTTCTGTAATCTGGACAGTTTGTTGATGAAAAATGATGAGATGTGACTGGGATTAAAAAGTTGTTTCTTCATTATTTAGACCAGTGTGGTATCTGATACAGGTTTAATTAGTATATTCGTTGATGATTAGACTGTGTTTGTTGTCAGATGTTTATGTGTTAAACTTTCATTTTATAAATCTAATCTACAGTATTTATCTAATTCCGTTGTTTGTTTACAGTTGTCAAGATGTACACATCAAGGAAGAAAATCCACAAAGATAAGGATGCTGAGCCAACTGAATTTGAGGAGTCAGTTGGACAGGTTTATTTTTGGTTCTTTACACTGTTGTTGTTGCTGTATGCTGGAGCCCAATAATCAGTTTCAAGTGCAATGATTAACGCATTGTTCATAAATTGTTGTTGCAGGCATTCTTTGATCTTGAAAATACTAACAATGAGCTGAAAAGTGATCTGAAAGATTTATACATAAATTCAGCCGTGTAAGAATATGTTTTAATGGTTGTTTGTGGGAAGATAATGAAATTTTTGCTTGTCTCTTGACTATCATTTTTCATAATCTACAGCCAGATAGATGTTTCTGGGAACCGCAAGGCTGTGGTTATCCATGTCCCCTACAGATTAAGGAAAGGATTCAGGAAGATCCATGTCAGGCTTGTGAGAGAACTTGAGAAAAAATTTAGCGGGAAGGTAGGCAGAGTCTTGTCCCTTTTGTTATACGTATGGATTCAATAGATTGGAAATTATTCTTGTTATCCTTAACATCTGTTGTGTCTTTCACTTTCTATTCTTTTCAGTATCTCTTAATTCTCCTTGGTCTGTAGTTGAGTTTCTCTTTATATGCAACTGTTTTAAAGTTACTGTGATGACTTAATAAAATTAGCCATGAAAATCATCTATCCTTTTGAGGCTTCTGTAGTTCATGTACTTTTTTAAAAGGTGTGATACTTCTTTTGTTATATGTTAATGACCTTTAATCTTGTACTGTAGGATGTAGTCCTGATTGCCACCCGTAGGATATTGAGGCCACCAAAGAAAGGTTCAGCTGTTCAGCGTCCACGCAGCCGCACACTCACTGCTGTGCATGAGGCAATGCTGGAGGACATTGTATTACCTGCTGAGATTGTTGGAAAGCGGGTTAGGTATAGAATTGATGGTTCCAAGATTATGAAGGTACAGTTTATACCCAAAGAACTTCCTAAGTTACTCTTATTGTGTGTTTAATAATCATATCTAAGTTAACCATGCTACTGTGAGCATATGAATGTAATATCAGAAAATAAATACTTATGCTTAAATTGCTCTTGTCTGCATAGGTGTTTTTGGACCCCAAGGAGAGAAACAACACTGAATACAAGTTGGAAACTTTTGCTGCAGTATACAGGAAGTTTTCAGGCAAAGATGTTGTATTTGAATATCCTACAACCGAGGCTTAGGTTCCATTTGTAGGCTTTGGAATTTGTTTCTGAATTACATTACATATGCTGGATGCTGGTTTTGTTGAGTTGGTTTTATTTCCGAATATCCTTTAGGGATTTTAGAAAATACTGTTTCCTGGTTTATCAATGTAGAATTTCATATATTTTCTTATAACATCCAAATGTGATTCCCTTATTTCTACTATTTGTCAATCGATGTTTGGTTCTTTGCCTAAAGGTTACTGATGGTTTATTTTGGATAATTTTCTTTATAAATGCATATTGAAGAGAATAAGCAAGAAAAACAAAGTTTAATCTATTCTATTTTTATATGTAAATTAAAAATAAGCTATATATAATTTAGTTTTAACATGTAAATCTTATTTGTTAATTATAAACCCAGAATTGATATTTTAAACATTTAGTGTAATAATGTTAGTGTAAGGATGAGAATGTGGTGAATATCGGTTAGATAATGTAAATTTTCAAAGTAAAAAATTGTTTCAATTCTTTTGAATAGCGGGGTATATTTGTATGATGTTAAATATTATCTGAATAGTTAAAGAAAATAAAGATTTTATAAAAAAATGATTTAATATGAAAAACACATTTTCCATGTTTCGTATTGTTGAATATTTAATAACATATAATTAGGTATAAATTTCAATTCTTTTCAAGATTCCACATCGATTAAATTAGTTAAAGTGTCACATGAGCCCTTAAATTTTCCATAACAACCGAAGATCCTCATGCTTGTTATCAAATTATTCTCTAGCCATATAAAAACTCTGTACAAGAGTACATGCAGCAAAGCAAAAGGCCTCAATCCTTATATACTATTAAATATACCAAACTATTTCTCTTTTCTTTAGACCAAGCATATCTCCAAATAATTGTTCTAATCCTTTCGATATGTAAAGATTATTGAAGTGAAATTTATCCTTTCAAAAAAAATATGGTCAAGAATCATATCAACTATGCTGAATTTTGTTTGTCATCAAACCATTTCTCTGTTAAGGTAACTACAATAATACAAAAAGAATACCCTTCAATAAATAGAGCTTCTATTGCACCCTATACAATATGGATGGAGGTCATCTGCCTTCATCAAAAGAAGAGGTAGATATAGAATTTCTAGAATAATCCTCTATAAAACTACCACTACCACCTGAGGCCCTGGTAGTATTACTAGGATTGGTATTGGTCAAAGCAGTAGATGTAGTTGTAGTCCAATGTCCTGCACGACCTTGAATTCCTGGTTTACCTGGTCTTGGCAAAGTGAAGGAATCACTTGAGAGCATGAGATGAACAGCATTCATGTCAGGTCTTTCAATTATGCTTGATTGGCAGCACAACAAACCTAGCTGAATGCACATTGCTGCCTCGTCACCATTGTATTTACCGAGAGTTGAATCAATCAATTCCATTATCCTCCCTCCTTGATAAAGCGACCATGCCTGCAGAATTCAATGAAGAAAATGCACAAGTGTGAATGAAATGGTCACTTTATTTTTCTTAATGATTGGTTTGAGTTTATGGTTTGAAATTCATGTTAATTCCCTTTGACCACATAAGTCAAATAACAGGGACTAAAATATACATATCATGGTTCCATAAAATGCATGTTCTGTTGTCCAGTTTCATATGTTAGATCTCACCAAAAATGGTTTCATGTTAGATGCTCTATGATGTCATTTCAATGCAAAAAAATTACTGTTTACCAGCAAAGACATAAACCAAATTATATATGATTGCAGACGATCAACGAGGTCTTTTTTGTGTATGCAATAGTCAGACTGAGGTTAGAACACTTACAACCCATAACAAGTGGTTTCCAATGACATCGGATCTTACTACATAATCAAGAAATAGCAAAGCTGGCAAACAAATCAACGTCAAATGAAATATGATCACAATCACAATCACTTCCCCGACAAAAGTTGGTAAACCGAATAGTGGTTTATCAAGAAGAAAAAGTAGGGATTAATGGTTGGCATGTGACCTTTATCCATGCCTCAAACTCTTTTGAAATTTGCACCCTGATTATGGAACAAGTTTTTGCGAAATAAATTTTAACACAGGAGTGTTCTAGTGCACAAGACTCCACTATTATGGATTGAAGGTAGAAGGGTTAAAACTATGCAATCTTTATAGGTGGAGAGCCTAATTTTTTACTAGACTTGTGACCATCCCAGTTTACATTACACCTAGGTTCACCTTTAAACAGCTATACATGGTAACAGAGAAAACACTTGTGGAAGCAGTTGTGTCGCAGAATTAATTCAGAAGCATGCTTGTTTGGGTAACCTTAACATATATAAGTGAATATCAAGAACAAGCATCATTACTAATGTAATGACACAGCAGTTTTCCATTTTATTAATCCTCAGCACAAGCTTAGAAAATATGCATTTTTCTTGGTAAAAAATATGTAAGTTAGTTAATTTATAACAAGAATCTAAGTTCATGAGCATAAGTTGTCCATACTAAATTTGCATAAATGTCTGCCATCTGATCAACTTACATAGCTCAAGAGATCTGCTTTTTCTGGCCCAAGTCGCATATCTTGGTTTTTTCTCCCACTAACTATTTCCAAGACCAGAACTCCATAACTGAAAACATCCGTCTTCACTGACAGATATCCTCGCAATGCATATTCAGGAGCCATGTAACCACTGCATTCATCAAATATAAAGTGTTAGGATACGAACACCTGAATAACAAACACCAAGAAGGGAAGAGTCTACTCACTGTGTACCGGAAATCTTAAATGTCTGCACGTGAGAGTCTTCCCCAGGAAACAGCCTTGCCAAACCAAAGTCTGAAATTTTCGGAACTAACTTGTCATCCAATAATATGTTACTAGCTTTAATGTCCCTGTGTATAATTCTTTCTGGGGCCTCTTCATGCAGGTAGAGAAGTCCTCTTGCCACACCAGTAACTATTCTGAATCGTTTTGCCCAGTCCAAAGATGAAGACTTCCTCTTATCTGAAAAAATTTTTGTCTTACAACTTTTGTCAATCATTTTCCACAAGCAACCACAAAACAGAAGTAAATAAATAGGCGAAGAAACATCTTTTCTCAATACCAAACAGAAAGTGATCAAGGCTTTTGTTAGGTAGATACTCATAGACAAGCATCTTTTCAGGCCCTTCTGCACAACAACCAAGTAATGTAACCAAGTTCTTGTGCTGAATTCTGAGTAATAGCATGACTTCGTTGGTGAATTCTTTAACTCCTTGTCTAGATTCCAATGACAGCTTCTTAACCGCTACTTCTTGACCATTTGGCATCATTCCCTGCACAAAGCATGCATGATATAATCAATTACATAAACCGTCCTTCTCAAAAAAATTGGAAAAAGGGTATAGTTAGAAATTGAATTGAAATAATACTTCAGTAATCTTACTGATTAATTTGCTTCCTAATTAAGCAAAAATCGTCGTTTTAGTTTCTAAATTTATCAAACGACCAGAGTCATTTTATCCCTGAAATTTCAACAATTAGGACCACTGTCTCATGACTGATCTTTGGTCATCCAGTGACCAAAATCTAAAACGACACTTTTATAAGAATTCATAATTTTTAAGAATTTAACTAGAACTAGAAAGCAATCAAACTGAAAACACTTTTTATAATCATAAATTACTATGGTTTGTGAATTAGCTTTTTTGTCCGAGAGGCATAACCTGGAGAGAAAATTAATTACTAGAAATTTTTGGTTAGAGAATACATTTGAAGATGAAATTTGGTAAATCACTTGTATTTTGGTTTGTGAATTCTATTTTTATTCTCAAGATTCTATAAATTAGTAACTATTTTAATTCCTTGGTCCCACGTGTGCCAACAAGATCTTCTTCCATAGTTAATAGAGATTTTAATACTTGAAAATTACAATTATATCAATTTAATTTTTAAATTTTTGTAATTGTGTGACTTAATTTTTATACAGGTTGCAATTTGTTGATCAGGCTTGTGACTGAGCCACCAAAATCGTAATTTGAGAATTGGAATCAGGGAACTAAAATCACAAATCTACTATACCAGAAAATCTAGTTGTTATTAAAATGGCAAGAACCAAGAACAAAATGTGCAAATTTGATTTTGGTGAGGCAACTAATTAGGTATTGAAATTTGAAGAGGAGAAAGGGGAATGGTACCTTGAAGACAGGACCAAAGCCTCCATGACCAAGCTGGTTGAGGCTGCTGAAGAAGTTGGTAGCGAGTTGGAGAGTGTGGAGGTCGAAGATCAGGTCCAAGGAGTCCCCCGGCTCGGTGGGATCGTCGTGGTGGTCGCCGCCGGCGTCGGAGGTTGCGCCGCCCTTCCTGAAACATGGGCACAACCAGGAGAATAAGGTCATGAGGACAACGTTGTTAAGCACGATTTCCGAGGTGGCAGCACTGACTATTCAGTTGACTATGTTGTTCTGTCAGTCTTCTCAAACCAATGTTTCAGGTCTTCCTTCCGCAACCCCTCTCTGTCTTATTGTTATATTATTTATATAAAAAAAAAACTTATATATATATATATAGTTATTGTTAAGTGAAATAAATGTTCTTGTAATCTTTTTTTTACTAGAGTATATATTTAGGTTAGAAATAATGGTTTCTAATTTTAGAAAATATTGTATTCAAATGATTTCTTTTGTCTTTTTATATGTTAAGATAGTTTCTTTTCATTTCCTTACCATTACAATAATAATATCTGTCTACACTTTTATGATCGAAAATGATTTATCTATACTTCAATAAAATTTAAAACTCCACAAAACTCAACAATTTATCATTTTAACTGTATGGTTATCTGAACATACAAATTTTAATTTTAATAATGTAATTTTCATTTATTTATAAATAGGATGAAAGGAAAAGAAATATAATAATTTCGTAAAAACTTAATTGTAACGTTGCAGGTCTGCGATTTTATGATAGCAGTTGTCGTAATTGAATAATTAGTCTTTTTTTAATGATAATAATATTGAGTCAGTCAAACACGGCAATTTCCCTCAATTGTCTTCCAACATTAACGCATTTATTTCATAAACAACACAAAAAAAGCAAAAAAAAAAACATGAAAGAAAAGTGGGGCCATTATCATGCAATTTCATTTTGAAATGATCATAATAGGTTATATCCAAAAAATTTACAGCAATAAATAAATAATTAGAATAATCGAGTTTACTAAGCACAGAAATTAATAAAGAAGTCACCAATAACATGATTTTAGTTCTAAAATTCTGATATGTTAAAATCATGTTCATTAAAACATAATTTTGATTTGTTTAATTATCTGCTAATTAGGTGAAGTTGGGCTCTTTCTTTAAAAGAGGAAGTGGTGTAAATGAAACACAATGAAAAATTAAACAACAAAAATTGTACACACTTTTGTTAATTAATTTTGTAGTGTTTTATGTACATTACTTTTTTTTAGGTTTGTGTGTCTGATTTATTTAATAAATTTAAATTTAATAAAAAAAACAAGTGGTTTGCTAAAAAACATGAAAATTGTTATTTAATATTTTATTTATTTATAAGAATATTTTTAACAAATACAAAACAAAATAACAAAATTCTACCACTTTAGTTCACCTATGCCTGAAACAAATTAAAGAAAAGTAATGTAGATGAAACACAGTTTCACTCCAAAAATAATCAACATAACTCAATTACTATCATGTATAAGTTTTGTTTAATTTTGTATTTAAGTTATGCTTATGTACACAAAATACGACTTATTATTTATTGTTGTAAAGTTTTAAATTTGGTCTATTTTAGTGATTTTAAGATGAAATTGCATCAAAATAGTTAAAAAGTCAAAAAAAGTATATATATATATTATTTTTCTTTTTTCTAATAATATTATAGCACTTGTGGAGAAATTGCTTAACAATAGTCTTTTAAGTTGAGGATTTATTTAAAAAATTTCGTGTAGGATGCGACAGAAAATTAGGAAAATAATATATAAATTTTAGCAATATATTAAATATGTAATAAATTACGGACATTTTTTTTCAAAACACATGATTTTATCATATTTCTTAGCAAGACATGGTTTGGAAAATAATATGATTTTAAAATATTTAAATATAGAAAACATAAATATAATTTTAAAATTTTTTCAAGGAAAGATCAAATGAAATGAATTGATTAACTTTCACAATGTTGACCATAGAAGCTTCAACTTCTTGACGAGATGATTCTTAATGACATGGTTAAGATTATTAGTGGAATGCTATTTGACTATGTTTTAACCCTATAATTCTTAATGCAATGGCTAAGTTTATTGGTCAAGGAAAAGAAGGCGAATTTGGAAATATAAATAAATGATGAACACATTTATTTGGTCAACCAAGCCATTGCTACTCTTTTTTTTCTCAAATATATATTTTTGACACCAATGTTATATACTCCATAGACCATGTGAATAATAAAACACAAAGAAAAAAAGATTTTCTCATAGTCAACTATCTTTTTTCTATGTTCAAAAAGTTTTTGTCTTTTTTATGTTCATAAAGTAATTAGTTTGGAAAGATTAAGAAATAATATTAGGATGATGACAAAAAAAAATAAAAATAGTGAATATATATATAAGTTTTTTTTTTCTTTATATTATTAATAGTTTTATGTATAACAATTTATAGAGTCAAATCATAATGAATTTTACATATAAATTTTTCTCTGTTTAAAATCTAAGATAAATTAGAAGTGAATTTTGAATTTTTGATGTGGGATGTCCAACACCCAATAGCAGGTGATCTGATAAGATCAACAAATTCTCGTTAAAATAAATTTTACATGATTTTAAGTTTCATTCAACCTTATAAAACCAACCGACTTATAAAATAAGATTTGTACCCACTTATATATTATAAAATATTTTTATCTTTAATCGATATTAAATCTCCAATCATTATTATTACTCTAATAAAAAAGTAGGAAATTCTTGTTTGAACAACTCATTATTGTTTTTTAAACTAATATGAACTTGCTAATTTGACATAAAGTGAAAGAACAATTTCATTGAATTTATCTTTAAGACTTGTCTACTAAGATAAAGATAAGGAGGTGAAATTTATTAATTGCAAATACCACAATATTTGAATTCAGTGAGAAGATAGTTGTTTTGAATATTTAAACTTAGTTTGGTATAATTAATATAGTTGATTACTGATTAGTTAAGATCCCCTTATAAAAAAATAGAAAAATATTCAAAATAAAAATTTTATGTTTAAAATCATATATTTGAAACAGATTGAAATTCTAAATTTTGAAACAAAATATCATAGTTTAAAACACGTTTTAGTATTTTCTTTTTTAAACTTTAATTTATGTTTATAAAACTGAATTGATATTTTGTTTTAAAAAGGAAAATTCATGTTTATTTTTTATAATTTTTTTCAAAAAGTTACGAAGCATTAAAACTGATTTTTAATTTTCGAATGATTAAACAATTATTTTACTAATCATATCTTAAATATTGAAGTGAGAGTTCACCAAATATGGAAAGTATTTATATGGTGCAACAACATATAAAATTCCATTATAAAAGAAAGGACCCTGAAGCAACCCTGCGTTTCCACATTTGCCCTCACAACAACTCCAAATTACTATTCTCGCATCCATTCACGTCATCGCTTCAATTCAACCCGATCTGATTTCTACGCCGCCGTCGATGATCGATCGCCGTTAGCTTCGTCATCCTCGCTTTGCGCAGTGTCGGTGTCGTCGTTGCGTTTATAGGAAGAAAACGACGACGACGACGGTGAAACGCTGCGTTGCGTGAAACGATAAGAGAAACCGATGAGGTCCTCTTCTTCGGACAGGATCAACATCGCTGCCAGTGCTCAGAAACTCGATGTCGATAACCGAATCGCTCTTCGATTCTACTATCGCATCGCCGATAACATCCTCCGACAGGTCCTTTTCTTCGTCTTCCTGCTATTTCAATGTCGCGTCCGGGAATTTGGGACGGAAAACCCTAGGTGTGGATAGATAGAATCTAGTTTAGAACTTGTTTTGTCTTCTGAGAAATATTTAACGTTTTTTTTTTCATAAATATGTGCTTTTATTTCAATTCATAGATTTTATTGTTCGCTGATCAGAGAGAGAGGATAATAGGTTTACTGAAAAGTGCAATTTATGTTACTGAATGTGGTGCAATATTTTGTGGGATAGAGGTGGTGGTTTTTGTATTTGATAAGAAAGAGAAGCATTTTTGTTCGTTTGGGATTTTGTGTAAAATGTCGTTGTAATATTTTAGAAGTTCCTATGAAAGAGATTGAATGCATCAGAGTAATAACTGGAGTTAAAAGGGGGTTTTTAGTCGTCCCCTTACTCGTGAGAGTATCATTTATATGTAAACCATAGAACATGGGTTTATTCTCTTTATTCGTATTGAAGACAATTTGAATCTACTAATTGCACGTAAAGCTGGCAAATTGGCTATATTCTAGAGTGTACCTCTTTTGTATTGACAAGAATTGAACTTAACTAGGACTTGCACAGAAAGCTTTAGATTTTACAAAATATTTCAAATTCTTTTAAGATAGTTCATTGTTTAATCATGAAATGCATTGTTAGATTTGAATGTGTAATGTGGGCATCTTAGGTTTGCTTATCAAATTTCGTTAGAATTTAGAATGTACCACGGGATAGTAAATGCGATAATGCTAGAGTGATATGAAAAATGACGTGCATGAATGTAACTGTCTGGTTTCATCTTTGCCTTTCCCTTGCACTATTGTTGCTGGTGATTAATTTTTTCTCTGTCTCAGCATATTATGTGCTTTTACTGATAGTTGTTTCTGCTAATGTATTTTCTTCCGTCCTGGAATTTACGGTCATGCTTTATTTTTTATTTATTTGTGTTCATGGTGTGTTCTTGACTGTTTAGTTGCACTGCATAAACTGCAAGCTCAAACTATGGTTTTAACTTTGCAGGCTGATATCTTCCGTGCTGAGAAGAATATTATTGACCTTTATGTCATGCTTTTAAGATTTTCTAGGTAAAGCATTTGCATCAATATTTGGTATGTAGTATTTTTTCCGTTAGTTGAACTGTTTTAAAAATCTGGACTTGATTGTATTTGTTACTTTGTCATTGAATTGTGTTGAGGGGTCCTTCATTTTGTTTTGTTTGGTTTTAGTTTGGTGTCTGAGACAATACCACGTCACCGAGATTATAGATCATCTCCACAAAGGCAGAAAGAATCATTGAAAAAGGTTAATTGTTGACACTATTCTCCAAGTGAAATTTGTTTCTATAAAATCCTAATTTTAATCTGACTTTTAATTTCTTGCTATAGAAATTGTTAATTTCTTTGAATGAACTGGAGAAATTGAAACCAGTGGTCCAACAGAAGATCAACGAGCTTAACAACAATCTCCCATACCAACAAAATGGGCATGGAAAATTTAATTCAAATAATTCACTGGATTTTTCTCCCGTCAAAAAGCTAACATCAGCCAGTTATGGCCAAATAAAGGTAAAATTTGTTGCATGAGAATTCACTCAGACGAAGGTTGTCATTCATTAGTAATAATCTTTCCCTAAAATAAAATCTTTTATGTTTTTCTACCCCTTCTGAAAAGAAGTTTAGCATCCATACATTATTGTATATTTGACCAGGCAGCCAGACCTACTATTAATGGGGAGCTTCTTTACCAAGGATCTAGGACCCAACAATTCTCTTATGTCAGGCCTGTGGAAGAGCATGTACGAAGACTGTAAGTATTGGAGTCAAAATTAATATATAATTGACTTCTTAGTGGTGGTGGTAATACTGTGACAGGTATTGCATAGACATGTCAGTTTCTTTTTTCACGGGAATAAAGTAATGTGAAGGGAAGCTTTCCTTTCATCTTTTGGTTGTTTTCTAGTATCATGACAGTTATAACATTTGCTTTTCCAGGCTTATAACCAGCTGCTGGTTGAAATGCAATTTATCTTTGTTACAAACTGAAAAGAGTATTTGGGTTGTATACTATTGCAGATACATTACGAAATTTTAAGATGTTGCTGGATATGATTTCCTGTTTCTGAATTTCATTGGAAAACCTTGAAAAAATTGTTAGTAAAAAACTTTAGAAAGTTAAAAAGAGAATTTACTATATGTAAATAAATTAAATAATAGGGAAATGGAAATACATTTATATCTTCAAGAACTAGCAACCGGATACAGCAAGGTTTGATGATAGTTTTGGTTTAAAAAAGTGCTTTATTATGTTTGATCTAGTAGCACTGCTTGAAATAAAAGTTTTAGTCTATGTTGGCTTTTCAAATTAGTTCAAAGATTACTTGTCCGGGCTCTTTTTTTTGGAAAATAAGAGGTTCCCTACATTTTTGCTGATCTTTTGTAGATCTATAACTCTTCCACCTCCAAAGGAGGAAACTCTCTCTAGACATTCTATCCTTGGTCCCAATGGGTTAAAGGGGCAGTGGAGACCACCTTCCACTGATAAATGGGTATGTGTTTTGGATCTTTATGTTTTAATTCTATTCTATTTGATGATTGTCCTGACTTTTTTGTCTGGATGTGGATGTAGATCAGGTATCCAAACAACATTGATCTGTCGCCTATTGAATTACCAAGGTTATTTCTTATTTTAAGTTTCTCTAGTGCTTTCTTTATTGTTGGCTTTCCAAGTTATTCTAAGAAAAAAGTTATTTGTATGTCAATGGTAGCCTTTTTTGAAATGATGGAACTATATTTGAAATCATCTTTTAAAAGGATTCGTTGGTTCATCAGAGTTCAATATTTTAAAAACCAAGATTGTTGTCCATGATGCTTCTGGAGCTGGTTTATCTATTTATTTTTATATTAACTATGTGATTATGTCCTTCCTACTTTTGGAACATACAGCCTACAACATTCCTTGGAACATGAATCTGTGAGTAAGAAAGATAATAGCATTGCAGAACACTATAAGTCAGATTTAGATTCACTTCTTACCCAAAGTGAGGACTGCCAGCCCCAGCCCCAGCCTCAACTTCAGCATGATCAGGAACCTCCTTCTCTTATTTCTTTTGAAACAACAGAAACCACTCCTAAAGTAGAGGTTGTTATCAGGCAGCCTTCTCCTCCACCTGTACTTGCTGAGGTACAAGATTTGGTCTCTGCAGTGTCACCTTGTGTTCATGAGGCAGGATGTAAGGCAGAGATTTCATCAACAGATAGTTGTGTTCATGCGGAGGCTCCTCTGCAACTGCACATTGTGAGTCAATGGCATTTTCTTATCTATTTTTTGTGTATTAATTTTAGGTTGATGTTTCTGGGGAGGAGGCACAGTTAAGTTCGTGTTGAGTATTTAGTTTTACAATTTCTAAATTATTTATCATTGAATGAAGTTTGACTTCATTTCCTCTTTCTAATAATTGTTTCTATTTCAGTCAACTTCTTTGATGGAGAGTTTTATGAAGCTTGCCAAGTCAAATACAAAAAAAAATTTAGAGACTTGTGGTGTCCTTGCCGGTTTGCTTGTAAGTGCTGCTCATTTTTTTTTTTTTCATTTGTCTTAACCTAAAGCTACATGCAGAGGTAGATCAAGAAGGGTCTTGGAATCCCTGAATTGAATTCTGGATTAAGTGACTCAGAAACAGTATTTAACTGATTGCTCTAATCCTTGCAACTATGTGTGTGTGTATGTATGACTATATAGTGTATGCTTATGTTCTTGTGCAAATACAATAACACTTCCCTTTTTGACTTTTCTATTTATTATGGATCAACCTGACGTATGCATGGTATTTGTATGTACTAGTTAGTAAAATTTTCCAAAGTTTAGTTGAGCTCCAATGGCTTAGTCTCTCTAGCCTTCAATATTTTATGCTCAACTGTTAGGATATTGATTGGAATTTTGTAAAACACCTGATCTGCAGAAAAACAGGAAATTTTATATCACTGCCCTTATAATCCCAAAGCAAGAGTCAACATCAGATTCTGTAAGATTTTCTTTGACCTTAAATATTTTGGGGAATATGTATTACTATTAGTCTGTAAACATTACATTTATCGCTGTTCTTCCTGAGCAGTGTCAGACTACAAATGAAGAGGAAATATTTGAAGTGCAGGATAAACGATCTCTTTTTCCCCTTGGGTGGATCCATGTGAGTTTCTAAACTGTGTTTGGTAGAAACTAGCACAGATTGGGGAAGATTGTTTGTCATTTTGTAAGCGCATTTTCATCTGGTGTATTGAAGAAATACAATGGTTACCCGCATTTCTTATAGTTTTACTTTATTATTCTTCCATTGTTGTAACACTGAACTATATTATTCTGAATTGACAGACACATCCTACACAATCTTGTTTCATGTCGTCAATTGATCTGCACACCCACTACTCCTATCAGGTGAGTTCATCTTTTAATTAATCTCCAAAGACATTATTTGTTTTTGTCTTTGGACGTCTACATGTTGTGTTTAATGAGGAGATGGTTGAAGTGAAAACTGTAGAACTACTAATGATAGGAATATTTTATTCTCTAGTTATGTCTCTAAATTCTTGTACTGTTTTGTATTATTGTAACTGGCCATCCTAGAATCAGTTTTTTTAACTTTATTAACCGATCATATCTAAATTCTTGTTTCTTTAGATTATGCTGCCAGAATCTGTTGCAATAGTCATGGCGCCGAAAGATAGTACAAGGTAAGATCACATCTCAGACGTCTTTTGATGAATTGGATGATAGAAAACGCATCTCAGTAACAGAATTAATGCTTTTGTCAAATTCTAAAATGATCGCAAGTTTGCTATATAGAAACGTGACATTATAAATTTAGGAATCCCAAAGACATAATAGAATCTGGAACGGAGGCAAAAGCATTTTTTTTAATAATGTAACATGGAGAAATATTAAGCAGATCTCGAATTCCATGATTGTTCCTACAAATAGTTAATAATCCATGTTTCAAAAAAGAGTAAAATATTTGTCAAGAAAAGAATACTTGAAAAGAATATAGTTGCTTCCCTCTTGTTTGGCATATTCCTACATCAGCGTATTGACCACCCCTTTGCCCCCATAAAACTGGAGATAAATTATCATATTTACGCAAGGTATCGAATTTCGGGCATTGTGTCATCATTATTTGAATTTTTTGGTCTCTGAATATTAATGTGTTAGCTGTCATTGAGATGTTTTTCCTACATGTTTTATAATTACTTTTTCCAATTTGAATGCACAGAAACCATGGCATTTTTCGGTTGACCAGCCCTGGTGGAATGTCTGTGATTAAACAATGTGATCAGCGTGGCTTTCATCCACACAATCCGCCTCCAGAAGGTGGTCCTATTTACCAGACATGTACAGATGTATACATGAACCCAGATTTAAATTTTGATGTCATTGATCTTCGATAAGAGAGTTATTTATGCCATCATTGTTTATATATAGACCAAGCTTTTTCCTCTTATACATATAGGTTTTACTTTTACCATTAATTCAGCTGTGGCCATAAGGAATGTCCCAGTCGTGTTTGTAAAAAGAAATCTTGCTCGTTGACTGTTTAATTTTAAGTTCGTATTGCTGTGCTGCATGCACGCATGCACATTTGTATTGCTATCAAACTTGTGAAGATCCTATCACTGGTTACTGCTCACTATGCTGTTAGAATGCATATACTGATTTGAAATGTTATTTATCGCATCTTGAATTCTTCATGACTTCCTTCACTTATGAAATGTCCTCTCATGCTGATCAAAAAAAAAAAAATAAAAAAAAATGAAATGTCCTCTCATAATCATTACAAAGTAACCTAAGAATGATGCATCTTCTGCTTCTAATTGTGTTGGCTTCCGTTTGATGCAATCCAAAACATATGACTCTGATAATGATATTCGCCCACTCCCCCCTCACTTGTCAACTTCACCAGTTTAATGATCTCAAATAAAATTTCAAGTTTAAATCTTGAAAAGCTTTATTTTCTTTTGCATGTCCTACAGTAACAAGAATAGTTTATTATTATTTGTTACTAATTGTCTTGTTCTTCGTTATTTATATCTAGTTCTTATGCTTTATTCTCAGCTGTAGTCTTTAGATTTTCTAGTCCAGCATTACTCTGAACATACATAAATTCTAGGACGTTTTTGAAAATACCAAGAACTTCTTTGAGATTCAATACTATTTTTCACTTTGTTTAATTATTTAGTGTTTCACAAGACTAAAAAGTTTACAAAAGAAATAAATTTTACCTTTCTACTTTTTTTGCTACATTAATTCACACAATAAGCATGAGTACATTGATAATTTTAGTTGCCGAAATGACAAAGAAACCTAAAAGGTGGACACATGTTCAAACATGGAAGAATGCTAACAATTTTGTGGTTCCACCAAGTGCTAAAGAACTTTTCTACCTAAGTAGAATGCTAACATTTGTGAAAGGGCAGATATCTTATACAGATATTAGAACCGTGGAGAACACAATATATCCCATTAGAGCAACTTGCTTGGTTTTAGGATTCTTAGTAGATGACCAAAATACATATAAGCTATTAAGGAAGCCTAGGATTGGGGTTTTGCCCACTGCATAACAAAACTTTCTAATTATGTTTTTGTCTAATACTACTAATAAACTAGATGAACTATGAAACAATACTTCAGAGTGGTTTTCAAATGGAATCTTATATAATTAAAGGAACATAGTCAGAAGACCAAGTACAATACATTCATATTATATAATATTCAATTTGCATACCTACAAAAAATAAACTAATTTCTTTTTATGTAGAATTCCATCTAAATATTGATCTCTTGAAGAATTTACTACTGTTGAAAGATAGGAAAGTTACTACAGATTAACAAAAAGAACTTAAAATTACTACTCATCTATGCCTTATCCCAATGGATTCATTACAGGTCACTTGGAAGATAGGTTCATACATGCATAGCTAAATTATAACATGATTGATCAACATCTTTATTCCAATCAAATTTCAATTCAATGACAAGTAAAGTCTTGTATTAAGAACATACACGTTTTATTTTTATTTCTAAATGCATGTATATTAAATAATGTAGTTTGATACCATTTAATATTTACAATTTACAGATGAACAAAAAATAATTTTAATTTTAATTCTAGAATTTATATACATAGTCTTTTTTGAAACCTTACTTGTTTTCTCTATTTAAATACATGTTTCAAATGCATATTCATATCCAACATCCAATGTAGTTGTTCTTCATTATGCATATATTTTGACTTTATTTTCATATTTCAATTTATACATTATTATTCTTGCTTTTATTAGATTTTCAATCGTATATTTACATATTTTTATGAAATATATTAATACAAATTGTATTATAGTTCAAAACAACTCAATCAAACATCATAGATACCATTTTGACGTGAAAAAAATGAACTATAAATAATATATAATTCATAACATTGTTCGTAACAAGTGTTTATAGTAGAATTATTTACCATGTTTGCAATTCGATTCTCAACTACTACCAAAGTCTTTTAATTTAGAAATTGAAACTCAACATCAAAAATCAGAAAAACATCTTTAGAAGTTTAGATCTATCCCGATTTCAACGATAATCTCTATTTAGACAATAAATGAAACAAAATTTCATTCAACAACTAGACATCAAATATGCATATTAACTTTATTTAATAATCTCAAAACTTTTCCAACATATTATTACTACCTTAGTTTCAACTTTTTCGGATAACATGTTACAAATTTGTTTGCATGCAAGAGAATGCTTTGGACAAAGCCTCTAACCACCAACAACCATAGTACATTTCAATTATAACATTAATGTTCTCAGATCTAGATTTTTTCTTCCTACGTCCAATTGCCCCTACACCTCCATAACCATATCTAATAATATTAAATGTAACAAACAAAATGTTAAATATCCAACATATAATATGATACTTTAAATAAAACACAACTAATCATAACAACCTTATTTGTAACGTCTACACCATAAAATATATGCATAGTTACTATCTATGAAGCTCTCGGACACTCATATTAAATGACGAGTCGGTGTCGGATACTTATATCGGACACCGACACTCGTATGACATTTGTAGGACACGTATCCGTGAAGTGTCCTATTCAAAAAGTATTTGTTGGATTTCTGACCATTATAGTACGATTCTAACACAATTTTAAAAAGAAAAAATACATTAATTTTCTAAAAACTCGAACTTATTGTATAAATTTTTATTATGATTATAAAAATAAAAAATAAATCATTTTCAACCAGTCATGAAAAAATATCTTTTTGCTCCAAAACATAATGTGGAACATACTTGTGCACATAAATCTTTATTGTCAATTTATATAATTCATAATTATATAATATATAGATTCGTGTCCTCGTGTCCTACATTTTAGAGATTATACGTATATCCGTGTTCATGTCTGTGTCGTATCAGTACCCGTGTCAATGTCTGTACTATATAGGTTACTACTCTTATTAATTTTTTTATCAAATAACTAAAAAACGTAATACTGCTGCTTAACCCACATATTGAACCTGGTCCAATAAACCATTACACAATAATAAACATAGTTTTACTTATACAATCAATTTCTACTTATCTCAAAGAATAATTCATTTTCAAAAAAAATCTTTTCAATTTATAATTATATTAGATTCGATAATTTTAAATTATATTTCATATTTAAGACCATAACTTTAATTTTTTGTATTTTTGTGTAGACAATGTCATTTTTGTACTTGTTTATTTCTTTCACATTACGAAATATATGATGGATTTAGTATTAATATTGATTTTACGTGACAAACGTCAACTACTAATACTACGAATTATACAATCCATAAATATATTTAATATGCTATTTATATTTTTTAAACCATTACAATTGCACTAAAAACATCTAACTGTTAATTTTAAGTTGAATTGCAGGTTTGGTGATAATAATTTACCTAATAACAAATATATGATTTACCATTTTGATTTCATAACAACTTTAATATAATGTATTTTTATAAGAGAAAATTTCAATATTATTCATATAATATATGTTTCTTCACATGCATATATTTCATAAAATATCCCAATTTTATTCCAAATTTTTTAAGCCAAACATAATAAACTATTAAAATATATTAATAACTTTAAATTAAATTTGTAATCTAAAATAAATAAAAAAAAAAAAAAAAAACCTAGGACTAGATATGAAACAAAATTTGTAGCATATAGTACTATTATTTTCCTATCAAATTTGGAGTTTCATCTTATTAATTTACATAAAAAGAGAAATATTAATCCAACATGGGAGAAGAAAATTATAGTAACAACGGAAAAAAGAAGAAATCAAAGAGTATAAAGATTTTGGTGAAATTAGTAAACCAATGTAATATTAATATATCTTATTATATATACACAAAATTGAATCTATAAAATAATTTAATGACATTGTATATTTTTAATATTAGAAGACACTCTTTAAAAAAATCTTGTACCATCAAACTTTTACACTCTTTAAAAAAGGTTTGGTGCCGATTAATGTAATTTTTATTGTTAAATATTTAAAAAACTCAGAAAAACCATTATATAAAATTTAAAAGATTTAAATCTATACTTGTTTTATTTTTAATTTGGAACTTCACAGTAAAAATGTAACCACTTATTTTAATTTATAACTGACGAGAAAACAACTTACACTTTAGGTTTTACATATATTTTATTTTATTTTGAAATTACAAAATGTCCTATTTTAGTCATTTTTATTTTCTTGGGCTAGCATTTTCTAAATACTAAAGATTCATCACATAAAAAAAGTGTCGGCAAATTTGAAAAACTCATTTTTTTTTGTATAATTTGTTTATCTATAAAACTAAATTTTAATATTTTTAATAATTAAAGGATCCAAACTCATCTCTAAATTTATTTTACCCACTTTTTGTGAATGAATATGAAAAAAATAATTTTTTTTATCAAATTACAGTAATTTTATATATTAATTACTAAGATATGTAAAATTTTAAAAAATTATTAAAATAAATAAAAACTTCATCTTAATACGATTGTATTATAATTAGATTTAAATGAATATAACACGATTTTCTATAAAAATTAATTAATTACATTAAATTGTGTCATATTAATACAATTTCAATTCAAATACACTCCCAATAAAATTACACTACATCTTAATGTTTTGAGTGAATCCTGGTTAATTTCGGTGTTTGTTGATGGCGGGGAGGATTTGTTTGATTAAGTCAGTTCTCTCTTCAATTCCACTATTCTTTATGTCATTATTCAAAGTGCTATAAGTGGTGGCTGACAAGTTAGTTCGGATCCAAAGGAATTTCCTTTGGGGGTGGGGTTCTGACGGAAGGAAGATCGCTTGGGCCTCTTGGAAAAAGGTGTGCGAGCCTCGGGACTTCGGGGGTCTTGAAATCATTGATTTAAGGACTTTTAACTTGGCTCTGTTAGGTAAGTGGATTTGGAGGTGGGGTACGGTTAAGGGAGGTCTGTGGAAAGAGATTCTCGATTCTAAATACGGTGGTTGGAGAAGTTTGAGAGCGAAAGTTAAACCTAGTAGGGGCTCCCTTTGGTGGAAAGATTTGAAGGAGGTGTGGGCTTCAGAGGATTGGTACAAAAGTTTTGAAGATGGGGTTGAGTGGAAAGTTGGTGATAAAAAGGAAATTTCATTCTAGGAGGACAGCTGGTTGAGTTGCGGTGCTTTGGAGGGAGTTTTTTTGAGATTATTCTCTCTTAGCTCGGCCAAAGCTGCTAAGGTGGTCGAGCTCGGAAATTGGTCTAAAGGTGTTTGGATTTGGCAGTTGAGCTGGCGTAGATCCTTCTTCGATTGGGAGAAGGTGTTGGAGGAGCAGTTGGGTCAGTTGCTACAAGGGGTGAAGTTGGGTTTGGGGGAGGTGGATAGTTGGGTCTGGAAGGTTGGGGGGTTTCAAAGTTTTACAGTTAACTCAGCTTATGTTCGGGTAAGGAGGGATCGAGGTGGGGAGTCCTCTCCGGTATACAGTAGGTTGTGGAGGTGTAAAGTCTTGCCTTATGCTTTATTCATGGCTTGGAGGGTGTTGGAGAATATGATTGCGTCCAGGGTTAATTTGGTAAGGCGTGGGGTGGTGGTTGAAAATTTTGTGTGTTGTTTGTGCAGGAAGGTTGAAGAGTCAAGTCATTTGTTCTCCGTTTGCGACTTCGCTTGAAGGGTCTGGTGTCTTTGCTTTGAGTGGCTTGGAGTGTCATTCGTAATTCATTTGGATCCTCTGCAAAACTTTCTCCAGTTCAGGTTGAGCTAGACTTCCGATTTGGTTAATGATGTTTGAGAGGCAATTTGGGTTGGAATTGTGAGTGAAATCTGGAAAAATAGGAACTCGGTCATCTTTAATGGAGGAGTGACAGATGTGTTAGAAGTTTTTGCTTCGGTGCAAGTAAATGTTTGGTCTTGGATATTTGCAAAGTCCCGCTTAGCTTATTTTTCCTATCCTAGTTGGGTTTTGGATCATTGGGCTTGTATGCGGCTGACACTTTAAAGTTAGTTAGCGTTTGGTTTGGTTTGACTGTTTCTTAGTCCATTTGTTATGAGTGTCTACCTAGGAGAATAATTTTATGTATTCCTGTAAAAAGATTGAACCATCCCTCAAGTGATTCCTATTTATTTATTTTTTATTGTTGATAAAAAAAATGGTTAGTTTCGATTTGGAGATTTTCAATTTTCCATCACTAAAGATTATCATGGAAATGACGAAACAGTGTCCTCAATACTTGTTTTTTTTTTCTCCCAATGAAAAGCTCTTTTCTTCACACATGACAAGGCATCTTAACGTGCACCACCATCAACACAACCACCACGACCTACATAAACGAATTATTATCTATTTGCCATAGCCAAAATACATTTTCTTCTGTGTGTGATTTTGGATTGAACAAAGCAATATGATGAGAATATGAGGCAAGTCTCTAAAGTGCATTGCATTTTTAGTTCATATTTTACTTTTGGTTACATCTTTTCTTGCACCAAACAACTTTTTGTGGTGATGCCACTTCTTGATCCAGAAATGGTTTTGGGGGTCCTTCAAATAGTGGTTGGGGTAGGGTCCCATGTTGTGGCTAGAATTCAGCATCCCAAATAAGGGTTGAAGGACTATTTTGTCATCAAGGTTATGAGCTTATTCATTTTTCCAATTTGGGAGATTGTTCACATGCCAAGTTCACAAAAATGGGATATTTGTCTTGCTGAAATCAAGAAAATAGTTATTATGTGGTGGAGAGACTTTGGCTCCATCCTCATATCTCATCCCCCACAACCCATGCCATGTACACTACATGCCCATCAAGGCCTCAAAAACCTATATTTTTTTTCAATTTACAAATTTATCAACAAAAAAAAAGTTAAACTCACACAATGTATAATACAACTCAATAACTTAGACAAAATGCTATTTTGATCACTAGTGTACGTAAAAAAATTAGGGTTAAATATGTTTTTTTTATTTCTGTTATTCGAATTTAACTTGTTGAATATTTATAATAAGAAAATTATGTATTTTTTTATAACAAATAAATTTTTAATATAATATTATAATATATAGTATTCGTGTTATCGATAAGTCTGTTATCGATTATCAATAAGTCAGTATAAAATATTTTAACATTCAGTTAACTCTTCATCTTCAACTTAAATGATCCATCTGGTGTGCTATTTATATTGAAATTATATTTGTCACGTAAAAAGAAAATTACAATAACCTATTCTTATACTTTACTTATTACAAATAGTTAAAAATTCTAAAGTTTAGACTATGGATAAAAATTAATTTTACGTGAAATTGAGAAACAAAAATTATATTTAACTTAATTTTTTATAAAAGAACCTTCCAAAATTAATTCTTTTATTTATAGATAGCATTTTATTTGATAATAAGAAATTGAATTTGACCTGTTGAATGAAAAGTACTAGCAATTTATGTGACATTACATTTTGCCATTGATAGAAGTAAGGTATGATATTTGGCAAGCATCATATTCCGGCCTTTTAATCTTTAGGCTAAAAACAATAAAAAAAAAAAGTCTCTTTCATTCATTTATCAAACCAATTGAGCAAGTAAAAGTGGATAGATAGCATGTCACATAAACTTTCTCTTTAATGTTCATTATTTATTGTGGAGTCAATTGTCAAACTACACTTCAATATCACATTTTCAGAACATGGGAAGATTGTAGATGCATTTTAGTTTTTATAGTTGGGTGTGGTATTAACACTTCCCATGCTAATAAGGTACTATTTTTTTTAATCACTAACAAATAATAATATAAATGACATTGTTGAGGTACTCCAATCTAGGTATAAAATGCTTAGTTCTGTCTCAAAATCTGCGTATACACTATAATAAAATCATTAAATAGAAACTAATTTTAGAAATTAAAAATTATTGGTTTCTATATTAGTTTCTATTATTGATAAATAGTTTCTAAATTGGTATCTAATTAGCTATCAAGGTTTTAACTACCAATTATTTAGATTCTAAATTTGGTAGCTAATTAGATACCAATTTAAAAATTATTTATCAATAATAGAAACTAATTTAGAAATAAAAAAAAATTGTAATCTCTAAAATGATCTCTAATTTAGTCAATATAACAACTAACTATTCTTATTTCTAAAATTGGTTTCTATTCAATAATTTTCTTTTAATTTAGTCAATATACAACATACTATAATACAAAAAATAAGAAAACAACATAATTCATGTCAAGGATATAAGACATGACATCTCCACAAAAGTATGTTGATTCTTTGTTCCTATTCAGTATCTGAGATTAAATCACACTCAACAAAATTCCCTCTCACCCAAATCAGAATCTACCTAAAAAGAAGAAGAAGATCCTTAACCATCAGTAATTTTAAACATTTATATACATTAAAATATCAATCGAAAAAAAATTTGATTTTGAGAATTTATATATTACGATGTACACTCCTCAAGTGATAGAAAAATTTTAAAAAATCTACCATTCTATTATTAAAAAAATCTTATGTCTATGATGATGTAATAAGGTACTATGGTGTTGATCTTTGTCAACTTCATCATGATGTGAAATTTGTGAAGAGAGTGAGAATGGTACCTAATGAATAGAAGAGTGGTTAAGTGTAACATTTTTGCAGCACTAACCTTCCTTTGAATATTACAGATTTTGTTGGCAGATGAGAAGTTCTTTCATTGCACCTCTTTCCTAGTTATACAACAAACACATTTCAAAGGTTTTGAACTAAGGGAACTTTATTAATTAATTCATTAATTGTATTTGTTTATTTCCTTGGAACTCTAACTTCATCATGTTTCAACAAATCCAGCAGATTTTTCTTTACTTTTAAAGTTAACCATAATAATTGTTGCCTTAAAATTGATGATAAGATGCAAGAGAGGATGCAATTCTGTTCCCCATTTTCTCAACTAGTTAATACAACTAAATTTCCTATTTTTTACATCTTTTTTTTAATCACATCATTATTAGTAATATTTTTTAATTTTTTTCTACATACTATATTAATTAAATTAAATATTATTTTAAAAATATCAAAATTAATTTTTAAATTGATATTTTTTTAACTTTAAAATTTAAATAAGTATATCAATTTAAAAATTATTTATTAATAATAAAAATTAATTTAAATATTAACAATTTTTTATTCTATAATAATAAAATTTATTTAATCAATATAACTATTAATTATATTTATCTTTAAAATTAATTTTTATTTAATATTTTTTAATAATGTATTACGTTATAAAGTGACGTGTGTGTTTTTATAAAAGAAATAGTCATGTAACATTGTTGGATAGAAAAATATGAACCTACTTTTCTTTTTCAAGCATATCCTCTTCGATACCAATTTTCAGTAAAAAATTAAAAAACACACACAAAATAATTAAATATCATAAAAGGTTTTGTTGTGAAATAAGAATAGATTACATTATGAGATGAAAATAATTTAGAAACACAAATGAATTAAAAGAAAGAATACATAACTTAAATAATAAGTGATAAATATAATAAATGATGCATGTAAAATAAAAATAGAAACAAGAAAAATGAGTTTTAAATTATGATATTTAATTTAATTAATAGTAATTAATTATTTTTGTATGTAAAATTAGTTCTTATCTAATTCTTACAGTGAATTATAAAATATTGTCCAAAATCATGTGATCATTTCATTCATTTTTAACTTTGTTATACAACGTGGTGAGGAACAAAAGAGTACTTTTCTAATGATCATGTACTTAAGAAATCATATATAAGAAACAAAATATGATGGAAAGAAGAACATAACATTGATTTGAATGTGTATTAGGAAGTAGCTTTGTTTCTGATACCATGGTTGTTTAAATTAGAGAAGACAAGGTCCCTTTATCTTATATATAATATGATATATTATAAGGGAAAAGAACAAAAGGCTTAATCAGTGGTTAGAATGAAAACCCCCCAAAGTCTATATCTTACACAACAAGTCTTGTAGGTTGCCTGTTTTATAGACAATCACTCCAAACATTATTCCTTCAATTCAGCAGAATTACTTTGTGATTGCAGTCACTTTCCTCTAATCAACCCTTTTCTTTACTCATTTTCTAGAGTGAAACATCTTTTACAATTCCAATTTCTCACAGATTTCTCTTGCTCCTTTGCTTCTACTCTCCAACAGTAACACACAAAATCTTCTCTGATCTTCCAACTCACACACAATCTTTCCACTCCATGAAACTTGAATAAATGTTCATGATTAGCCCTTTCTTTTTGCATCCCTCTATATCTGAAAGACTATGAAAAAGGGTCCTTTCTGTTCCTTGTTTTCTGAACTTCTGAATCAAAAGCAACCTCATTTTCAGTCCTTAAAGCCATATTGTTTTTCTGTGCATGTTGTTTTGTTTGCATCTTTTTGTGTGTGTGGGAGGAATCTGTTGTGTTGTGATGTGCTCAGAAACAAGTCCACCCCGTCTCTCTTTCTCCCATGATCTCTCTGAACTACAAGTTTCACCAATGAAACAAGATATTTCTTGTAGAGACACATTGTTGCATGACTCAAATTCTGATTTTGAGTTCAGCACTAGCACCACCAGCCTCAACTTTGAATCATCTTCAGCAGATGAACTTTTCTCCAATGGAGTGATCCTTCCAATTCAGATGCAAGACAAGACCACAGCTAGAAAACTCACTCACCATGTGGAACATCCTCACACAAAACTCCCTCCTCGCCCATGTGTTGACAAAGTGAAGAAAGAAACCATTAGAGAACTCATAGATGTGGCTCCTGATCATGAGAAAAAGCCTCTTTCCAAGTCTTTTTGGGGATTCAACAGAAGCAAGAGTCTGAATCGTGATACAAAGAAGAACATGGTATGCTCTATACCTCTTCTGTCAAGAAGCAACTCAACAGGGTCAGTGCCGAATCCAAAGAAAGTGAGTTCAAACAAGCATAAATCATCATCATCATCATATTCATATTCTGCCTTAAATATGTATCCTATGCAAAAATCTGCTTCAGGGAAGGGTTATGGAGGGTATTATCCCAATGGCCTTAGGATTAACCCTGTCTTGAATGTACCAACTCCTTGTGTTTCAAAGGGAAGTGCAAATCTCTTCAGTTTGGGTTCATTTTTACGCGTTGGTAAGGTTAAGAAGAGCAAGAAGTGATTTGTTCATCTGCTATATCATCATCATGTCATGAAATCATCCTGGTTTATTCTATTATCACAATCATTGTTTGCTATGATCAGACTAAGAAATTGAGAATTAATAAAAGGCTAATTACTAAATGTAATCAATGAAGTTGATGAAGCTATATGAAGATAATGATTAATTATTAGTATTGTAAATTTAAATAATATTGTAACAGATCATGGGTCTTCTGAATGCCATGGCCATGCAGATAAAAGGTCTCCAGCTTGCAGACATAAACAATGGGAATCCATCTTAGTGTTTTGTCCAATTTTGTTTTCTTATGTGATTCCTCCCAATATTTTTTATAAAATCTTTCATTATTAAATATCATCATGAAACTTGACATCTAAGTTAGACTCACACATCAAATAAGAACTATTACCTGTCATCACATCACATGAAAACATTATTATTAAAAAAACAATACAAACAAAATGAGAGATTAGATGATAATCTATATGTTAAAAAAATATATAAATATGTAACCTTTAGCCTTTAGGGGTTTATTCAGACAAACACTGGTTTTTATTTGAGTAATATTTCCTCATCCATTTAACTAACATTTTGTCTCTAATTGCAAATGTATGACAACTAAGGTGACAGTTTCATGGGAAAACAAACAAGTCATTGATGAAACCTTGTGGAAAATTTGGTTTTTGAATTGGTTTTTTCCCTCAACTCACCTAATCATGGACCATCCTACTCCTTTTGTTTATCTAACAAGTCCCATTTTGTCTTAGAGTTGATGTATTTCACATGGAAATATACTGAACCCTTCATGTTTTATGTATTGAACAATAAGAAAGTACTTTGATTCCATTTGGGGAGGTTTCATCAGTTATCTAGTAGTTGAACTTCCAATGAATTTTGTTTCACATTACAAAGCTTAAAGTAAAATAACTAATGATTAAGTTTCACAAATGCACTCTCATAATTCCTGGTGGTTTGCACACTGCTTTAGAAATCATATATATTTACTTTCACAAGTCAAAAAACTTCTATTCATTTACTTTTCTTTTTCCATAATGTGTGGGGTTTGGATTCCCAAAATAATTACCAACATCGATTAATTTGGACCTTTGTAATGAATTTTTAGTTTTTTGGTGGGTACATTTGTAAAGGAAATTGAAGTCAACGGATTGAGGCATTCATGATTATATTAGGTAGTAATAAACAAAGTGAATTATTAGGATAATAGATATTAAATATATGTTGGGAATATTTTAATTTGAGTTAGTTAATTTGTAGAAATTTTTGTTATGTTTGAAATTTTAGAATGAAAATTATTAATTAGAAAGCAATTTTTGAGAAAAAAAAATATTAGCTTTTATATTAACTAAATTAGATAATAAAAAAATTATTGATTTTTAAATTAATTTTTATTATTGATAAATAGTTTCTAAATTGGTATCTAATTAGCTACTAAGTTTTAGTTATCAATTATTTAGATTTTAAAATTAGTATCTAAAACTTTGATATTTAATTAGATATCAATTTAAAAATCATTTATCAATAATATAAACTAATTTAAATACCAATAATTTTTTTAATTTCTAAAATAGTATTTAATGTTAATATAACATCTAGTTATTTTTTGTCTTTAATATTGGTTTCTATTTAATAATTTTCTTGTTGTGGATATAGTTAAAGATAAAATAAAGATTTGATATTGTATTTTCAAAATTGTTATTTCCTATTACATCGATCGTTTTTGTAAGTGTTAATCACTCCATCAACTAATTGAGTTATTTTATTTGGTTACATTTGTATTCTAGATAATATATATTACTCTTCTAAAAATAGCCAGAATGAAATTCAGTTTTAACTCTTTTTAAGGTTGGAAAAGATTAATGAATTGTGAAATTACTCTTTTTCAGTTTTAGCATCAATGTCCTCTGACAATTTTCAATTCTTATACTAATTCAATTGGGTAGATGTTGACATTAAGTTCGAAAATCAATAAGGATTGTTCATAGATATTAGGAAATTCACTTTAAGAATCAAAGTTAGATACAAAAACAATGATTACAAGACGATTCTAGGATTGCTTCAAATTTGAAATTGGTTTTCTTTATCCTTCTTAACTTAACTTTTTAAGGTTCATCTTAATTTAAAATTGGTAATTTCGATACCTCCTAAACTCTATCAAACTCATTTCTACAAAAATTAAATGTTAATTTTAGTGATTTAATAATTGAATTGAAAGCTTTTATGAAGCAAGTTTATCAGTTAAATTATTTTATCATAGAAGATTTTCAACATAAATAATTAGTGATTGTGTGATAAAACATGTCCATGCAGTACGGAAATATCTGCATTCCAAATTTTCTCCATTATTATGATTTTTTTTTTCTTGCTATAAAAAAAATCTTAACATTGGAGATCTTAGCTTATTGAAGCAGATTCACGCAGTGACTACAGAAAGATTAGGCTCAATAAATTTTACCACCAACACCATTCGAAATTCTGCTAAGAGAATATCGAACTTGCTCTGTGATGAATGAACAAAAAACCTGATGTCTCCAACATTTGAGCAAAAATGGAAGATTTACTACAACAAACCAAAAGGACTTTTCACTATTTTAATGAGTAAGTATGGATTACATAAACAATTGACAAGTGAAAAACTGTTTTATACAGGATAACAAAATTCTTACAATTTAGTGGGGAATAGATTATCTTCAAAGAAGTGAAAAGAAGTTGATTCATACAATCTGCCAGCTACAACATTCAGACAACTACAACTGATGGCAAAGTTCCAAAATTTCATGACTATTGAGTTAAACCTTTCATTTACACATGGAATTTACCATTATTTATGTCACAACACATGGGAAGTCAGCGAGCAAAAATATTTGGATCATCCATTCAGAATCAGAACAGAACCATGCTTAGCCAGCCCCTGCAGAACACAGCCATTTACCCATGAATTCCAGTTGAAGACCAAATTGAAATTCATGTCTGCAGTTACACTGATAGTGAAAAGAAGAACTATCACCAAAATTTACCTCATTCAGGAACATCTGTCACTTTGTATGACTCTGCACTGACCTCAGCCAGCCATAAGCCAGGAAAAAGTGTCTGCAATAAATTGAACCACAAAAACAACATAAGTAACACAAATTCACAACACTGAAACAAAATTAAAAAAATCAACTAATATACACTTTCATCTAATCACAAACATTATGGTAAGTTTGCTGACTATTACAACTTGTGACTTCCTTAAAACTCAGGCTTTCTCCATTATCTTTAATCACAGATTGACATGAATGTGGTGGTAATGGTAAGTGTTTCCAACCAGCCCTCAACCAGACAAGTCACAGATTCATGACATCAAAACAAGGCCATAACATGTGTCCTTCCAAGGACCCCATTCTGCCTTGGGCATAGTCACACATCCTTTGTGCATGCTAACTATCTTGCTGCGTGGGCCCCTGATTTGCAGTAACTGCCAACTGTTTTTAACAGTTTTTCCTGCACATTCACCATGTATAACACCTTCTGGTTTGCATCTAACATTCATTCTCACTCTTTTCTAGCAGTTTTTGATCTGTATTCAGCATTGAACATAAGGAATCCCATACCCAAAATCCTTCTTTTCAACTTCTTTCACTGACTTCCATAATAAATAGCTAAATACCTTAAAAGTCAGGTTTTTTATACTGTTATCCATTTAAACAGAACACCAAGTATGGTAAATTTGTTCTCTTTAAAATTACCTTAAAAGTCCTGAACGATTTCTAATTGGTTTGTTCAACAACAGCATAAAAGTTCTCGAAATGAAAATGCATGGCATGCCAATTAAGCTAAGAAAAACCAACAAAACATGAGAACCTTAAAACAAGATATGATTTCATGGATCACACAATCCAACCTCCAAATTGTTGCTAGTTAGTTACTTGAATCAACTCACATTCAATTGCCTCTGCACAATCCTGGGCCTCTTCCTGGGCCTTCTGGGGGGCCTAGTTCCAACCAAGGCCCAGAAATCCTGCTCCACATCCTCTTTAGAGAGGGAAACAGAAAACTTAACTCTCTCATTCCCCGTCACCACCATCTTCTTCTTCTCCTTCACCGGCGGCAAAGAACAACACCCCACATCGAAAAACCGTCGCTCCTCTTCGTTCTGTGGTGCCTTGCACGCAGCTCTTCTCGTCCTCAAATTCCAAGGCATCATGGCATTGGTGGCCACGCCACTAGCTTCTTCTCTGAGTCCCCCCAAGAAAACGGCGTCGCCGTCGTTCATTTTGCGCTTGTTGGTGACTCGAGCGACGTCGTTCTGAGGCGCGTCGAATCTCGAGGATCGGCGATCGAGGTCGGCGTTGACGCAGCGAAGTAACCGTTGGGTGCCCCATTTCAAACAGGGCAACGAGAAGTTGTGCAGTGGCTTCGATCTTTCGGGTCCCGTGGCCATCGACGAAACGATGATCACACTGAAGAAAAAACTGAACTTTTCGATTCCTCGTTGAGTTTTTCTTCTTGGTGTACCTGTGTGTCTGTGAAGTTTTATGGGTTCTTTTTTTTTCTGTGTGGTGTGTTTCAAGCTGTTTTTTTGGGCTTGAGGAAAGAATGAATGATGGGGTTGAATTTGAATTGAATTTGCAGAGAGAATGAAGGTTTGAATGATTTGAGAATTGAGAATTGAAGATGGAGAATGAGTTGATTTGTTTGTTGTGTTATGTATGCATTATTATGATTACGAATATGAAAGCGTGAACGAATGACAGAGACAGACACAACAGAGACACGAGAGAGAGAGAGAGAAAGGTTCAGACCAGATTAAGATTAACATTAAAATTAACATTAAGATTAACGTTGCATAAACTAAATATTTTATTTCCCGATTCTAATTAACCCAACTTGCCATTCATCTCCAATTTTTTTTAAGGACGTGGATTAATAAATAGATGGATTTCGTTATAATTTATGAAAGTGCATATCAATGATATTGAACTTGTGTTTTTATATAAATATTTTATTAGTTTAATCAACATAAACTATTAGTATAAAGGTTTTAATACTCAACTGATGAGAAATTACCTTTTTGTGTCTTTTATGATGATTGAATTAACTATATATATTAGAATTTGTAAATGAATGATGGAATAAAAAAATGAAATGGAAATATTATATTATTCATTCATATTTTTACTCTTAATATTGCAATCTGTATATAATATTTGTTATCATTTTGATTTCCTTACAACTATTTTTAGCGGTGTTTGAAAAATCTAAGAGGTATCTTTAGCAAAGAGTAATTGAAAAGTTAGCAAAAGTGATTAAATTAACTTATTAAATAATAAATGTCTAGAAAGATAATCTATTCAAGTGAATTATAAATATAAAGTAATGTGATAAATATGCTTATATAATATGTTTTTAATATTAGTTTTAATTCTATTTTACATATTTCGGGATAATGTTAGTTTTAGTTTTTGCGCTCGTGCATTTTTTCATATAAAGATTAATGATTTTAATTATATTTTTATCAAAATATTTCTATTTCAGCATAAAATAAAATAAAAAAATCACTTAAGACATCGACACTTTCTTTATGTTGATTGATATGATAGTATATTGCTATCTAGTGTAAAAAAAGGTATAGTAAATTTTTTAAAGGTGGAATTAAAATAAAATATAAAAAGTTATGAATTAAAGTATTAATGGTTCAAAAAAATCTACAAGCTATTAAAAATATTTTTTTTTTACTAAATACTTACGATATGATTAAACACGAGCTTTTCAAACTAAAGAAAACTAGGAATTAATTGAAAACGCTAGCCTAAACTACCTTTTTTTAAATGAATTAATATTCTTTTAGAAATTGGCTGTCTATGTAACTGTTATTAAAAAAATGCATGCTTTTAATTAACAGGGCGATACTTTTTCATGGTGATTTTGACAGAAAAGAAACAGAAGATAAATTGAAAAACAAAGACTTTTCAATGGTTTATCTTAAATGGTATATCCATGTTGAATACCGTATTAGACTTCGACACTCGTGAGATAAATATCAATGAAGAATCCAATTCAAAAATATTTATTAAATTTTTGATATTTTTAACACACCGTTCCAACACAATTATTTTAAAAAAAATACATTAATTTTTAATATGTTTATAAAATAAGAAACAAATCTTTTTGAAACAACAATAAAAAAACATTTTAAAAAAATAAAATAAAATATATTTATACACATAAATTTTTATTATATAATATATGGATATCTTATATCCTAGAGAAATTATACATAGGACAGGTTCAGAGTAGATGCTAAGGTTTCGTTTGGTAGTTGACACGAAAGAAGTTTAGTATATTTTATGATTGGGTGGTTTGAAAAGGATATGCAAACTGCTATTCAAAATAATGGCCGTTACAAGTGTGCAAAAGTAATAATATAACATCTTACACGCGATGACTACACTGAGATTTCAATTCCTGCTCTGGTTCGCCCATCACTATCTAAATTGATAGAGTCACCACAGTTGTGCTCAAAATGATATGGTGTTGTTTATTAAGCCCGCCCCATAAAATCATATGGTATATATCGTCACATTAAAAAAAATTAAAAAATCTAACAGAATCTGACATGACTCAATTACTCTAGCTTCACTCAGGGTGTGTAAGAAACGCTAGTGCGCACTTAAATGAACTTTACCTAGAAATAGAAGAAGCAGAAAAGTGGAAAAGGTAAAGAATCCACAGCAAAAAGTTTGGCAGAAAGCTTATCTATACATGACAACTATGGAATTGATTTGGTGCTTCTATCTATTTCCGGCTTACGAGAAGATAAGTTAACTCATGAGAGGCCTCCGTGCAAGTGTCTTGCATTGGTATAAAAGGGAATGTAACCAGTTTTCTGGTTGGGGGAAAATTGGATGGGCTATACAGATATTTACACACTCTGAACTTCCATGGTAAAAGATAAGCACGCTAAATGCAGCTAGAATTTGTTGCCTCACTCTTGATTACCCGGGTATTGTATGAGCCACAAGATCCACATTTGTGATATAGCCAGTGGAAGCGTGAAGTGGCCTTTCGGTCACAGTCATGGCAGAGTATATCCTGCACCGTAATTGTGAAAATGAGTAAAAAAAATGAACTAGAGAACTCACCGCAATAACTTTTGAGAGGGAATTTAAGGTGCCAGTAATATAGCATGGACCAAATAAATATTTAAGGAGAGACAGAGACAGAAGTAATACCTGATAGCGGTCCCGGTACTCTTCAGGAAGCTCCTCAGCGGCCAATAAAGCATCGAGCATACCAAAGTAAACCTGGGTAGGTAAGAAACAGCTTAGTATTGCATGCGAAGAAATTTAAAGCACTTCACTTTTCAATACACATGGCTTTTGACTTAATATTTATATCTCAATACCCAACCGAGAATAGAAGTGGACCCACAACAAATGGTTCACAAAGCCCTCGCTCGATCACAACTTAAACAGTGAGATAAGACAAAAATTAACTTTCTATAGTTACCTCTTTAGTTAATCATACCGCAAAGACTACAAGGTATTGAGACTTAACAGAGCATTGTAATTATAATTTCTTTTCAATAAATCTTTTAATCAAGTGCCAATGGGATAGTAGTTACATATACACTCTTCAATTATCTCAAATTCCTAATAGTGTGTCAACACATTCATAAAATGAAATTGTTCAGGATCAATAAATGTAATAAATGTATAGAACTATATGTATATCAACAAAACAACTTTGCAGTATTCGACTTCATAGTAAATATAAAAAAAAGAATATTCTTACCGCCATATCTCCCAATGATTTGCTGCAGATTGGACACGTGTAGTGACTACAAGTGTATGCCTAACATTTTACAACAAAGTATAAGAATGAATCCAAAACCTTCTTTCAGACTACTTCATTCGAAGAAGAGACAAGAGAAATGATTCAAATGCAGATTTTCTCAGTTTTGTTTTTCCTTTCAAGCCTGCCATTACTTAACCCTCGAATGAACACGACATACCTGAAAGCAAGATGAATGCATGTAATGCCCACATGGTAAAGCTCTCACTGTTGCGCTTGATGTGAACAAGTCATCACAGCAAATTGGGCAGTTCATTTCTAAACCTTTCTCCAGGCACTTATGAGAGGCTGATTTTATCCCCAGGCAACAATTGCATTTCATACAATGAAAATAATCAATTCCAAGCCCTTGTCCAACACGGCATATATTGCAAAATGGGCAGTGATAAACATTCCTGAAAAAGAATGATGCAAGGTTTACAACCAAAAAGGTACAACAAAAGTTAAAATTAATAAACTACCAAAGTTGACAGGTTATTAATTAATTAGATCGTACATGACATCTGTTTCCAAGTGTTTCTTGCTAAGATAATCATATAACATTAAACCTACCAAGAAAATAGAGAACTATCAACAGAAAAGAAAATGAATGTAACAACTTCCCAATCTCTCAATACATATGTTAAAGAATACATATTTTTCAAACCTGTCAGAACATTCTCCATCTCTTTCCAAAAGAGATGATTTTGCTACTCTAAGTGTATGGATCTGGCCTTGCATTACTTCAACCATTTAATAAGTTCTCAATGTTTTGTATATCTTCTTTGTAACATGCATAACTTTTTAAGTGTAGCTATGATAGAATGGTGGATTGGAACTACCGATTGCCCATAAGTACAAAGTTGTTATTCTATGTCCTAATGCAATTAACTGTGAGACTCAAGGTACCTTGGCCCATGCCATAGATCTCAAAGACATCCATTGCAATCACTGAGACAAATAAGGGCATATTAAGACACTGATGTTCTGGAGCATAATTTTTTAGATAGGCAAGTGTTGTTATATGATAGTTATTGTAGGCGGGGAACATAATTAAGAAAAGAAGTATGTTGGGAAATAATAATATAAGTTCAACCAAGAGAAGGATTAACGATTAACCAAGATTCTGCCAACTTCAGAAAGTAAGTTCCAACTATTAGCCCATTAATAGGCAAGTATAGAAAGACAGTAAGAAGGAAAAAGCAGGCAAGGAGCTCGTAGTTCACATGACAGCTAGAATGATAATTACAGTGGTGTGCTTTTGATATCATGGATTCTGTTCTGGCCCTGACCCCTTTCTTAGGCCTATAACTAAGGCCTCTTTCTGTAACCAAAAAACAAAAGAAAACAACAGTTTTCTACTAAATCTATTGATTTCTAAAGAACCAAAAAGTACCTTTCATCATCAAAGAATTTGCAAATGTTGCAATAGTACTTCGCCATTGTAAGTCCATCACATGAAGGAGATATGCATACAGACCCAACAGGCTGTATAGTAAGGCACCGCATACACATCATTTCCATTGTTGCTTTTCTGTAATCATTAAACAGATATTAAGAAATACATTCCATTACTAAATATTAAGAAATCCTGAGAAAAATATACCTATCCATTGAGTGGTCGCTTGCATTGTCATGACAAAATCTGCAAGTAAATAACTTGCCACAACAAGCAGCTCGAAGCTTGCAATTTCGCTTATAGTGCTCACAACCAAATATTTGTTTCTCTGGGTCCCGAAAAGATGGTGAGCATCCTTCTATTTGTTTACTGGATGATTCCCCAGATGGAGCCTTAGGTAACTTCTGTTGGGCAGCTATCCAGCGACTACAGTAAATAAATAGCTAATCAACAAAAGCTTGAAGAAGACAATATGTAAACTACTATGAAATGAACATGCAATTTATTATGTTGTAATTATATGAAACGAGGGAATTAGGATAATTGGAACAAACCTTGTCATTAGATTCTGCACAAGATATGCCTTTCTCCTTGGATCAAGAGTTGAGTCACGATAGACCTTCCGGATTTCTGACTCAAGTTCATTCTGATTCATCCGGAAAATGTCTTTCCAACCTGGCTTGAACATCTGATCATTCAGGTTCAAGCTTTCCTGATAATCACCACCTAGAACAAAACTATAACATGTTATACTTTACATATTCCTTCTGCAATTTCCATGGGATTATAAAAGAAACTCAGAATAAAAACCTCTTTGAGAAGTGCTACGCTCGGAAGCTTCTGCCTGTGTTGTAGATACAGGACTTTCTTTCAAGCATTCATTTAGCCATTCATTGAACATGGTGTTTTTGGTTGCCTGTTTCCATGTGTCCATCATTTTGCTCTGTTCATCCTGTGTAAGCGCAGAAGTTACCCATGGTAACATTGATTGGAGAACTTCAGCACCTGTAGTTCCAATTATCCGGCCAACTATCTTATCTTGTTCTTCCACAGTGAAATGCTTTCCAAACAGTGGCCAGAGCTCAAGCTCTTCTCTAAAAATATGCTGATCCAGGGTTACTCTAATAGATTTGCACATCCCTTGAAGCTTAGTTGCAAGCTCGTTGTACTTTTTGATATTATCCCTATCATTGGCGTCAGGAATTGCAAAACTATTTTCACTTAAATCTGCTGACATAGGGGTTCTCACCAAGACTTCATGAAGGACAGAAAGTTCAGAAAGAACACAGGAAATATCTTCAAATAATTTTTCCTCCTGCTTATGATCCAGGGTATAAGAGTGGCTGACATTATGAAGTGCCTCTTTGGATTCGAGTGCAGGAAATACTATATCATCTTCAGCATTACTATGAGCTCTATATAAACCCCACAAAAGCCGGAATCTTCCACTAAATTGCCGAATAATTGTTTCATCACCATCAGAAAGCTTTCCAGATTCAATGTCTAAATACTCCAAGTCTTTGCGTATGGCTTTATGGAATTTAAATATGGTATCAATTGGTCTTTCTGTAGAGCCAACATCACTTGAGCTGTTGTCAGTTTCCCATATGAAAAGACTAGAATTAATGGACGGGGCAGAAGCAGTGAAGGACAAAGAGCGTAAGGACTTGGTTGTAGTGAGTGAACCCAGCCCCAAATTGTTCCTGCTGACTCCTAAAGCTGGCACACAACAAGACCGCGAACTACAACATTGTTTCTGAGTACTTTCACTTTCTGAAATTTCAAAGACATCTTCATTGTGCACCTGCTGTATGTTTCGCTTGACTGATCTTTGTTGGGTCCCATCTGATTCAGCTAATATTGAGCAATCTCTATCAGACAATGCAGAAGCAGGACAGGAAGATTGAACAATATTTTCTTCAATATCAGTAATTCGCTGGGCAGGACAGCAGCCTGACACACTAGAAGACAAACACAGACCATCTTTACGAGCTGTGCAAGCCCAACCACAGAAAAGTGTGAGTAGAGCAGTATCTATTGATGGAGCTGGAAAAAATTGAAAAATAGTCAAATATAGAAGACAACTAAATATCTTAAAAATATATTTTCTTTCAGAAAGAAGCAAAATACCTGCCAATTGCATGTTTTTCAAAAACATCTGTGCTTCATCTTCAGTTAATGAACTAGTCAACCATGGCAGGACACGCTCAATCAACTTCAATGGCATCATGCATAAGCTTTGATAGAGAAGTTCACGTTGCCTTTTGAAGCTAAAGTGCTTCCGTGCAAGAGGAAGAACCTACAGAAATGAGGAATTAGGCACATGGAAAAAATACATTAAAAAGTAGCTTGAAAAGGCTATTATTTTGGGAAATGCTTCCTATATATGCCCAACTTTGGATTAAGAAGTAGAGAACTCCCCTTCCTGAGTCATACATTTCCATCAAACTAACAACAATAACAATAATAATTAGGTAATACAACAAACGCTCATAGTTATCAACCTTTGATGAGCTACGATTTAACTTCTGCAAATAGGACAAAAATTCCCCCCCAAGCAACTTACTAATCATCCTATTGTAATACTAACACATACGCATCTCGCTTGAGGAGCTCTTGAGAAAAATTATTTCATCACAAACGAAGAATTACCTGAACTTCTTCATTATGGAAATGCCTCTGTATTGTTTCCAATATATGATCAGCATGTGAACACAATGTTGAATAAAATTCAGTTTCTGAACTAGATGTTGCTCCTTCACTTTGAATACTTTCAATTAAAGAACGGAACTCATTAAATTGGCTTTCTTCTTCAGCATGCTCTTTACTGAAAGAAAACTTTCCATCTACTGCTGGAAAAATAACCTTGTCCTCAGCAATACTGCATCCATATAAATAAACAATTAACATTCCTTGTACATTCTAAGTCTACATAAAGAATGAAGTATAGAGGATATCATTTAAGAATGTAGCATACCTTTGGTTTGACAGTCATTCTGACACTCTATATACTATAGTAGATCATAAGATCCTCTTGTAAATATTACTACAACTACATTCCATGACACCTTATTTCTTACCCATTCATTATAGTGGTCACAGACTTCTAACCAGACAAATAATGCAGTATAGAGGATAACTTTCAGATAGCACCACAAATTAATCTTTTATGATAATTGTTTGGTCAATCACATTAAAAATTACTCCAACCATATTCAATGACACCTTATTTCTTACCCATTCATTGTAGTGTCATGTACTTCTAGCACTACATAAGAAATGTAGCACAAAAGATAGATTTTAAGATAGTTATCACACATGTATCTTTTATGACAATTGTTTTGTCAATCAAACATGCTACGTCACAAGAGTTCCTCTGATAGAAAAATACTATGCTGCATTCCATGAAAGTTTGTTGACAACTGTTATTCACTTCTTTAAGATGGACATTTTCCTTTTCTTATTCATTTAGTATTACTAATAATCTCATAAAAGCTAGTCCAGATACTTAGGATATACATACACAGACTAACTTCTGCAAGTGAAGTGGTTGTTCACACAATTTGAACCTGGAAGTGTAAAAAATAATTAAAATAATTAAAATGATACCTGTGAAATATGCAAACTTCAGCAATGAATTGCAACCTTTCATTGAAAGCTGACAGGTTAGTAAAATCTCCAGAGAGTTGTATCTTTCTGGTCTGTGCTGCTATCTCATTTAACTCTTTCTTTATCGCATTATGCCAGAACAATATTTCATCTATAGGATGTGTTGTCATGGTATCAGAAACATCTATGATACACGTAGAATATTTCCTTTTCCCAGTTGCTGTGGGCTCACATACACATTTTATTTTCCCATTCTGATGGGTTGAAGGATTACGACTACATCGCACCTGAGAATGATCTACACAATTTTCAACTGTGTTGTTAGCACGACTTCTCCCTTCCATCCAGGTGAAAATAACCTTCAATAAGCAAGAATTTAATCAGATACATTACCATGAAAATCAAATGTACAAAAATCTTGTTCAATGCATAATGTAGCATTGAGAAGAAAAGAACAAGATGTAAAACAGTACACAAAACTACACCTTTTGAAGAAGCTTTTCCTCTGGAACTATCTTACTTAAGCACTTCCGCAAATCCTGAGATTCATCAGGTGATATAGATGTTGAGAGCCACGGAAGAAATTTTGTCATCATATTCACTGGAATACTACAGAGAAACTGCCAAACTAAAGAGGCCTGTTCCTCAAGGGAGAACTTCTCAAGAAGCAGTGGAAATACCTGATATCATCCAACGAGCAAAAATATCATATAAATCACTACTGCAACAAGATTTTCAGCCATTTAAATGAAGGGTGTGACTGTGAACCATTTATGATATTGGTTTGTAAACTTCCTTAAGATCGACAGTCAGACATGAACATATCTAAGCATGCTTGTTTGAATCTTCTAGTTGATAACCTCATACACATGCACAAATTTTAAAATTTTATCATGAACATTCACAAATCTGCATGCATGTTTTTCTCCTAAATGGTATTTCCATGTCAACAAATAAAACAAAGTAATGAAATATAGTCTGAATTCTGTCAAATGACAGGCACTTTTTTTTTTCTAGACAGAAGATATGAAGTTATTAAAGTCGTAAACTGTGTAATCCAATCACAGCAATGAACGTCATAGAAGCAAAATCTGTTATTGCTAACATTAGAGACAGCATCTGATAAGTCTATTGTTGCCAGAAAATTTATACTAATGAATGATTACCAATTTTTAATTATTATTAACTAGCTTAAGACCTCATGGTTGGGTTAAGAGTAATAACCAGAATATTTAACCCATCAAGTAAGCAAAAGTATGCATAAAATAGGGAAAATATAATTGCTATAGCTACAGCACTTAGGATTCGGCGCCTACCCTGAAATAACCAAATAGTAAATAATAGGCCTTTTAGTTTGTATGGAGGAAAAAACAAAGTCCATCTTTCTGATATCTTAAACGTTGCCTTTATCTCTTAATCAGAGTTCAAGTGGAAATCAAGGAAAGAATTATTCATCAAACTTATACCTGCTCCTCCTCCTTAGCCATGTGTTGACTAACTGATGTCTGCAGAGCTCCTGTGCAGGATGCTAACTCCTTTGGGAAACTTTCAACATTATGGATGGAAGAGTTTAACAGCTCAAATAGATGTTCAAAAATTTCACTTTCACCCTGGTGTTCAAGGGAATATGTTTGTGCTACATTCTTTACCCGTATATCTAGAGCTGGGAAAATCACCTACAATCGAGAACAGATTTTCCTCAGAATGTTTGAACACAGCAGAAAAGCAGCAAATATTAATCAATATTAATAGAAAAATGGTACTGGTTTGAGAAAAGGATTCCTCGTGGGAAACATGTAGCATACAGCCTTAAAATCACAAAAAGGCAGCCATTGGACTCTATCAAGAAGTCTATAGGATGTTCTGAAAAAGGTAAATCAAACACAGTCCACAGCATCTTCGTCCAAATATTTTTAAAAAATATAGTAAATCCGTGCAACAGGTGTGACCAAACATTTTAGTCACCTAGCCCAGTCATTTCACATCCACCACACTAGAATGGAATTAATTTATGTGCTGCTAGCTGATCACTACTGGGTAACGACAATTATTAACCGTCATATAAAAGCTCAATTCAGTCATGAATCAGAATACATTCTCTTAAACCTAATTACAGCTATTTAGTGACAGCCGCATAGTTCAACCCCCACCGCCGTTAACTGCATAATCACTATACATAGCTCAACAACCATAGCGACATGGACGGTTGAACTGATTTACGATCTTTGTAGAGGATAAAGAAAAAGCAAAGGCGTTGGGAATCATATTCGGATTCCATAATCTACATATAATTATACATCTAGTTCATGTTTTTAAAATCAAAATGCGGAAAAAAGTAACGAGAATAACAAAAAGACTATATATAATTATACGTTTGCACTGAAACTTAAATTAAAGCTATCAAACATCAACCATCATTTTCAACACTATTCACGGAGACAAACTCGATTATTCAATCGAACAAGGAACGAAAAAAATCAAATTAAGAACAAAAAGTAAGGAATAACAACGGTTCCGAAACTTGCACCTCATCCTCAGCATTGGAGTGGTGTTTGTACATCGATCTGAGGAACTGGTAGCGTTGGAAGAGGGGCTGGATGTCGGAGCAGTTTCCGGTGGCGAACGCCATCGCCAATCGGTGCAGCGCGTCGAGCTCGTTCCGAATCGCCTTATGGAAGAACGAGAATATCAGAATTGGCGATTCCGACAGCGACCGGCCGAAGCCGCCGCCGCCATTGGCGGAGGAATCCACCTTGCTCACCGGATTCGCCAGCACCGCCACTCCGCCGCCGCCGTCCATGTGCTGCAGTCCCGTCAGCGGCGTCGCCATCCGCTTCTAATTTTTTCTCCTCCGTCGGTAAATTTTCTCGCGGCTCAATTTTCCGGGAAGGTCCTCTCTCCCTAGGTCTGCAGGGCGCGTCGGTTCGCGAGATTTGTTAGTTGGAAATGGAGTGTGCGCGTGAGCGCGTGCGTGAGGGAGAGAGAGAGGTGGGTTATTTTGATTGCAGGAGTTAAGAGTAACGTTCTTTTCGTGTCGTTGCTGTTTCGTTCTATTCTAACTTCTCAGCGGAGAAGAAGGGGTTGTTTGGTTAGTGCGATAAGATTAAAAAACCTGCGAGGTTGGTGTATTCTGACTGACTGAGGTATATCATCATGTTTATATACTTCAGTCATCGCCACGTGGCTACAATGCGCCACGTAGGATGCTGATGTCAAACGAGGGTTACGAGTCACGACGAGAGTATTTTGGATTGCTTCTTCGTCTTTGCATTTTCTTCTTACTTCGTCGTACCTCTTACTATATTTTATTATTTCTTTTAGCTTTGATGTCATCTATGTTTTTCTATTCTAATTTATTAAATTTAAATATTCCCTTTTTTCTTAAAAACTTAATTAGAATGAGCTCTTTTTTATTTATTTTTCTTTAAAAATATATTGCATTTGCTATTTCTGCAATGAATATGAGGCTTTTTAGACCTTGTGTTTCTGAAAATTCGATTTAGTAAGTTTTTCATTTACTTGAAAAATGTGAGACTCTATTTTTCTCTAACCAAAAATAACTTTTACAGCGATAAAAATATCACTATTTCAATTATTTATTGGAATCATAATTTTTCTTCTTAAATAAAGTGATGGTTGAAAGGGTTTTGAAGATTGATGAATGATAGAAAGTGGGAAGAGGATGAGTATACGAGAGTTAGTGTAATAATAATGAGAAAGTGTTCTATCCTATGTAGCATATAGTACGGATACGGATACTGATACGATACGGATATGGATACGGAGATATGTATAATTTCTAAAATGTAAGATCCAGAGACACGAATCTATATATTATATAATTTTAAATTATATAAATTAAAAATAAATATTTATGTGAGTATGTTCCAGATTCTTTTGGGAGCAGGAAGATATTTTTCATTACTGGTTCAAAAGAATTTATTCCTTATTTTTTATAATCATAATAAAAATTTATACAATAAATTTGAATTTTTAGAAAATAATTGTATTTATACATTTTAAAATTGTGTTAGAACCGTGCTGAAATTTTAAAAAATCCAACAAATATTTTTTGAATTGAACAATTCAGCGATAAGTATCCTACCGATACATGTGTCGGATACAGATACGTCATTTAATAAAAGTGTCTGAACCTCATAGGTTGTATTCGTCAGGGTTGAAAACATGAGACTAGAAGAAGCATTAGACGTGGAATGTTATTTGTTTTTAGTGTTTCGTATTTGTACTATAGTTTTGTGATTCAAATTTTACATTTAGTTGTCTCTAGTGTAAAATTATTAGAATAATTTATTTTAATTTGAAAAGTTATTGTTTTTATGAGGAAATAGTTATATTATATGTTAGTTTGGGGAGAAAGGGAAAGGTGAAAGAGTTGGCATAGGATAAGAAAGGCACAAGGGAGGCACGAGGAGAGTGTGTGGCGAGGATTAGTTGGCACTTGATAGCCCCATGCTGGTGCAAGCTTATGCCTGTCTTGGCTTTGCACAACACATTCCTCCACCATCCAATCCTTCTTCATTCCTTTCACAATCTCTTCATTTATTAACCTTTTTTCTTATCCCTTTCTACTAGTATGTCAAACCAATCACACCATTTTCCATTAACCTATCCATTTACCACCTAAACACATTCAAATACTTCGTCCAAATATTAATTAATATTATCTTAATCTTTAAAATAATAATACAATAATAATAAATAAATAAATAAGTATTTCAAAAATCAGAGGATTATAATTAACAAGATAAAATAAAGGTTTAATTGGCTCATTTCACTTTTATGATTTTTAGTTACTATCCTTGATTTTTTTTCCCCTTGCGTATATATTTCTTTTATTTTTTGCTGTAAAAATTAAAACGCAATAAGTTTATATATAGGAACAAGAGCTCAAAGTTATATATAAGAAACTATATTGATATGTTTCTAAGTATAGAAATTAAAAAGAAACTTTTTGTTTAATTATATAAATAGTAATTAATTATAGGTTTAGATACTTTTTAGTATGTTAGAAATAAGGAGTTTTGGTTTTGATTTCAATAGAAAAAATATTTATTACTTATTCTAGTTAATTTTGAAATAATTGGTTTTATTGTTAAAGGTGTGAATTTTTGTTTTAATCACTGTGTGATTTTTTGTTTTCATTCCAGGATTTTAAATAATTGTTTTTAGTTCTTAATGTTTTTTTAAGATGAATAAATAATTTTTATTTTACAAAGTTTTAAATCTTTTCAAATGTGCCAATAGTAACATTATTTGGAATAGTCACTTAACGCTTCATACATATAACAATAACTAGTGATATATAATACTAAAAAGGAAAAAGTAATAATTTTTAGATTTAAATAATAAAATTAGAGACTAAAATCAAAACTCATTATTTTATTCAAAAACTAAAAATATTTAAATGTTAAATATTTAAATAAAATAACTCATTAGTCAATGTAACGTAAAGGTCATTTTGATAAGCTATATTAAACTCTTGATTTTGTTGTTATCTCATACTATATATTCAGATAATATACACACGGAGTTCCTTCTTTACATTATTATTATTATTATTATTATCATTATTATTATTATTATTGAAAGCATAAACACATGTATATCTACTTTTTATATAAAAAATATAATTATAAAATAATCATATTATAATAATTATTAAAAATCATATTAAAACTATACAAAAATATTTTGTATTAACTTTTATAATACTACAATTACATAGCACTTAAGGGATAGTTACTATTTACTATAAATAATTTTCTTACAAATAATAAAATCAATAAAATAATAAATGTGATCATAAAAGTCAAATAGGTAAGAGAATATATAAAAAGGGTTAAAAAATATTCCTTCATTATTAATAATTATAGGTAATCTTTATACCAGTAATAAAATTAAAATGGGTAACGTGTAAAAAACGGTTAAATAATGAAAACATCCTTATTAATGATAAATTATTATTATTAGTAGTAGAAGTAGTAGAGTTAAATATATTTTTTCTGTTTTTGGCGAAATTGGTTTTCATCTTATGCTAAAGTTTAGATGTCTTATACTTGTAATAAAAAAATATTAAAATAAATTTTTATTAATACTTTTTTATCATAAATATTTAAGAGATTTAAAATTTAGACTAAAAATAAAAATTAATTTTACGTTATAATATATTAAGATGGAGGAAAAGCATCTTTTAACCTTTATTATTATTATTATTTAAAGTATATCCATAGTGTCTCAGGGTTTTCTCTCAATCATCTAAAAATATTAGTCTCAATCAATTTTTTAATCATTTCCTTAAACATACCTAATATGCTATACAGTGTAACACATTTTTCTTCAATTATAATACCTTCTAGAAACATTATTAACATTAAACAAACATTATCTGAAGGTAAACACAGCTTAATCTTTCAAACAAATGTGCATAAGCAACAAGTTAAGGGTAGCTTCCAAGTAAAACAAAAATCGAGTTCATCCTAATCATATTTATTCTTAAACAAACATAAAACATAATTCAAAACAAGTTCAAATCCAGAAAATTATTTCGTTCAATCAAATTATTAAGTTTTTAATTTACTTTACTTTATTTAAATCTGAGGAGTTCATGTCATGTCAACTCATACTGTATAACTATATATATTTTTCTTTTGTGCAAAATTTTATTAGAACTAAACAACTATAATATGCATATACAGTCAAGGATTCCTATTCCCCTATGTATTAAAAAATAAATTATAGTAATAAAATATCAACTGTCATATTAATATAAAATTATGGGAATATCACTTTCATGATTAGTGTACTGGTTAGCTGAGTGAAAGACGGTCAAAATATTAAAATTTAGAATAATATTGTATTAAATTTTAATAAATAGTTTAGAAATTAAAAATATACTTAGTAATAGTAAGGTTTGAAAAGTAAAAATATAATCAAAGTTAAAGTCCAATAACCATCACTATAAATAGGTGATCTGTTTTACTAAGTGGAATGATTTTATCTGAGATTCCGACTTTATCATTGGAGTTCCTTGCAGATAAACACCCATCCGAGAGTTATCCTAGACCTAGAAGTCGAGAGTTTACCCACATCTACATCTAATAGTCGAAAAAACGCCCAAACCCATATAAGAGAGTCCAAGTTAACTAATTCAGTAACCGAAAGCCTAAATCAATAACAAAAGATCAAGAAGCCGAGAGGAAAATAAGAATGATCTGATAAGAACAATAACAAAATTTAATCTGATAATAAATTTTAAAACAAAAATATTAAACATAAAAAAATTACGTGGGTTGATTCTCAATAAGTTATAAATTATAGAAATCCATGAAACTCTATAAACACTTTGAAAAGTGTTTTGGTGATTAGTGGAACTCAAACTCACATTACATAGAATATGAGTCAGTAGTCACTTGAAATAATGGATTCTAAGGAAGTTGAGATGAATATATCCTTAACTTGAAAGACCAATTAATAATATTTCATCAGGTGACCTAACTTTAGAGAAAGTGGCCATAGGTATATAATCTAATGATATAAAATAAGTTACGAAATAACCAAAATCATTATTTAGTTATGAAAGTGAATAAATAAATAAATAAATGGTGTGTTTATTTTATGAGTTTCAGGTGGGTCAGTGTGATTTAACCTCGATTTTGTAACCCAAAGTGAAACCATGAAACCTTTTTCTTCGTCAAATAATGATTCATGAATTTGGTGAGCACGATTCAAACGAAAGTGCTTTAAGTGCGCAACACAGATTCTGAACATGGTTTTTACAATCGTTGACCATTTACAACACAAGACACATCCTTTGCAAATTTGTCAAATGATCACTGTTTTCAATTCCAACACACATCATGGTCAATACACAAACTAAGTAAAGTCTCAGTTTACTATGCAAATAAGGGTAAAGTAGTTCAGCTACCAGTTAACGATTATTTATTTCATTATATTTATTTTTAGATGTATAATTATTATTTGTTGTTTTAGAAGACACATCGACTGAATTTGGTCTTAAATAAGTCGTAATTAAATTTATATAAAAGATATAAACATGTAAAATTTTCAACTCATATTTATTCGAAATTTATATAAAAATTTAAAAAAAATACAACTCAAAGATTGATCACTTACTCCATATTATATTTATTGAAGATTTCAGGAAAATTCAACAACAAAGGAGTAATAAACTCTGGAGAGAACTAGATTATCTTAAGGTGGGATATAATGGTGTGTACAGTATATCACACTAAAAAATGATAGAAGGCAACATCTACCTTTTTGTTTTGATATTAAATAATAATAATAGTAGGTTACATTAGTTTATAGATTTTTTTCTCAATAAATAATAATAGAATGAATAAAATATTAGACATTTAAGGAATCTCTTAACTCTTATAAGAAAAACATATAAAAAAATATCTTCTTACAATATCTCACATTTCTATGTTCTACATAAAAATGTTCAAATATTGGACTATCAATTTATTACTTCATAATGTCTTCTCATATCCCACAAATGAGTCTCAACTAAGAGGAACTTCCCCGTATTAGTTTGAGAAATATAACATTCAAGTTGTGCATAAAAGAAAATTATAAAGACATTACTTCCACAATATTTAATACATATAAACAGTTTTTATTTTATATTTGTTCTAGACAGGTCAATAGGAGACTTAAATCCAGGACATTCAAGGTAGTTAAGAACAAGTGTATTCTTAACCTAAATTGTGATATGTCTATCTGTGAAGTTTTACCTAGTATATATGGAGTCAATCTTAACCTTGTGTATGTCGTTATGATTCTCTCTTTATTGCCTGATTAATGCTAATTAATCCAAATCTCCGTTTTGTGCTATTTCCTTTATATTATTCATTTACATCAGCCTCCTACCTAAATGACCTAAGGTCAGCCCCAAGCCAATAACCCAACATGCCCCCTAGCCTTATGCACAGGCAAGTAAGGCTACTGCTGGCTAAAAGTTGTGCTCGATCACTAGGTTGACCTATACCCGCGATATTTAGATCGGTGTCTAGCCTTTAATGACAATGGGTCGGCCTAGGCCCATGACCCAACAATATTGGATGTGGAAAAAATTATGTAAAAAATTGAATCAAATGTTTGAATTATAGGTTCGAGATTTACTTTGTACACCTCTTAGAATATAAGTGGTGCAATCATTCTTTTGAGTCGGTTTTGTAAGTTGAATTAGACTTTAAAAGTTCATTTCTTAGTATTATGGTATCAGAGTCCGAGTACGTTGAATTCTATCATAGCGAGAATTTATTAAACTTGTCAAATTATCCATTATTAAACTGTTATCAAACTATACCCATAAATATATAGTATTACGTACGAATTAAAGGGTTTCGGCTCTAACGTACAAAATCTCACATAACATTTTATAATATATAAGTCGATGACTCATATTATATATGAATGAATGATTTTTTTATGATTGACTTTCTTAAAAGGTTTTTTGACCATGATGGGGTTATTTTTATTTTTTTTCACCAAAATGTGGTCCGTTTAAAAAAAAATACAAATTTAGGCAAGTCGTGTCTAATTAGGACGACTTCATATGTAGAAGTCGTCCCAATTAGGCACGACTTCTGCCATGTCATACTAAAGTCGTGCCAACTTAGCACGACTTCTGCCACGTCATAATTTTTTATTTTATTTTTAATTTTATTGTTTATATATTGGGTAGTAAGTTATGTAATGTTAAAAATTAATTTCTTCTCATCATTACGTGTTTTGTAAAATCATTACTTCTCAAACTATTTATTTTGCAAATTCAAAACAATAATTCTCTATTTATTTTCCAAATATAATAATTTTTCATTTATCTATTTATTTCCAAATTCAATAACAATTTTCTTCATTTTTTAATTAATCAAATAATCAGGTTATTGTATTACATTACCGTCAAACATTATCCATACACTATTATCCAAATTTTTTTCCTTAAAACTAACATTCTTAGAAAATTATGTATCAAATTAATTTTTAACATTACATAACTTAATATCCAATATATAAACAATAAAATTAAAAATAAAATTTAAAAAATATGGCGTGGCAGAAGTCGTGCCAACTTGACATGACTTATGTATGAGAAGGCAGAAGTCGTGTCAAGTTGGCACGACTTCAATATGACGGGGCAGAAGTCGTGTCAAGTTGGCACGACTTCAGTATGACATGACAAAAGTCGTGCCTAATTGGAACGATTTCTGCATATGAAGTCGTGTCGAATTGACACGACTTGCCTAAATTTGTAATTTTTTTTAAACGGATCCCATTTTGATAAAAACCAAAAAAAATAACTCCATCATAGTCAAAAAAACCTTCTTAAAATCCACCTCTTAATATCCTAACACACTCATTAACAATTTTGAATATTTATTCTACTCATCAACTAAGAATCATACAACTACTTATCTGATAAGATTTTTGAAAACTCCATAGGTGTAATCCACGTATGGACAAAAACAAGAACCGTACAGATAACTATTGACGCAATTCAACGCTTCTTTTTTCAACCTTTTGATGTTTGAATCAAGAAATGCAAATGCTGATGGTCTGAGATGTTTTCCATATCAAATTGTCTCTGCCTTCTGGATCTAACCACAAAGTTGCAACCCCTTTATGGATAACATGATTTATGATCCATGCACCCAAACAACTTAAGTCTTCTTCTCTCTCCAAATATGGAAGATGAATCCATTTTACACTTGCACTGAGTTCTGCTACATATTTTTTTGGTCTCTGATATACTTGTTGGTAATGTAGAGATATAACCCACTAAATATTTTCAACATTGTTCATATCTTCAACTACAGTTAGCAACCTTATAATGTGTTATAATGTGTCTCACACATATATAAAGCAATTCCGAATATGCTTTGTGGATTCTTTAGGATGAAAAATGTGTGCTTCTTTAGTGTGCTGAGTCTGACTACATAATCTCTTCAATATATATCACCTTCCTTTTTCTTCCACTTTCAGTCTTATTTTCCAAAGGGAAAGAAGCAGGAAATAAAGTATAACCAAAGAGCCTGTATTGGGCACACAAGGTGTAATTTGCTTTGCTATGGATGTATTTGGTTAAAAAGAAATAAATGAAAACAAAATTTATTTCAATTATTTTGATAATGTTATTTATTATATTTGTTTACTTATTAATTTAATTTTTTATTATTAAAATAGTAATAAAATATAATATATTTGTAATTGATTATGAAAACCTCAATAATTATGAGAAGTCACGATAATTAGTTATACTAAGCAACTATAAAGTATTTTATTTATTTATTGTATATACAACATAATTGGTTATATTGGGGTAATAAAAATATATGAATAAGTTTAATACATTTTAGATATTTCAATTTAATTTAGGTTCGATAATCAACTCAAATTGAATCTAGAATGCGTTTGACTTGTTAAGACTTAGACACAAGTCGATTCGACTTAACTTGGACATGTCTTAATTAGGTAGGATCTATCTTGTCTTTATTCGACCACTCTAATCTAAGGTTCATCTAATTTAGTTCGACCTAGGTCTCGTCTAACTTTGTCTGACCTATACCTTGTTCAACTTGGCCTACTTGAGCCTCACTTTACTTGATAATGTAGACTCATTCCAATTTAGTCTAACATGAGTTTGACTCAATTCAGTTTGACCTGAATCTGACCCACTCAATTTAACATGGATCTAATCCAACCTAATTCCTAATTTGGGATCAATTATACTAACTTGACATGATCGTGACTAGACCTAACTTTAATTAGGTCTGATCTAATCCAACTGACTTAAATTTGGACTAGCCTAATTCATCTTAACATAAGTCTGACCTAGAGTTGTGAAAATAGATCTATTGCACAACTTAACGATTCAAGTAAGACCAAATTTAAAAAATAATGATCTAAATAAAAATAACTTTTTTAGTTTAACTTATTTAAGTCGATGTGGACCACTATTTTATTAATGTATAATGAAATACTTACTATGGTCCACTATTTTATTTCAAAACTTCTTCTTAAGGATGATAATGTATATTGGCAAAATCCCTACCACCAAACACATTCTTTAATATAAATTAAAAATTGCCAAATAATTTTTTAAAAATGGCTGCCACCACATATAAGTTTTAGAGTTTTGTTAACGATTAAAAAATCAATAAGATATTTTTGTTCTCTTAAAACGTATATAGAAACACATTAAAAAAATCATATGAAAATGTACTTCTATGCATTTCATTAGAAAAACTTGAATATTTTAATATGGTAATCAATGTCCTTAATCCAATGTGTAATATTAGTTTTGACTTGAAGACTTTACTAACCCACTAGAGTAAATCATGGCATTATGCAGCACTCCCCAACCCATTAAACTTAATTTATCTCAAAATTTCTTTAGTTTTGCCCCTTTTAATATGAGTGGATGCTAAAGTCAAATGCATGGAAAGAAACCCTTCACTCGTTCGAGTTATTCACGAAATTTTGATTCTGCTATAGGACGAGATAAAGTGTTTCTTTGATGTTATATGGGTACATTTTATGTAAATCCAAAGAGTTTTTAACGATTTATTATGATTTAGATATAGTGTATACTTATAGATTAATCGTGTAAATTTCAATAAGGGTATTGGAATATTTATTATACCTAAAAAAATATATTATTACAATTTTTTTTTTTAATTGAGAAACTTTCTACTTTTTTATTAATTGAAAGTTTAAATTAAACAAAATAAATAAATAACAAGATCATATGGATAATTGACTTATATATATGTAAACACTTAAAAAGGTGTTTTTTCACGCATCCTAACAATTTTTTTCGTGCACCTGTCAATTTCGAAAAAGACTATGTTGCTCTTTTTAATATGACTTATGGATTACTTTTTTCATAAGGTTTTCAATACATATTTAAAATTTCCATAAAATATATTTTTGGAAAATATTTTCCAGAATTTTGGAAAATGTTTTTCGGAATTGTGGAAAATATTGTATACGTTTTGAAATGTGTATTTTAAATAATTCTTTTCAAAGTATATGTACTGATGGACGTGTTTGGTCGTAGTTCCAGCACTTAAGTGTAGTAAGCTTGGTTGGATAAGTTATATTCAGTTCGACTTGAGGCAGGTATGGACTCAACGACATGTTACAAGGTCGGTCCAAATATTTGGTAGTTTATATGAAGAAGATACTTAAGGTAGAAATAACAAAAGGAATAACAAAATTAATTAAAGCATATATATCTTTAAAAGTTGTTGGGAATAATGTGGTGCTGAAAATAAAGGTGCACATTGACAGAATGTTTTATTGTTGAAATTATATTCTTGTTGTTGAAATTATATTCCTGTTGTTGAAACAATATTCTGATTGATGAAAATAATTGAAGGAATGTCTATAAAAGGGGTTTGAGACCCCGAGTAAAAGTAAGTTTATCTGAACTATATACTGATACAAATTTATAGTTTGAATGTTCTCACTGACTTGATCGTTGAAATGTGATCAATAGGTAGAGTCTCCTTTATCCCAAAGATCAACATCCAGAACATCATGTGAAGACAAGTCAGAGTATCCTGAAGACCGACCAAAGTCAGCCGACGAAAACAGTATATATCAATTTTTAAAATGATGGTGAATTAAATGGGATATTTTACCTAATTGATGGGAGTGTAGGGAGAAATTTGACAGACTGCAAGAAGAACCACCACACTTAAAAAGAGAAAATGACAATGATGAAGCCCAGCGCAACACAAAAGCCCCATCTGTGTACTTGAAACTATGGGCTTTTCTTTCTGCACCTCATTATTACTAACTGCACCCTAAAAAATGACACAAAAAAAATCCTTAATGTAGAAAGATATCATTTAGGTTTTGAAAAATATTTTATGTGTTTCGAAAAACTTGTTCTTGTAAACACGTTTTGAAAAACTTATTTTGGAATGTATTATATATATTCTCGAAAGCTCATTATGGAAGGAAAATTTACTCTAAAAATCTTATTTTGAAAATTTTGTTAAGGAAATGATTTTCTGGAAACTTTAGAGAACATGTTCTAAAACAAAACAGATAATCCAAAAATTACTTTTACAAGAATTAAAATGATTATTTAAAAATTTATAGGAGTATAGTTAAAAATTATGGGGTGCATGAAGAAAAGGCTGAGAAAAATATCAGCCCATTCTGGACAGTACTTAGCAATATTGGATTGAACTATATGCAAAATAAGTGTCTATTTAACAAATAATTTGTAGGATTTTGGTATAATTATTTATGGGTTTGAGTGGGGTTTGTCTCCCTATTTTTTATAATTTTAAAATTCAAAAATACATTTTTATCTGTTCGAGTTATTAATTTTAGTAGGTCTTTGATTAATTAAGTATTATTTATTTTATCATTTTTATAAAGTATGTAATTATTTTATTGTAAAAGTAGTTGGTGCTATTCTATTTTACATACTGTAAAATATACTTTTTATTTTTTTGTAAACAACATATTTTAATATAGCAAAAGTAATTTTAGTTAACGTTGGATAAAAGTTTTTCCAATCAACACTACAAAAAGTTATAAAAACTTATTGACAAATATATTATTTTTATCGATAATAAAAAAATCATTGCAAATAAAACAAAAATAATCATCATTGACGTCAATTGAAAAATAAATAGTTCATATTTACCGAGAAAAAAACTCTCTCAGCATTGACCGAAAAAAAAGTTTCTAATATCAAGAAAAAAATAGTGATTTACAAAAATAAAAAATATAATCATAAAAATTTAAATAAAAATAATTTATAATAACATCAATACAAAAATAATTTGTAATCGATATCAACTAAAAATAATCAGTGATTTCAATTATGTGTCGGATTTACAAAGTTTATAACGATTTAAAAAAGATGAACCTTATGAAATAAATAAAAAAAGACACTTTGAGAATATAAACAATTTTTATTTTTATTTTATAAATAAAATTTAAAATTATCTTATTTTAAATAATCTAATTACTCAAAATAAATTTAGAATTTCAATTTTTTATCCAAATAAATTATTAAAAAGTATTTCAAATTCTCTGTAAAAATGAATTATCCATTAAATTTTTCTATCTATAACACACTGTTAATATCTATCCGCAAAATGTCTCAATTTTTTTGTAAAAATAAATATGTAATTATAAACATTTGTAAAAGTAGTTAAACTAGTTAGTATTAATTAATAATAAAGTAAATTTAATTTTTATTTTAAATACACTCATAAAATAAATAGTTTAAGTGATACTTATATTTAATTAAACTATTTCTAATTTAATAAATATTGTTCAATAAAAAAAACTTATTATTCTCGATAGTATAATAAATATATCCCCTGTTATGCATATTCTAGGGCAAAACAAATTAGTTTCTTCTTTGTTATGAAATAAATTTTTAGCTTCCATAGCATATAATAACGATTTATAATTATTGTATAATAAGTTTGCAAGAAAAAAATGGCTTTGGTAAAATCAAATGCTTTCATAGTTATAAATATAAGATTTTGGCCACCATTAACTCACAAACAATTATTGAGAAAGTTATACTCTTTTTTATGTTTTATTTAAGTTTTTTTTAAATATAATAATTTTGTATTACTTTAGTAAAGTAAGTATAAAAAAAAATTACATCAGAATAAAAGCATATATGAAAATTAATTAAAAATGCATGAAAAGTAATAATATAATTAAGAGCTAATATTATTTTTAATTTAAAAAAGGCAGTTAAAAAATAAAAAAATTGTGTCAATTAAAAAAAATAAGGATAGTTGATTTAGTTAACTGGGATAAATTTGTTTATAATTGTAAAAAAATGAAAATTTATCCTAAATAATCAATCAATGCATGGAGAGTAAAACTTTAATTATTCAAACTTATTCATATAATTTGTTATCTATGAATTAAAATGAAATGCATATTTTCGATTTAGATCATAATTATTTATTATCATATATATATATATATATATATATATTTTTGAATTTTTTTCTGATCTAATGTTATGAGTTCATAACTTTGATTAAATACTTTTTACACTAAATTATATATTCTTAGCCTAAGAGGAAAATAACGACTGAAATAAACGTGTGAAACTTCATATCATCTTCTCTTCTATTTAGTACTTGTTTATTTTATGTTTCCTTTATAATGTTTAATAGCTATATTTGAGTTATTTTTGTATTTAGGAGAAACTTAACATTTAAATATCGAGAATAAATTTATTTTAAAAAAAACTAATAAAGAATATTTAATGAGTTGAATTGAATATAGTTACCATAAAGACACTGAAATAAAATATTAATTTTCTTCTTCAATTCCTATTTATTTTTTAATTAATTATAATTTTTTAATCAATTTATATTTATTTTATTTTATATTAAATTGTAATAGTTACCAAGTAAAACCCACATTTTTTAAAAAAATTTGATACTTCTATTCCGTGTACTTTTCTCGTTTCTTTTTTAAACGTTACTTTTAAAAATAAATAAATTATTTAACTGTATTTCTAAAGTTGAAGATAATATTAATTATGTTTTTAAAATGTATATTCTTATCTTTTATCTACTTTTTAATTAGTTTTTTATATATATATATAAATACTTTTTAGTGATATTTTTTGTTTGTTTAACTGTTATTTTTAAATTTCAAGACAACATTAATTATTGTCTTGTTATTTATAGTTTTATCATTCATTTAACTTTTAATTAGTTTACATATATGTATATGCATTGTGAGGTAAAAATGAAAATGGTAAAATATAAATATTTTATTAAAACCAAGAAAAATATTACATTTTCCTATTTTCTCTAATCAACCTAAAAGGACACTATAAAGAATCTTAAAATAATTAAGATTAAGTTTTTAAAACATTAATGCAACATATGCAAATATTAAAAATTATGAAAAAACAAAAAAAATCATAAAACAATATACAATATGATCCCAAGGAGAAAAGTTTAATATCAATGCACTGTGTAAAAATCATTAATAAATATTTTGATGTAATTATTATAAAATTAATAGTATTATTATTACATCTTATAATTGGATGACAACAAGAACATACTATAACTAAGTGACAAAAAAAAGAAGATAATTAAAAAATTAACCTCATCAAATAAATATATACAAGTAATTTTGTTATAAAATATTTAAAACTAAATATTCTAAACAAATTAATTACATTAATAATATATAGCTTTTTTGTTTGTGATGATTCTCTTCATAATTTTAATATATTAGCATCTTAAATCATCAACATCATTACATATATAATGTGTTTGATAAAAAAAATTAAGAAAGATAATTTTTCTAAGAATTTTAAATGATTTATGCCAAAGTATGTTATTTAGGTAAGAAATTTTAAAATTAGAATAATTAGATTAATTTTTATTATTAGATAACTTTTAAAATCTATGTAATGGTAATTAAATATTAATTTATAAATTATTTGTTCATAATTTAAATTAATTTAAATACTGTGTCTCAAAAATAGTATCTAATTTAGATAATATAAAAATTAATTATTTTTAAAAAAATTAATTTTAATTTAATAATGATTATGACATAATTATTTTATTTAATAATTCTAATATAGTGATTAATTATTTTTTTTACAATATTCATCATTATATCATCAACAAAAATGTTATTTTTGTGAATAATTTGCTAGAATTTTCTTTCCATGGTTGATTGAAAACTTTTTTAACTAACATTAATTAAGATTATTTATTTATCATTTCCAATTGGAATTTTTTTTTAGCCAATCGAAAAGTCGAAAAAAAATCAAGAAGAAGTTTAGTTAAAAATAATATAAACTAAGGTCAACTAAAAACATCATCAATATCAACATTTTTTTTAAAAAAATTTATTATTTTTTGATATTTTCTTTACATTTGAAAATGATTGAAACACATGCAAAAAAAAAAATTAAAATTTTTAGTGAATTTGAATTACTTGATTCAAATAAAAGATTAAAAAAAAATCAGTTTCAAATGAGATAAATTTAAATACAATGTATTTAAATGTCTTAGAAATTATGAATTTCCCTCTTTAGTAAATGAATTTTATTAAATCAATTAATGTTTTATTAAATGGATCATTTTTAATCAATTTTAACATATAAAAACGAATTAAGAAATTGTTTTTATCTAGCCCATTAAATTCAAATTTACATGTAACTATTTTGGCATTCAAATTAAAAAAAAAACAGTTTTTTAGTCTTTAAATTGTGAAAAAAAAAATTATTTTTAGCTCATAGAATTAATTAGATAGCATCATGATATTTATATAAACAAACATTATCATTATACTTATAATTAAAGCATTAAATTAATATTTACTGAGGTACACAAACTTTAATGCATGTTTCATTAGAGTTTCTTGTATTCAGCCAAATAAAACGTTTCCCTTTTTTCTTATATATATAATTTAATGTTCCATTGCTGTGTACAGTTCATAACCCTTCACAAACTGTGCAAAAGAATACACCTTTTCTGCCCCCACTTCATGTAAACAGCAGAATATATATAGGTATTGTTTTTGGATCAATTCAAGTATCTCTTTGAGTCCAGAATCAAGCTTCATGGATTCTTCTTCAATCTCTCTCACTGTATAAAAAACTCTCAGAGTTAACATTCTTGGTTATTCTGAACTGTTCCAAGCTTATTCTGAATTTGTCTCATCACAATGAAGAACAAGGAGCAACAGGGCAAAGGTGATGGCAAAGGTGCAGGATCATATCTGAACCTTTTTTTTGCTCAACTAGACCTTCTCAACTTCTTTGGTCATGCTCTAGTTTTTGGCATTGGTTTACTCATTGGAATCACACTCACTTTCTTTGTCAAGAATTTCTCCTTCATCAACTTTCAAATCCAGCAATTCTCCCTCCCATCCAACACCCTCAAACCACCACCTTTCTCTCCAATCTCCTCCAATATCTCATTGCCAATACCAGACATCAAAACAAAGAATGAGTCTCACTGTTTTGAAGGATTAGTCCTTGATTCTGGAAAGAAAAACACCTCATCTTCACCCCAGAAGGATAACCAAACCATACCTTCTTCTAATTCCACCTTGGTCACAAAGGTGGTGAATTTCACCAGGATTGGATTGAGTGAGTTCTTGAAGTCCCCCATGGCCATGCATGATATGAGTGATGAAGAGTTGTTGTGGAAAGCCTCCATGGTTCCCATGATTCACAAACTCCCATTCAAACAGACCCCAAAGGTTGCATTCATGTTTTTGACAAAAGGGCCTGTGCTGTTGGCTCCTCTGTGGGAGAGATTTTTCAAAGGAAATGAAGGGTTGTATTCCATCTATGTCCATTCCTACCCTTCTTCCAATGAAACAGTGCCTAAAAACTCTGTCTTTCATGGCCGCAATATCCCTAGTAAGGTCAGTTCCTGCATTCCACCTTTTATAACTGTTAAGAGATGAAAAGTTATATGATATATTCACAATTTCTACAGTCTACAACTCCATTTTTCTTATCTAAAATTTCAGTTTTCTTTATGAAATGACAAAATACACTTTTTCTGTGAATCTCTGGATGAAGTTGTCAATGTATCATTATCAATCTAGTTATCTGATGGATTTGTTAATGTATCATTATTACCTAGTACCTGGTTGTCTGTTTTTGTTTTTCTTGCAGTCTCTTCACATTTCTACTGAACAAAAATGACAAAGAATTGTTAAAGTGAAAGAGAAATTAACATTATTTTTTTATAGTTGTATTGAATTTTATATGGTGATTATAGTTTAAAACAGGTAAGGAAGATTAATTCAACAATGTATCAAGATTGGAATGAACTTTTCTTTTATCTTTCTTAGTTATTTCTCCTTTTTATTCCTATTTCATTAAGAATCCGTGTTTTCCAGTTATATGTGATCAAGTAGAGTTTTGAAATTAGCAAAAAAATTAAATAGATAATTAATTTTCTCATCCTAAAATGGTTCTTAAATGATATTTACCATTTCTGCAAGAACCATAATCCTATAATTGATTTTTCCCAAAAGCAGTAAAAGATGCAACTTTTCCAGTTTCATTCACCATATCACCTTTTCGGATTCCATTGCTGACTTTTACAACTTTTAAGTTACTCAATTACTCGAGTTCATAATAAAATTAAGAATGATTTATAATTTTAGCTTTTTTAATCTTTTTTAAATTTTCTAAAATATCAAATTTAGTATTTGTCCACACCTTGTGTTATTATCTTGGCAAGGTTACTTGTATTTAGCTACTAGTGCACTTGATCTTTTAGGGAAATACCTGTTACAAATTATTTTAGGAAACTGCTAACTTGTGAAACACTTGTCTGCATGAACAAGTGGACACTTTGTAACGTGTGATTAAGTCTCTATAGTTGCACACATTATTATGAATTTTCTGCAAGATTGCTTGTAAGAAGAGTTTTGATGAAAGAACAACTTCAGCTAAAAGGCTGAAAAAGATCAGTACCAATGCCTTTAAATAAGATCTTTTGAGACAGCTTATGCTTTTTTCAGCACATTATTTTTTCCAATGAACTTCAATGTTTAAGTTCAAACCCTTTAACAATTCCAATTTCTTCATGGTTAGCTAGTTATCCATGTTTTTTGTCTGTATTTTGTATCAATACTATATAACATGGGAGGTAAATAAATTTTACAAAACTGAACAGTGTATAAGGTCCACTGAATCTGTTGAATGTTCATTTTTGTTTCTGTTTTTTGGTTGCTTCCTGAATTGGACAGTCAATACAAACTGGTCATACTTTTCTTTGATTCCACTCCTTTTGCACTTCCAAGAAAATTCTATTCTTTTCTATTTCAAGAACCAATTATTCAACCCCCCATCAGACTTTTCTTTTCACAATTCCTTTCTTCATATACCCGGTCTCTAGCATGAGAAAAAGAATCTGAGCTCAGAATAAATGCACCTTTCTGCTATTTCATTTATGTTTAGATGGTAAACACAACATGAACAACTTTAGAAAATACATATACACTATTATCTACTTTCATGCAGAAGAATTTGATCTTTAAGCTTTGGAAAACATGCAGATTTAACCCTTCATCTCTAAGAATTCATTCTAAAAGTTAGAAAAAGTTAGAAATGACAAATTTATATACTTTTTGAATTTGAAAACCAAATTTACGAAGACAAAACATGCATTAGCAACCCTTTTGTTTGGTGAACTGAGAATTTCAATCATTGGACTTAAAGCATGTCCCAAAATTCATAATCTGATATGATACTGTGCTGTGAAAATGATGCAGGAAGTGAGGTGGGGTGAGAACAGCATGATAGAAGCAGAGAGACGCTTATTAGCCAATGCACTCCTTGATTTCAGCAACCAACGTTTTGTACTACTCTCAGAGTCATGCATCCCTTTGTTCAACTTCTCCACCATCTACACTTATCTAATGAACTCAACAAAGACCTTTGTGGAGGCCTATGATCTGCCAGGGGAAGTGGGGCGTGGCAGGTACAGGACCCAAATGAGGCCTCAGATTAGGCTCTCCCAATGGAGAAAAGGGTCTCAATGGTTCCAAATAGACCGTTTTCTTGCCCTTCAAACAGTCTCTGACTACCACTACTTCCCAGTGTTCTTAAAGTACTGCAACCCCAATTGCTACAGTGATGAACACTACTTGCCCACATTTGTCAGCATCAAGTTTTGGAAGAGGAACTCCAATAGGACCTTGACATGGGTTGATTGGGCAAAGGGTGGTGCTCATCCTTCAAGGTATTACAGAAATGATGTGAACAATGAGTTTTTGAACAAGCTGAGGTTTGGAACATCATGTGACTACAATGGTCACACCACCAACATTTGTCATTTGTTTGCAAGGAAATTCACCACTCATGCTTTGGATAGATTGCTCAGATTTGCTCCAAAGCTCATGCAATTCAATTGATTTCTCTCTCCATATTCTTCTTTTTTGTTTGTTCATATTCATTTCTGTTTTCTTACATATTTTTTGGGTTGAACATACACATACTCACATTCAAGTACTCAATTCAGGGGTACCAAGAATTTGACCCTTTCTTTTCTTCTATTCATTAATGTTATTTTATATTTCTTCACATATTACTGATTTTTTTCCCAATAAAGTTTTGTAAACTTAATCTACTGTATACTAATTTGCAATAAAACCATTGAATTGATTAATTTTATATGCTACTACAAATTCTTAAGTGTTATAAGATTAAAAATTGGATATATGATATCAATATACATATATATATATATATGTATAATATGAAAATTAAATGAATTTATTAAATTGAATATTAAAGCTCTGATCGTATATATAATAGATATTAAGTGAAAAGTAAACTACCATATGAAAATGAAAAATGTTCTTAAGAATACATGTGCCTTATGTTTAGACATAAAAATGTAGTAAATTATAATTATAATACCCTACATTATTAGCATCTGAAAGGTAAAATTGTTATTTTAAAAATTATAGAGTTACAGTTAGAAATTTGAGGGTGCATGAAGAAAAAATTGTATTTGACCAGATCTTTGTAGTAAAGTTTTGGGCCAAAATCTGGGACAGTCCACTTATTAAAACAACACTTCTTTTGTACCAATTCGAATCTGCATTCTATCATCTTTCAAATTTTCTAAAATGACCTTCTATCGTAGATTTGAAAATTTAAAATTCAAAAAATATAATTCGAAAATTTAAAAAATAAATCTGGAATACAAAACATACAGTTTGGAAAAAAAAATTCTAAAAGACAATCTAAATCCTAAATCCTAAAATATATTTTGAAAAAGAATTTCCAGAATTCAAAAATATGTTTCAAACATTTAAATTTAAAATTATATTTTAGAAAAGGGATTCAGAAGTATTTTTTTTATCCGCATCCCTAATCACATAAAGACATGTTTGATTAATTAAAGAAGCAACTAAACTAATAAAAATTATCAATAAATCAAATAAAGACAAAAGATTCAACAAGTAAGAAAAGTTTGGCAACCGAATAGTAAAGATTTCCAATAAGTTAGAAGTTTGTAGGTCAATGTCCACCATTGTACTCTACATCAATAATGTAATTTACTTTTATGAGATTTTAAATTTTAATATAATTATTATATTATTAGTATTTGGTTGTTAAGTGGATTTTTTTAAGGAGTGTAGCATTCTTTTTTGTTTACTTTATATATATAAAGAATATCTTTGAAGAAAAGAGGCACAACCTTCAATTATTAAAAATCCTTGTATAAAAGTATTATCTCTATAGTTATATATATTCAACTTTCAAGTTTTATTAGTACTCTAACTTTTTTTAAGCTCTTTTTTATAATCTTCAAACTTTTTACTTTGTTTATTTACTAAATACCCTAATCTAGCTTTTCTTATTATTGATTTTCTTTTAAAATTATTAAATTAGTGTAATTATTAAAAATAAATTAATAGAAGGTGATTGTATTTTATAAATATGATTTTATTTTATTTTATTCTTATGATGATTTATATCAGGCTTAAATATATTTTGAATTTTGAATCTTTATAAAATTCATTAAGTTTTGATTTTACTTATGTTGCTTTTGAAATAATTGTTTAGCCCTTGTAATAAAAGGCATGAACTTTTTTTATAATATTTTTCTTTGATTTTGATCTCTAAAGATTGTTAGATGACTATTTTTAGTTCTTAATATTTCTTTTAAGATAGATAATAAATTATACAAATTTTAAGAACTTCAGGTGTCACATGTCAACGTTATATTACAATATTAATATTTCGCATTAAAAATAAATAATCTTTTACTCTTTTTTTCAACATAAATAAGTAATTAAATTAGTGTAACACAATACCATAAAGACTAAAATTGATAATTTTTTTTTTTTTTCATTTTAGAGAGATTAAAATAAACTTTTTTACTGAGATTAAAATCAAATCTCACTCGCCAAACTAAAAACACATTAAATCCTTATAGTTAAAAATTAAACCAACAAAAACGTAGAAATCGAACTACAAGTTTTAATAAGAAGTAACTTGAGAGCAAAGTTTATAAAATTAAAGTTAAATGGAGTTTGAACATGTTTACAATCAAACTTATACCAATGATCAAATTTGATCAATTCTAGTTCACACACATAATTGATTTGACAAATTAATCAAAGTTTAATAAATGGTCAAACCCTCAGTTAATTATACATGGTTCCACAAATGGTCAACCCCTAAAGAGTTTAATAATTTAATCAAGGTTTACAATGAAATTATTCTTACATTAATTATTAATCAGCAATTCACACAACACATAAGAAAATTAACCATGCCGCGTTACAGAGGTAGGTTTATTACAACATATTCAACAAGTCCAAACTCAAAGACTAAAAGACATAGATTAATGCATAGTTTGACAATGTTTTATAGGCCACAAAAGTTCTACAACGTTACGACGAAAGTACTTGAAAGCATCTTCAAATTCCTCAGAGCAATTTGTAACACATCAACATCAATGGTCATTATGCTGCAAATTCTTCCACACCATGTTGCTTCATATTTTCTGGGAAACCTCTTAGGGCATTTATGGACCTAAAAGTAGAGGTAACACTAACAGAAAACGTGTTTATCATCGAGTAATTACCCTAGAATTTAGAAATGGAATTAATTAAGTTTTGTGTGCGTGTTTTTTTCTAGTCAAATTGAAGGACACTTGTACCTATAATCTGTCTGTTCTATCACATTTGCATGCTGTTTTGACAAATTTTAATGGCCGGCAACTTTCTTATTCCACTAGATTTGATTGGGAAGTCCAAGCTCATGAGAGACATGGACGTAGGAAGAAGGAAGGAGCCACGAAGCTTCCTATTCCCAAAAACAAATAAATGAACTTTTACAATTCAATGTTTTTAATCCATTTTGTTAGATAACAATTTTCACTGAAAAATATGGTGGACTATTTTAATAGAGTTTTTTTATTAATTACTTTTTTTTCCTATCTATAATATTATTACAAAAAAAATAAATCATCAAATAGAAATCAATTTTGGAAAAAAAAATAATTAGTTACTATACTGACTAAATTAGATATATTTTAGAAACTAAACAAAAATTTGGTTTCTAAATTAATTTATATTATTATTAAATGATTTTTTTAAATTGGTATCTAATTAGCTACCAAGATTTTTGCTACCAAATTTAGAATCTAAATAATTGGTAATTAAAACCTTAATAGTTAATTAGGTACCACCAATTTAGAAACTATTTAACAATAATGAAAACTAATTTTTTTTTCTCTAAAATTGTCTCTAATTTAGTCACTATAACAACTAATATATTTTGTCTTTAGAATTAATTTTTATTTTATAATTTTTTTTATAGTGTATCATACCTTATTTAAAGAGTATGAGTTTACTTTAAGTGATTATTCTCCATTTTTTCACATACCACTCTTCCTCTTATAATATGACTTCAAGTGATAATATTTAAAATTGTAAAGAGTGGATATGAGTATATTTATTATTTATTGATATAAAAAATTTCATATTCATTCACATAAACATTTACTTTTGAAATGAGGATGTGGATAATAAAACACACATCACTTTCATTGCTATGCCTAAGTGTTAGTATGGAACATACAAATACTTTCCAAAAAAAACCAAAAAATTCCACTTCAATATCTCTTTAAAGTTGATAAATTACCAACCAAATATTCACGGGAATACATAATATTCTCACAATGCAACATACCTTGAAATATACGTTGTCCAAGTCTTTCATTTTGTGTAGGGGAGTTAAATTTTGTAACCATTAGTAAGGAAGGTAATTTATTAATTCCAAATTAACAATTATGCATTTTTTTTATAAGAATAAACAAATTAATCTATTATTTTATTTATAAAAATAATTTGAATTGAGAATATTTATTAATTATTAACACTAAAACAATTGGTGTCCGTGCCCTTCAAAACTCAATTCCCAACTACACTACAAGAAAATCATGAAATAGAAACCAATTTTTAGATACCAAAATAATTAGTTACAATAGTAACTAAATTAGATACCATTTTAGAAACTAAAAAAAAATTGGTTTCTAAATTAGTTTCTATTATTGTTAAATAGTTTCTAAATTGGTATCTAATTAACAACCAAAGTTTTTGCTACCAAATTTAGAAACTAAATAATTGGTAGTTAAAACTTTGGTTGCTAATTAGATACCAATTTAGAAACTATTTAACAATAATAGAAACTAATTTAGAAACCAAAATTTTTATTAGTTTCTAAAATGATCTCTAATTTAGTTACTATTGCAACTAATTTTTTTGATCTCTAAAAATTAGTTTTTATTTCATGATTTTCTTGTAGTGCTATACCATCAATAAATGAAAATCTCCTAAACAATAAACAAAAACAAACATCCCTCATCAAGATTAAGCTGCACACAATGAAAAATAAATAAATAACAAGTACAACAAAAATACCTATACATCTTTCACTTGTCTTTGTTGAATAAGTTTTTTGATGGTTTGCAACTATATAATCTATTTGATCACATAAGAATAATATTATTTTTAGTCAACAATGAGTTAAATTTCTTTATAGTACAGAAATCATTAAATTTAAATCTAAAGTGTGATTACCAATAAAAGTTAAAAGGATTTTGTTTCTCCTTTATATTTTAATATGTGCTCATTAAAATAGTGAACTTTACATTTCTATATAAGAGTTAGGTATCTTTGTACCTATGTTACACATAATTATACTTGCTTTATGAAAAAAAACAAGCTTTTTAATTAAACTAAGTTGAAATAATTATTGAATATGGTGAGTTGAGTATGAATTATAAAACTTGACATAAAAAAAATGATGTTCCAATGATGTGTGTGCCTGCCATGATTAAAAGCTAGAAAGAAGAACGCAGCTTAAATGGAGTTAACCATTGAAACACTTGTGTGGAAGTTGAAACCGTACAGGACTCTGGTCCATTCAGAAGAAAGTTAAATTTTGTCTTCAAATAAAACAGAGTGTGAGAATAATAATTTTTGTCTTTTTGCTGCGGTTCATGTAATTACCAGACAGTTTCTTTGTAATCAGTTTCCTCAGAGAACGCGGTACACCCACAACACGCATCCACATCGTCGATCCTTCCCAGAAAATGTCCTGTAACAGCACTCACCCTTGAGATCAAAACAGAAGCCAAACACAACAAGAAAGCAAATTATAGGAAAAAAAAAAACAGAATTCAATATAAATGATGAATTAATTGTAGTTTTTGCTACAAAGGGTACTTATTTGAACTCTGATTAAAAGTTCTTGTGAAATATCACAGTAAGTGAATGTAAATTTTATTTTATAAACTGATTTTGTAAGGTTGAGATTAATTTCTTAAGATGATATCAAAGTTATTTATGACACTACAAGAAAATCATTAACTAGAAATCAATTTTTAGATACTAAAATAATTAGTTGCAATAATAACTAAATTGAAAATCATTTTAGAAACTAAAAAATAATTGGTTTCTAAATTAGTTTATATTATTATTAAATGGTTTATAAATTGATATCTAATTAATAATCAAAGTTAACTACTCATTATTTAGATTCTAAATTTGATAGCAAAAACCTTGATTTTTAGTTAGATAACAATTTATAAACCATTTAACAATAATAGAAACTAATTTAGAAACCAAAAATTTATTTAGTCCCTAAAATGATCTCTAATTTAGTCAATTAATTATTTTTTTTCTCTAAAATTAATTTATATTTCAAGAAAATCTTTATAGTAGTAAAAATTTATTATAACAAAAATTTATTGAACTTATAAGATCATTCGCCTTCAAAATCCTGTCAAACCATCCATAACATAATCTAAAACCGAGTTAAAAACTCTAAGTCTGAGGAAAGTTTTGTAAATTTAATCACACTTAAAATTCACATATTTAGAATTCTGAGATTTGAACGTTATAGACATATGATTTTAATTAATTATTATTTATAAGTTTTCCACCCTTTTCCTTGAAATCCTTGTAGCATTTCTTGATGTTGTCACATAACCCATAATTTCTCTTTATAAATCATTTTAAGAAAAAAAAAATAACTTTTTATATATTTAAATCATAGTATATATAGATTAACTTTTATAATTTTGTTTAAAAAATCAAAATTTTAGTTTATATACAAAGTAATTTTAATTATGTTTACAGTATGTTTAAAGAGTAGTTTAATGATACAAATTAGTGTACTAACCAAATGAAGAATGCCACGTCTTCAATATTTTTTTTCTAATACCTTTGTATTCCTTAAATAGAGAAGGTCCATGGTGATTTAGCTTTGGAGAGAAGTGAAAGTGATTGGTAGACTTTTAATGGCCCTTCGATTCTTGAAATCTTGACTCCCAAGTGGTTGCATCATTCGTACGCACCATTGTACACAACGTTATGATCGGGCTAAGTGCTACGCTATTTCCTCCAATATTCCATGAACCTTCGCTGTAGTGTTTATTCTTATAATAATAACAACACGCAATATGTGTATGAAGAGCTATAAAATGCGAACGAACCCCTTTCTTTTGCTCCCCCCCCTCCTGCTTCATCACTTCAATTAACCTCAAACACACCAAACAGTTTCACTCTCATCAGATTCTTCACCGAAAATGGCGGCGAAAAGATTGTTCAATGATTCTCAACGAGACCCTGATGATAAGCCAGACGACAAACGGATGAGAAATAACACTGCTAGACCGTCTTTTGCTTCGTATGTACTTTTTATGCACTTCATATAGCGCTAGGGTTTATCTCATCATGCTTCAATCTACTTCCTCTTTTCTCTACTTTGTTTGATCCCTTTATAATGCTTACTTCACTATGTTATATGTCTTGTGTCTCAACTTAACTTTTCACTCTTCTCATTCATCTATTTTTGGACAGTGTAATTGGAGATGTGGTCATGGTAAATAACTTGGAGCATCTTTTCACTGCCTTGGAACCTGTGCTTAGAAGAGTGGTAGGTTTTTAAGAAGTTCGTTTCTTGTTATCTAATTGACTATGAAATTTTTTGTTACTAAATTTTATCACTATTTTATCAGGTGAGTGAGGAACTTGAGGGAGGTTTGAGACGGTGGTCACTCTCCCATAGGTCTCCTTCATTGAGACTTCGAGCAATGGAGCAGCCATCAAGCTTGCAACTAGGGTTCAGCAAGAGGCTTTTCCTTCCAATTTTCACAAGTAGCAGGATTCTTGACTTTGAAGAGAACCCCATGAGCATAGTTCTGATGGAAAAAAGCAACAATAACCAAATGGTACCCACAAGTCTCCCACATGCCATCAAGCTAGAGATTGTGGCTCTTGATGGAGATTTTACTCCTTCTGAAAACGAGGGTTGGACGAGTGATGAATTTAACAGACACATATTGAAAGAGAGACCGGGGAAGAGACCTTTACTTGCAGGAGAATTGAACTTGATCATGCGAGATGGAATTGCACCAACTGGGGACATGGAATTCACAGATAACTCTAGCTGGATTCGCTGCAGAAAGTTCAGAGTTGCAGTGAGAGTAGCACCAGGAAGTACTCAAGGAGTTCGGATTCGTGAAGGAATGACTGAAGCATTTGTTGTCAAGGATCACCGTGGAGAATGTAAGTTACACTATTCATATTTTTTTGTTTTGTTAATATACTGTTTTTTATTACTCAGTGGTAGTTCAACCATGATCTACACAACCATATTCCAAGTTATTTTTCTACTAGAATGTGCTAATTAAGAACAAGACTATTACTTACTACTCATTCTATAGGTGTGATGAAAGTTTTGTCAATCACATCTTCCTTTTATCCAAAGTTACCACCTATCTTTGGTGCTTCCCACAATTTCCTCCTCATGTATAGTTATGAATTGCAACTTCATTTGTGTGTACTCTTTGTACCCTGAAAATTAATTTGCTTGCCAATTAAAAGAAGAATTAATTGATGAGAGATTAAGATACATCAAAATTAACGAGTGTCAACAATTTCTTTCAAAACCTTGTCTTTAATTATTTACCACTTTGCATTATTTGTCATTGTAACCAACTTGGTGACGTTTTATTTTGTATGATTGTTGTTTGTGTGAACATGATGACGAAGTACTTTAGTTGATTTTACCAAATGTTCTTGTCGAACTCACAATAATTTTAACCAACCTATTTGGTGCTTGATAAGCTTTGACCGTTTGTTTCACTTTAATATATTAGTAGTTCATATTAGCTAGCAATAACTGCTATTGCTAGTTAGTTGGTGTTATAATAATTATTCTGCAATATTCTTCTTCTTTTCTTCGACTCATGGGTTGTTAATAACTATTAGTCTCAAAGGAAAGTCTATATCTAAAGGAAAAGTCTCTTTATTCAATCGCTGTTGCCTTGATTATCAGAAGAATCAAAAAATTCTAGTCCATGCATGTGCCTTAAAAAGATGACATAGCTGACTTTGACAGATCTTATATTATCACAAAGAAAATTTGTTTTATACCATAAATTCCATTACCACATATAACTGATATTAACCATTCTTTGCATTTTTATAAATAAACGAAATATAAAATTTGTAGTAACATGTTATCAAGTTATGGTCAATCCAGTACTTATGTTTCTTCTGTTTTGTCTGGATGTTCTTTTGTGACAACCGAAAAGTGACAGTTAGTCAAATAGAAAGCCAAAAACCTTCTGCAGCATCCAACATCTAATAGTTGTCAGATTCTCAAGGGGTCCCACCATTGGTGTGAAATCAAGAGCACGTTATTGATTTCAAAATAATTGTTACGTATAATATCTTTTGGTTCTACTTTCTAATTTTCAAATCGTGGTCATAAATGAATCTCAAGTCAATGGTTTCAACTTTAAGAGAAACCAATCAAGAAACAAGCCTGGTGGTTAATTTCTTAAGTGGGGTCTTTCTTGGGGTTTCATCAGGGATAATCTTGTATTAGTATTAGTTTAACCTAAGCTAATCTCCATAAACTTCTGCCACTGAAAGAAGTTTATCATCTTCGTTTGTTTTTCTTATTTAAATTGGTGTTTTGAATTTATAATTTGTCTAAATTCGATCCTTGCCGTGTTCTCTGGTTTTTGAGATTCTTATTTTCTAGTAATTTGGTTGGTATTAGAGTAGTTTAGTCAGGATTTTGTTGACTAACTATATTTGTTGTTGATGAATTATATAAGAGTTAATTCATCATGATCTATTATTGTTAGATAAAAAAATTATATTTTATAAACAGTAAAAAAATTTGTCTCTTGGTTGTGATTAACTTCATTTTTACACTTTTGAAGTGTACAGAAAACGCTACCCTCCAATGCTTCATGACGAAGTGTGGCGCCTGGAAAAGATCGGTAAAGATGGACCTTACCACAAAAAGTTGTCTTCTGAGGGCATAAAAACAGTCCAAGAATTTCTTAAACTAGCAGTTGTTGATGTTCTTAAGCTAAGAAATGTATCTATCTTTGCATCATAATAGTCAAGGAGATTTTTCATTATTGAAGTAACTATATGAAATTAATGATATTTTGTTAATTAAATGTTTCTGCAACCAGATTTTGGGCGTGTCGATGTCAGACAAAATGTGGGAAGTGGCAATCAAACATGCAATGAGTTGTGAGATGGGGAGCAAGTTGTACATTTATCATGGACCACACTTTACTATTTTTCTGGATCCAATTTGCAAATTAGTTAGAGCAGAGGTCAATGGACAGACATTTTCAAACAGAGATCAAATTCCCCATTTGAACAAGGTACCATGATGAATCATCTGCTATCTTGGACACAATTTGTCCCCTTGATTTATATCTGGATTACACCCTTATGTTAAATTTTTTGACACATGCAGGCTTACATAGACAAATTGGTGAGAGAAGCATATGCAAAATGGCCTAACTTGGAGGAGATAGATGGGGTTCTGAACGATAACATTGCTGTTTTAATCCAAGGTATCTTCCTTTTAACCTATGCTGAATTATATATAATTAGATAAATGCTATGTATAAGTAACTGCGAACCTTATTTTATAAGCCAGTTTTATAAGGTCGAGTTATACTTAAATTCATTTCTTAATATGATATTATAGTTATTTTGAGTCTATCATAGCGAAAATTTGTTTTGTTAGGTGTATATTAGGTCACCCGCTATCGGACACCCATAATATATAGTTACACACAAAAGTTCACCGTCTTGATGTGAAAGAGTGTGTTGTTGAAAATTTCACATCAGCTAGTGATTACTATATATCATAATATATAAGTGGGTGTAATTCTTATCTTATAAATCAGTTTTTGTAAGATTGAATTAGGTTTAAACTTTACTTCTTAAAAATATCTTATAGAACATTTATTTATTTACGAATTTTTAGATTTTTAATTGAAGAACTTAAAAAAGGTTCCACAGGCAATAAACCCTATTCTTTATATTGTTTGGATATTTTTGACAGATGAATGTTTTTTTTTAATAGTAAGAACCCAGTTCTTATGAAAGAACATGAGTAAGACATTTATGTGAACATAATTAATAACTGCAGGTGATCAACCTTCTGCATCAGTAGTGACATATGATCAGAATCATTATTACAGTGAGAAATCTGGCAGCTATGTTGCAAATAACAACACACAAATGGGATGCGAGTGGTCACTGAATCAACCCTACAGCACAGAAGCGTTTGGTAATGAGTTTCCTTTTAGTTTCTCAGCAACACAGACAGATGGAGACATGACCGCTTCAGGTTCTAGCTCTGTGGATGTTGATGGAGCCACAACAAGGCACAACTAGGTGCATCAAAAGTTGCAGCACATACCCTACTTACAAATATGTATAAGATATTTCTGCAATCCACGAAACTTTGTAAGTGATGATCCTGAATGATGTGTCCATGCAAAAAAAAAAAGGTCTAAATAGAATTAGTAGTAAAGTATGTTTAGTTTCTGCTGCATATGTATATATATTCTATATACAATAGCATAAGCAATGTGGAGGAATCAATATTGCTGATAAAAAAAAATATGTGGAGGAATCAAAATCTGGCTTAAATAGGCATTGTGTTTCTCTAATACCAAATGTGAGCTATCACAAAGAAGAAGATGTGTTGTAAAATAATATCTATAGTGCACGTAATATACCTTGTTTGGTTTTGGTTTGGATGCGTTCCTTTTCTTTTCTTTTTCAACTTCAAGCCTTTCAGATTCGTTGGATAATAAAAGAAATTGATCTAGAGAAGTTTTTCTGGGAACCAATTCTGATGAACTATAAGAGCTATTGAGAAAGGAAAGCTGGAACTGATTGTATTGCTAACAACGTGGTACAACTATTTATACATAATGGTAATATTTTGATATTTTTTTAATTTTTTTATCAATAAGAAAAAATAAATAAATATGGATCATTTAAGGAATGATTCAATTCTTATACATATTGAACACCTAAAGTTCAATTCAATATAAACAAATAAGACATTCTCTCACAAACACCAAAACAAACAATACAAGAAAATCAAAATCATGATATAGAAACCAATTTTTAGAAATCAAAATAATTAGTTAAAATAGTAACTAAGTTAGAGACCATTTTAGAAACTAAATAAAAAATTGGTTTCTAGATTAGTTTCTATTATTGTTAAATAGTTTCTAAATTAGTTTCTAATTAGCAACCAAGTTTTAACTACCAATTATTTAGTTTCTAAATTTGGTTTCTAAAACCTTGGTTGCTAATTAGATACCAATTTAAAAACTATTTAACAATAATAGAAAATAATAGAAACTAATTTAGAAACCATTTTTTTTGAGTTTCTAAAATGGTCTCTAGTTTAGTTACTATTACAACTAATTATTTTTGTTTCTAAAAATTGGTTTCTATTTCATGGTTTTCTTGTAGTGAAATATATGATCAATCATCTAAAACAAATTACTTATTTTTAATCGAAAATATACATACCAAGGATCAAGACACTGAAAAAAAAAACAATGAAAGAACTTTGGAGATAATCCAAGATCAAACTTTCAATTAAGCTATGGAGAAGATTTTTCTACCTCCACTTTGTAATCAACATACTTATTATTTTAATAAATTTTGTATCATTCAATTGAAAAATTATTTTTTGTTATATATATTTTGAAAATTATTAATTAGACAAAATAAATAAATAAACAACTTGACCACCTATTATAATAATATAATAATATTTAGAAAAAAAGTTAGATGTAGAAATATTCAGTAATGATACTTTGAAACTCCATTTTTTCTCTTACATTACAACTTCATAATTTTATTTTTATTATTATAAGAATATTTTATTATAAAAACAATTGCAGTAGATAAATAGTAGTGTCAAATGAAAACTTTTCCTTATTGATTGATTGGTATATTTTGGTTTGGAAACTTAAACAATTTCTTACTTTGAAAACGAATGACGTTACCACTTTGAAAACGAATGTTTAGGCATTATGCATTGCACCATAGAACAAAACATTAAGAAAATTCTCCATTGAAAATTAATATCTTCCTGTTTCTAGAGCACTGTAATAAAATGATTTGAAGAGAAATTTTTAAAGCATTTCCAATGGTAGTTCCAAGGAAAGAAAAGTTCAAAATTTGCTTCAGATTATTTCTTTTTTACCTTTTGTATTTTTGTGTGGATGAAGAATTTTATCATTTTTAAGATATTTGAAAAAAACTTAATTTGAATTAATTTTATTTTTTTAAATTTTGTTTATGTAAGACAATTTAAATTTATTGAAATTTAACCATCTCATTTATATAAGTTATTTAAATTACCAAATATAATTAATAATTTAAAAATATTCATATTAATGACTTTTTTAGGTGATTTTGATTGATGTTGTTAAAGAAAAGTTTAGTAAAAATGAATTAAAACTGAAATTTGAAATTATATACATAAAATAAATCTCTACGAAACAAAATCTTAAGTTAATGTCAACAGAGAAATTAAAATAATTGAAAATTTAGTACATAAAGTCTTTTTATTTTAAGAAAAAAGTTATATCATAATTTAATACAAACAAAAATTAATGAATTCAAATCGTTATAGGATATGATGACTTCATTGTAAATAAAATACACATAAATAAAGAAAAATCTTTATTGTCATATACCTATTTATATTCCTTTTAGATTGAAGTCATCTTATTATATCACAACATCATTTAAAGGTTAAATTAGTTAATTATATTCAACTGCTTAATCAAAATATAATATTAATGTAAAACGACTTTCATATAATTTTTTCTTATTAAAGTTATATGGAGTTCACTATAGCTTCAATTTAAAGTCTAAGTTTAGAAGTATTGAAAAAGTGAAGTCATACTATATAAGATTTTTTAAAGTCAAGTTTAGAAGTATTGAAAAAGTGAAGTCATACTATATAAGATTTTTTAAAATGTGTTAGTTTTTATTTTATTGAATTATTTATTTTTTATTAAAATTAAGTATGAAGAGATAATATCATTATGATCAATTATCATATTTAAAATATTGTCTGTTTTTAAATTTTTGAAATTTATTACAATTTTGTCCTTAGAAAACGATAGGTTAAAGGAGAAAGATGAGATGAACAATTTGTTTTGTAAAGTTCACCAAAATATAAATCAAAGATAATTAGATATTTCATTTTTTTTTTCAGATTTAGCATACTTGGAAAAGTCTGAATAATATTAAACTCTTTTTCTCTTATTGTTGTTAATCACGTGCCTCGATTCCACTGCAAGAAGAAACCAAATAATCACTGTGCGGCCCAGCGGCCCACAAAATAGAGAAGTGTTCAACATTTAGGGTCCAAACATTTACATGGTTCAAAACCTCGCAATTTCATTCTGCACCCCCATATATTGATGGTGCATCTCCAAGAAAATTAAATTTTCAATATTATATTTCAAAAATATGTTTTTCATATTGTTAATTCTAGAATGTATTAATATTCTATAAATCACACATTTTAGAATATATATTATAACATGAATCTAGAGATACATTTTAAAATATATATTAATATATTTTAAATTACACATTATAGAATGTATTAATATATTTTAGATTGTATATTTTGGAATGTATTCATAGATTTGAAAATACATTCTAAAATATACATTTTTTTAAAATACGTTTCAGAATATTTATTTTTTAGGAATACAATCTAGAATATGCATTTTCTAGAAATACATTCCAGAATATGCATTTTCTAGAAATAAATTATAAAATACATATTTCTTAGAAATACATTTTCAAAATATAAATTTATAATGTATTAATATATTTTAGATTATATATTCTAAAATGTATTAATGTATTATATAATGTATTTTCTAATATAAAAATACAATTTTGAACGTGCATTTCGAAGTATACAGTTCAGCATTTCAGAATGAATATAAAAATCTCAAAATATATCTTAAATGGTGTAATCCAAAATAGAGTTGTTTTATAAATCTAAACTGGGGGTATTTCTGACATTTAACCACCTCTATGGCGTACAACTTCAAACCATGGGGTGTAGAATGATATATATATATATATATATATATATATATGTATATGGGACGAATCAGGGACTCAAATCTCAGCCAAAACTCAGTAGACACAGTGACGAACGTGTGGTAAAAATTTCAAACCAAAATACCCAACGAGTAAGGCGTAGTAAGTTTCAGACCGAGAGTGCACAAAACTGGTTTTCGAAAAAAAAAACGTCATGACTTTTTTCTCCCGTATCTTCTTTTTGTGATGTGCCTCCTTACCTGGGTGCAAACAACATATGAAAGTACTTGTGTGAATTTTTTCAGCAGAATATGAATCCATAATCAAATTTCAGAAAGTAGAGCGAAATTTCACATGTTTTGGTAGAGGATAGCCTTGGTTTGCACAAAATTTCTAAAAAATTCTCCCAAAAATACTTTTTTCTTGAAATTCCATGTAAGAAATCCATTGAATTTGAGACAAAACGCGACAAATTTCAAGTCAAACAGATGAGTATTCGCTCACGAAAAAAATCAAACAGTTTCACACACAAACGAACCTTCCTTATAGCCATGACAATGATGAATAAAAAAATTATTGTCAATCTTGTGGGACGAATCTAGGACTCAAATCTCAGCTAAAACTCAGTAGACACACTGACGAACATGTGGTAAAAATATCACACCAAAATACCCAAGGAGTAAGGTGTAGTAAGTCCCAGACCGAGAGTGCACAAAACTGGTTTTTCGAAAACAAAACGTCCTGGCTTTTCTCCCCCGTATCTTCTTTTTGTAATTTGTTTATGGACGTACCTCCTTACCTGGGTGCAAACAACATATGAAAATACCTGTGTAAATTTTTTCAGCGCAATACGGACCCAGAATAAAATTTCGGAATATAGGGTGAAATTTAACAAGTTTTAGTAGAAGATAACCTTGATTTGCACAAAATTTCTGAAAAATTTTCCCGAAATAGTTTTTTCCTGAAATTTCATGTAAGAATATCCACTGAATTTGGGACAAAAAGAGACAAATTTCAGGTCAAACGAATGAGTATTCGCCCACCAAAAAAATCATATAGTTTCACACACAACCGAACCTTCCTTTTAGCCCTGAGAGTGATGAATAAAAAATTTATTGCCAATCTTGTGGGACGAATTTGGGTCTGAAATCTCAGCCAAAACTCAGTAGACATAGTGACGAATGTGTGGTAAAAAGTTCAGACCAAAATACCCATGGAGTAAGGTGTAGTAAATCCCAGACCGAGAGTGAATAAATCTAGTTTTCTGAAAACAAAACGTCCTGGCTTTTCTCCCCCGTATCTTCCATTTGTGATTTGTTTATGGACGTCCCTCCTTACCTGGGTGCAAACAACATATGAAAGCAGTTGTGTGAATCTTTTCAGCGCAAAACGGACCCAGAATAAAATTTCAGAAAGTAGGGCGAAATTTCAAAAGTTTTGGTTGAGGATAGCCTTGATCTGCACAAATTTATGAAAAATTCTCCCGAAATAGTTTTTTCCTGAAATTCCACGTAAGAATCTCCACTGAATTTGGGACAAAAAGCGACAAATTTGAGGTCAAATGGATGAGTATTCGCCAACGAAAAAAATCAAACACTTTCACAAACAAACGAACCTTCTTATCAGCCTTGGGAGTGATGAATAAAAAATTTATTTCCAATCCTGTGGGACTAATCCGGGGCTCAAATCTCAGCCAAAACTTAGTAGACACAATGACAAAAGTTTGGTCAAAATTTCATACCAAAATACTCAAGGAGTAAGGCGTAGTAAGTCCCCGACCGAGAGTGACAAAAATAGGTTTTCCGAAAACAAAACGTTCTGGCTTTTCTCCCTTGTATCTTGTTTTTGTGATTTGTTTATGGACTTGCTTCCTTACCTGGGTGCAAACAACATATGAAAGTACTTGTGTCAATGTTTCTAGCACAGTACGAACCCATAATAAAATTTAAGAAAGTGAGACGAAATTTGACAAGTTTTGGTAGATGAGAATAGCTTTGGTTTGCACAAAATTTATGAAAAAAATTTCTGAAATAGTTTTTTTTTCTGAAATTCCACGTAAGGATCTCCACTGAATTTGGGACAAAAGACGACAAATTTCAGGTCAAACGGATGAGTATTCGCCCACGAAAAAAACAAATAGTTTCACACACCAACGAACCTTCCTTTCAGCCATGGTAGTGATGAATAAAACATTTATTGCAAATCTTGTGGAACGAATCAAGACCTCAAATCTCAGCCAAAACTCAGTAGAAACACTGACGAACATTTGGTAAAAATTTAAGAATAGAATACCTAAGGAGTAAGGCGTAGTAAGTCCTAGACCGAGAGTGAAAAAACTTGTTTTGCGAAAACAAAACGTCCTGGGTTTTCTCCCCGGTATCTTCTTTCTGTGAATTGTTTATGGACGTGCCTCCTTACCTAGGTGCAAACAACATATGAAAGTACTTGTGTAAATTTTTTCAACGCAATACAGACCCAAAATAAAATTTCAGAAAGTAGGGTGAAATTTCACAAGGTTTGGTAGATGATAGCCTTGGTTTGCGAAAAATTTAAGAAAAATTCTCCCGAATTAATTTTTGTCATGAAATTATACGTAAGAATCTCCACTAAATTTGGAACAAAACGCGACAAATTTCAGGTCAAACGGATGAGTATTCGCCAACGAAAAAAATCAAACAGTTTCATACACAAACGAACCTTCTTTTCAGCCCTGGCAGTGATGACTACAAAATTTATTTCCAATCTTTGTGGATTAATATGGGGCTCAAATCTCAGCCAAAACGCAGTAGACACAGTGACGAACGTCCGGTAAAAATTTCAGACCAGAATATTCAAGGAGTAAGGCGTAGTAAGTCCCAGACTGCGAGTGACAAAAACAGGTTTTACAAAAAGAGAACATCCTAGCTTTTCTCCCTTGTATCTTCTTTTTGTGGTTTGTTTATGGACGTGCTTCCTTAACTGGGTGCAAACAACATATGAAAGTACTTGTGTGAATTTTTCCAGCGCAATACGGACCTAGAATAAAATTTCAGAAAGTATGACGAAATTTCACAAATTTGGGTAGAGGATATAGCCTTGATTTGCACAAAATTTCTGAAATTTTTTACCAAAATAGTTTTTCCCTAAAATTTCACATAAGAATATCATCTGAATTTGGGACAAAACGTGACAAATTTCAGGCCAAACGGATAAGTATTTGGCCATGAAAAAATTCAAACAAGTTCACACACAAACAAACCTTCCTTTCAACCCTTACAGTGATGAATAAAAAATTTATTGCCAATCTTGTTGGACGAATCTGAGGCTCAAAACTCAGCCAAAACTCAGTAGAGACAGTGACGAACGTCTGGTAAAAATTTCAGACCAAAATACCCAAGGAGTAAGGTGTAGTAAGTCCCAGACCGAGAGTGCACAAAACTTGTTTTCCGAAAACAAAACGTCCTGGCTTTTCTCCCCCGTATCTTCTTTTTGTGATTTTTTTTATGGACGTGCCTCCTTACCTGGGTGCAAACAACTTATGAATGTACTTGTGTTAATTTTTTCAGAGCAATTCAGACCCAAAATAAAATTTCAGAAAGTAGGGCGAAATTTTCACAAGTTTTGGTAGATGATAGCCTTGGTTTGCGAAAAATTTAAGAAAAATTCTCCCGAATTAATTTTTGTCATGAAATTCTACGTAAGAATCTCCACTTAATTTGGGACAAAACGCGACAAATTTCAGGTCAAAACGGATGAGTATTCGCCAACAAAAAAAATCAAACAGTTTCACACACAAACAAACATTCTTTTCAGCCTTGGTAGTAATGAATAAAAAATTTATTTCCAATCTTGTGGGACTAATCTGAGGCTCAAATCTCAGCAAAACACAGTAGACACAGTGATGAACGTCTGAAAAATTTTTAGACCAGAGTACTCAAGGAGTAAGGCATAGTAAGTCCAAGACCGAGAGTGACAAAAACATGTTTTCCGAAAGCAGAACGTCTTAGCTTTTCTCCCTTGTATCTTCTTTTTGTGATTTGTTTATGGACGTGCTTCCTTACCTTGGTGAAAAAAACATGTGAAAGTACTTGTGTGAATTTTTCTAGCGCAATACGAACCCAAAATAAAATTTAAGAAAGTAGGACAAAATTTCACAAGTTTTGTTTGAGAATAGCCTTGGTTTGCACAAAATTTCTGAGAAATTTAACCGAAATAGTTTTTTCCTGAAATTTCACGTAAGGATGTCCACTGAATTTGGGAAAAAACGAGACAACTTTCAGGTCAAACGGATGAGTATTCGCCCACACAAAAAATCAAACAATTTCACACACAAACGAACCTAACTTTCACCCTCACAGTGATGAAAAAAAAGTTTAATGCCAATTTTGTAGGATGAATCTGGGACTTAAATGTCAGCCAAAACTAAGTAGACACAGTGACAAACGTTTGGTAAAAACTTCAGATCAAAATACTCAAGGAGTAAGGAGTAGTAAGTTCCAGACCGAGAGTGAAAAAAACTGGTTTTCCGAAAACAAAACGTTATGGCTTTTCTCCCCCGTATCTTCTTTTTGTGATTTGTTTATGGACGTGCCTTCTTACCTGGGTGTAAACAATATATGAAAGTACTTGTGTGAATTTTTTTAACGCAATACGAAGCCAGAATAAAATTTCAGAAAGTAGGGCGAAATTTTACAAGTTTTGGTAGATGATAGCTTCGATTTGCACAAAATTTCTGAAAAATTCTCCCGAAATATTTTTTCTTGAAATTTCACGTAAGAATCTCCACTGAATTTGAGACAAAACGCGACAAATTTCAGTTAAACGGATGAGTATTCGCCCACGAAAAAAATCAAACAGTTTCACACACAAACGAACCTACCTTTCACCCTGTCAGTGATGAATAAAAAATTTATTGCCAATTTTGTGGGACGAATCTGGGGCTCAAATGTCAGCCAAAACTCAGTAGAGACAGTGACGAACGTCTTGTAAAAATTTCAGATCAAAATACTCAAGGAGTAATGAGTAGTAAGTCTCAGACCGAGAGTGAACAAAATTGGTTTTCTGAAAAGAAAACGTTCTGGCTTTTCTCCCCCATATCTTCTTTTTGTGATTTGTTTATGGACGTGCCTCCTTACCTGGGTGTAAACAACATACGAAAGTACTTGTGTGAATTTTTTCAGTGCAATTCGGACCGAGAATAAAATTTCAGAAAGTACGGGGAAACTTCACAAGTTTTTGTGGATGATAGCCTTGGTTTGCACAAAACTTCTGAAATATTATCCCGAAATAGTTTCTTCCTGAAATTTCACGTAAGAATTTCCACCGAATTTGGGACAAAACGCGACAAATTTCAGGTCAAACGAATGAGTATTCACCACGAAAAAAATCAAACAGTTTCACACACAAACGAACCTTCCTTTTAGCCTTGGCAGTGATAAATAAAAAATTTATTTCTAATCTTGTGGGACGAATTTGGGGCTCAAATCTAAGCCAAAACGCAGTAGAAATAATGACGAACGTCTGGTAAAATATTCAAGGACTAAGGCGTAGTAAGTCGTAGACCGAGAGTAAACAAAACTGGTTTTCCGAAAACAAAACGTCATTGCTTTTCTCACCCGTATCTTCTTTTTGTGATTTGTTTATGAACGTGTCACCTTACTTGGGTGCAAACAACATATGAAAGTACTTGTGTGAATTTTTTTAGCACAATATGGACCCAAAATGAAATTTCAAAAAGTAGGGTGAAATTTAACAAGTTTTGGTAGAGGATAGCCTTGGTTTGCACAAAATTTCTGAAAAAATTCTCCTGAAATAGTTTTTTTTTTTCTGAAATTCCACGTAAGAATCTCTACTGAATTTGGGACAAAACGCGACAAATTTTATGTCAAAGGAATGAGTATTCGCCAACGAAAAAAATCAAACAGTTTCACACACAAACGAACCTTCCTTTCAGCCTAGCAATGATGAATAAAAAATTTATAGTCAATCTTGTGGGACGAATCTGGGGCTCAAATCTCAGCCAAAATTTAGTAGACACAGTGACAGACGTGTGGTAAAAATTTCAAACAAAAATACCCAAGGAGTAAGGCGTAGTAAGTCTCAGACTGAGAGGGAACAAAACTGGTTTTCCGAAAACCAAACGTCTTGACTTTTCTCCCTGGTATCTTCTTTTTGTGATTTGTTTATGGACGTGCCACCTTACCTGGATGCAAACAACATATGAAAGTACTTATATGAATTTTTTAAGCACAATTTGGACCCAGAATAAAATTTCAGAAAGTAGGGCGAAATTTCACAAGTTTTGGTATAGGATATTATACCCTTGGTTTGCACAAAATTTCTGAAAAATTCTCCCGAAATAGTTTTTTCCTGAAATTCCACATAAGAATCTCCACTGAATTTGGGACATAACGCAATAAATTTCAGGTCAAACAGATGAATATTCGCCCACAAAAATAATCAAACAGTTTCACACAAACGAACCTTCCTTTCAGCCCTGACAGTAATGAATTAAAAATTTATTGTCAATCTTGTGGGACGAATCTTAGGCTCAAATCTCAGCCAAAATTCAATAGGCACAGTTAAGAACGTGTGGTAAAAATTTCATACCAAAATACCCAAGGAGTAAGGCGGAGTAAGTCCCAGACCGAGAGTGAACAAAACTAGTTTTCCGAAAACAAAATGTCCTGGCTTTTCTGCCCGATATCTTCTTTTTGTGATTTGTTTGTGAATATGTTTCCTTACGTGGATGCAAAAAACATATGAAAGTACTTGTGTGAATTTTTTTAGCACAATACGGATCCAGAATAAAATTTCAGAAAGTAAGACGAAATTTCACAAATTTTGGTAGAGGATATATATATATATATATATATTTATTTTATCTTTCCTATGAGCCTATTTCGTTTTACAGACTCATAGCTTCTTTCTACACCTTTATAGGGCATATAAAATGTCAAAAATATTCTTCTATTTCGTGTGTCAAACTTAACTTATTTGACCATAACATAAGTGGTCATCATTTTCCAAGGATCGTTCTAAAAGGACATTATAAAATGTGTATTTGTCTTCACGTTTCAACATCCATTTATCATATAAACCAAAAGTAACAGGGAGAATCTGTTTTGGATTCACTGTCAAAAGAAGTTGAACAGTTTGGCAAAGAAACCTATACAATGGATGATGATGATCATATCCATATTTGCAATATGTGTTGGCTATTGTTAATCACTTTGCCACACTCTCACTCTCAATCATCTCCCACTTTTGATTATTCAGTTTGTAAGAATCAGTCTTACAACTGTGGAAATCTCTCCAACATCTTCTATCCTTTCTGGGGTCACAATCGTTCTCCTGAATGTGGCAGTGGCGATCCTTTCAAACTCACCTGCAATGATAATAACACTACTTCAGTTCGAATTGCCTCACAAAACTTCACAGTGAAGGAGATCAACACCACTGCTCACACCATGAAACTGGTGCCAGCAGAAACTGTTGCAAATATCTGTTCTCCACTATCTGAGGATGTGAATGAGAGCCACACTGGTTTGTTCCAGGATTCTCCTTCAGTGCAAAAGATTACCATATTCTACTACTGTCCCCGCATCAAAAATTTCCATTATGGACACTTTATGTGCGGAGAAGATGCTATCACTTATTTTGCACTGGAATATGATAGGTTGTTCATTGATTATCCACAACTTGAAAGGTGCAAGCAAAGATTACACACATGGAGTGATGCTCAAATGGATTTTTCTGGTGGAGCTCTTGCTTTGGAAGAAAAACTGAATGAAGGGTTTGTGGTGAAGTATAATGTTTCTGAAACTTGCGCAAGATGCTTGGGAAGGGAAGGGCGTTGCTGGAGAGATGGTATCAAGAAACATGCAGTGAATTCATGCTACTATTGCACCAATGGATCTCATGGCATGCACTGTTCTCCCAAAACCATTACAAATAGTATGTCTCTTTGCCTCTCAACTTTTGAATATTCTGCTCACTTATTACTAGCCATGTTCATAATCTTTAACCATACATTTAAACAATAGATTTTGATGCAAGAAATGAAGATGAACCATGTCTTTGAATCTAACCCTCCATCCAATTCAACAAACTAAAACGATACAAAGAAATAGAAATTGAATTTGATTTTTCCATATATAAGTTAATTTGTAGAGTTCTCACATACATTTTAGACAAACACATCATCAAGACTTCTAAAAAAATAAAAAAATAAAATTAATTTTGTCTATAAGTTAAAATTAAGGTATACAAATTAATTTATAAGTTTTTTTTAATAAAAACTCTTATATTAGACATTATTATGAAACTTGACATCTCATGTAGACTGATATTTCAAGTAACAATAATATAAAAAAATATTATTAAAAAAATACAAGAAAATATGAAAGATTAGACCAAAACCTATATATTAACAAAACCGTACATAGTTAATCTATACAAATTAATAAAAAACTTACGAAAAGACTAGAAGAAAACCTATTATACCAATAAAAATATTCTTTATGAATAAAACATAAGTTAGTAAGCTTATCAGCATATGCATTCTTCCCACAAAATATATAAGAAATTCTAAACTTGATTTTTCTACAGTAGTTCAGACAAATATTTCATTCATTACAAAGCATCAAAGCAACATTAGTTATTTGAACAAATATTGCATTCATTACAAAGCATCAAAGCAACATTAGTCATGTCATTTTTTAAGTTTTTACTTTTATAATTTATTCGGTTACGTATAACTTCTGCAAAAACTTGTTTTTAACTGATTATAATTTTGTTTTTTCTTCTTATTTTTCTCAAAAAAACTTAACCTCTCTACCTTAAAAGTCGTACCTTTTTCATTCAAATGTCCCCATGGGAGACACATCCAATTTAATAAGATAGTTGGGTCAAGGGTTTATATGGGGCCAAGGGCAAGTAATTGTTATTGGCGGCAGTTGCACTTGGACATTTCGATAATAAGCAAGTCCACCACATTTTTTTTCTTCACATAATGAGAACCTGTTAATTGGAGACAAGACTAGTTTTGAATTAAATCTCTGGTTTGACACTATGAACACTGTGTTGGTGTTTGTGATGTGTTTCACATGTGGAAGAAGAATGATAACCAAACAAAGATTGATTAAGTTATTGCATTAAGACATGTTTAATGGATATGTTGAAATTGACTTCCAAAGATTAGTGTATCAAGTGTTATAATTTTAACACTTTCAGAAGCTAATATATAAATTGAGAATATAAGTCAAAATAATTATTAATAACTTTATGTATATTTTTAACAATTTTATATTTGTACACATTTACTATACAAATCTGTGAGAGGTTTGTGTGACAGTTACGTTTACCTGACATTGAGAAAAGCTAGGGTTGTTGACTGCATATTTTTCCAAGTCTTTCTGCGTTTGATTCTGTGATGGTCCCTACAAGTATTTGACGTTGTTTCTTCTCTACGCTGTTTCATTTTTGGTTAGACCCAGTGTCCACCTTTGACCTTGTCAATAACCATTTTTTCACTCCAGCTATTCATCATATGCTGTTTGTTTCCGTTCTGAGTTTTTTCTTTTCTTTTCTCTATTGGTATATTTAATATGCATGAAAAACACTGAGGAACATGTTCTGTTCTCTCTCACTTTCTCTCCACTATAGAATTTTTCTGTTAAAAAGAAGTGCTCAATTATTGATTTAATGCTTACCTTTATATTTTAGTTTGAAAATATATTTATAATCTAGGATTATGCATTTGAAGTCTGCATAATATGATAACATGTTTCGAGGTTTAAATCCAATACTATTTTAAAATAACGTTGAAATTTATTTGAGATTATCAAGCAGACTCAAATGCTTCTTCCTCTGTCATAAATTTTACGAAGCTCGGTTGAAGTAATGCAGAAAAATATGTACTATGTGAGTATTAAAACACGTACACAATAATTTTTCGAGACATGAACAATCACGGTTTGTAATGACTTATCTGCATTGTGTTGTGTAAGTCTCTCAGGATACAACATGATATTTTCAGAATTTTTAAGGATCAAAACTAGTAAGTTACTTTGAGAGAGTAAGAACTAATAAATAATAAATGAAGAGAGAGAAAGAGAAAAAGGTGAAAAGTTGAGAGGAAGAAGAAAGGTGCACCGCGGTGGGTTGAGAAAGATGGAGAATGTGAGTGAGAGATGTGTGAAAATGAAAACGAAAACCCCTCTTTATATAGGAAGAAGAACCAAAGATCTGTTGCATCTTCACAACTGAAATCGTGACATGTTCCATTGATTGGCCGCCGAAAACGGAGCAACCACCGGAAGAGTGAGGAAAACTGCGGAAAAGAAGGAACGCAACGAGAGTGAAGGGCGTGAATCTTCCCTGGACGTGCGACTATGATCCTGGGTGTAGAGGGCAACGATACGCGTCAAACTTGGACATTGTGGATTACATTTGAACATATTTATTATTTTTTTTATTTACGGAAGCATATACAAGTGCGACTAAAGGAAATAGCCGCACTTGTAAATGATATTTATAAATGTGGCTATATAGCCGCATTTGTATCTCTTCGATTTACAAGTGCGTGCTCATCAAATGCGGCTATATAGCCGCATTTATATATTCAAAATAATCGCACTCGTTGTGTGTTTCTGCACCAGTGAGATCCAGTATTAGCTGCACTTTCACGGTCTCTTCCAACGGTATCGAAAATGACTAGGGTTTTCTCACACACTCTATTTTCCATTTTTTGCACACACTCTGTTTTTTTTTTTTGCAATATATATGGTTTTACAACAAAATATAAGTTACTGAAATATGATCATGCAGTATTTACAATTCCTCTTCCAAAAAATGGTTGTGAAAAGTAGAACGTTTTCTTCTTCTCTCTGAATAACAAGATTTTCATTAACACTTTAAGTGTCTAACGTACTCTTTGCTCTCACTAGGTACTGTCGTAGTTGCAGGCAAAAAAGGGAACAAAAAAGAGAAATTCATTATTATAGGTAATAAATTCTTCTTATATTGTTCTCGACTCTTTTAATACTTATGATGAAATGCACCTTTAGGATCTGATCATGTTGAAGGAGTCATTGCTGCTCATTATATTGGCGAAAGTTTAAATTTATTGGGAAGCAAAAAGTTGTGTTAAGTTTTAAATTAAAAAAATTTAGTTTACAGTAAATTTAAGTCAACAATAAAGAAAAATGTAGTTAGAGTGAATTGACAACTTCCTAGTATAGCAAATGTTCATTGTTGCTCCTATTATACTGTATCTGCTAACAGGTGTTACTGGTGCAACCGTTGCAATTATGTTGATATGTATAGCAATTTTTTGTCTAAGATACAAGTCACCAATCTTGCAGAGACACCTTGGGTTGACTTCAAAAATTAATGGAAATATTGAAGCATTCCTTAAAAATCATGGAGCTCAAACTCTAAAAAATACAAATTTTCAGAAGTGAAGAAAATGACCAACTCTTTCAAAGTTAAACTAGGTGAAGGTGGTTTTGGTGCTGTATACAAAGGAGAGACATTGAATGGTTGCCCTGTGGCCATAAAGAAATTGAATGCAAAAAAAGGAAATGGTGAAAACTTTATCAACGAAGTTGCTAGTATTAGTAAAACTTCTCATGTTAATGTTGTTCAACTTCTTGGATTCTGTTTGGAAGGCAACAATAAAGTTCTCATTTATGAATTTATGTCTAATGGTTCTCTTGATAAGTTTATTTACAATAAGGGACTCAAAGTCATTCCATCGTTGAGTTGGAATAATTTGTGGCAAATTGCCAAAGGGATAGCTCAAGGACTAGCATACTTGCACAAAGGATGCAACACTCTGCATTTTACATTTTGACATAAAACCACACAACATACTTTTGGATGAATTTTTTTGTCCCAAAATATCAGATTTTGGACTAGCAAAACTTTGCCCCGTGAAAGAGAGCACTATTTTCATGTCAGATCAAAGAGGAACAATAGGGTATAAAGCTCCTGAAGTATGGAATAGACATCTTGGTAGAGTTTCACACAAATCTGATGTTTATAGTTATAGAATGATGTTGTTAGAAATGGTGGGAGGGAGAAAAATTATTAATGCAGAAGCCAATCACACAAGTGAGATATACTTCCCACACTGGGCATACAACAGGCTAAAGCAGGGTGGAGAATTAAGACCTGATGGTGTCATAACCACAAAAGAACATGAAATGGCAAGGATAATGACTGTAGTGGGATTATGGTGTGTTCAAACAATTCCACATGATAGACCTACAATGACTAGAGTGATAGATATGCTAGAAGGCAACATGGATTCCTTGGAAATGCCTCCAAAACCTGATATTTCTTCTCCCATTAGTTGATGAAGTGATTTTCTTTACAATTTGGGTTGATATTCCCTACTTTTGTAAAGTGAATCGTTCAACATAACGGATTTCATACTTGTGCCAACATATTGTATGCAAATGTTTATGTCAGATCAAACTGTATTATGCGTATAACTAAGAGTTATTGGTCTAATAAAGTTGTTACTATAGATAATATCAAAGTAATCTGCTCTAATCAGTTACAACTTGTAATTGATAGACAAGTGACAAATTTAGGTTGATATTCCAAAAATAAATCGTTCAACATAATAGGTTTCATACTTCTACCAACATATTATATGCAAATGTTCATGTTAGATAAAATTGTGTTATGTATATAACTAAAAGTTTTTGGTCAAATAAAGTTGTTAGTATAAGTAAGATCAAAGTAGTTTGTTATGATCATATGAATTACAGATTGTAGTTGATAGACAAGTGACAAATGTAACTCTCTCTTTAAATTTCTTTCTCTACTTCAACTTCTTTTCCTTCTCTTGTAGTTATTTCTATTTCTGGTGTTGTATATATTGTATTCATTCTTAAACGATGTTATTGACTTTGTTATTTTGTCTATGGGTTCAACATAATTTTTTCAATTTTTTTCTAGTTCTTTCTTTCTTTTGACTGAATTTCTGTATCATTCCATTTAAATATCAATTCCATTGTCACCTTATAATAGCATTGCACTCTATATAAATAAAACAGTATAAAATGTTACTTTTTCATCAAACACTTCTTTTAGTTTCAAGATCGAATATTAGTTAATGCTATAGGGCACACCACCATCTTTCAATCTTGGCATCTGGACTCAATGCTTGCTATTTTTAAAACATATTTCTGGTTTTATTTTTCTTAATTCACCCTCAGATTTATTAAGCTTAAATATGAATTTATAACCCATGAAATTATCCTTTTGTAAGTTTCCATCCATAAATAAATGAAATCTACAAAAATGTTTCATATATAAATTAAATTTTTTCATATATTTTATTTTTAAATCATAATCTCATTAAAAGTTGTCAACTAAAATAATTAATTTTAATATAAAACATGCGTGGTATTTTAAATTTATATTTACAGTACATTTATAGAAAATTTCTAAATATATCTTTTCATCTAAAGAAGTACATTGTCCAAAAAAAATCTATATAAAAAACACTATTACAAAAGTTGACTCTATCAGTATTGGTTCCTAGCTAATAATTTCTTTGCTTTGAAGGCAAACCCCCAAATTTTCTTTCTTCAACTTACCTTTCAAAGAAATGGGGTTAAATTTCCTTAGTTTGCCTTTTGGTTTATTTGAAAAAGTATACTTCTTTAATTTCAGAAGCCAAATGATATGATATACCAAACATTAACTTCTTATTAATGGATGACTATGTCCTTTCACTCCTTACCATCTCTATCTTCTTAGTTTTAAATCCTAAACCAAATAATATTTATGTTATACATTTTACGAGAATTTCTAATATCATATTATGGTAGATATTTATTCTCTCAATGTTACTTTTTTTTGTTTATCTTTCTCTTTCTCACATGTTTATTTATATAGAGAATGAGAGAAAAACTTCTTTATAAAGAGATAATAGATAATTAATGTTTGTCACATTTTCAAGATACCTTGAAAACACCATCTTCAATTTTTTAAGTTGAACTTCAAAATCTTCGAGAGTGAGATACAAGTTGAAATGTTTATCATTAAATATATTCAATAAGTTAATTACTAATACTCATTAATTATGATTTTTCATAAAAATGGTTTCCAACAACATCATCTGCAATACGACGATAATTGTGGTATAATCACAACAAGATGTTTTCTTTTCCATGTTATATATTTGTCTTGGTCGTGAAAGCAGTTTAAACAATGATTTAAGTCACAATATCAAGCTTTAGGTGATTTACTCTTACATGGAAGTATTATTATCTTTATACCCAAACTACTATTAGCTTAAAACACCAACTACACTCATCAAAACCTCTCTTTGCATTGTCCATTATCCTCCTCACACGTTATGTTGAAAACTCTAATGTTTTGAAAATAAAAAGATATTTTAAAGAAAACAAAGTGAAAATTTATTTATTTTATAATCATTAAAAAAAATTATTTAAAATTTTATAGAAATTAAAAAACGATGATTTTTTTTTTCAAAAAGAAGAAAATTATAGCTTGGTAATTTTATTAGAAACTCATGTAAACCTACTCCACGTGCAGCCATTGTTACAAATAGAAATCAAATATGAAATATAGTATAAGAATAATGGGTAATAAAAAAAGTAAAAATATAAAATAATTTAACTTCAGATGCTCTTTTTCTTATTTTATTTTCAAATTTAAAACGAGATATTATTTTTTGAAACAGTTTTCCAAAAAATATCTAATTAAACAAATTTTTTTTATTTAAAACAGATAAAATAATTTTCAAAAGTAAACAAAATACTCACCCAACAATAAAATTATTAAATAAAAACCAATTTTAGAGACAAAAAATAATTAGTTGTGACTAAATTAGAAATCATTTTAGTGACTAAAAAAAATTATTGGTTTTTAAATTAGTTTCTATGATTGATAAATAGTTTTTAAATTGATATCTAATTAGTTATCAAGGTTTTAACTACCAATTATTTAGATCCTAAACTGAGATACTATTTATCAATAATATAAACTAATTTAAAAATCAATAATTATTTTTAGTCTAGTTACTATAACAACTAATTATTTTTTATCTTTAAAATTAATTTTTATTTAATGATTTTCTTGTAGTATTAATATGCATATTGTTAGTTTTTTTTTTTTCAAAATTCATTTTCTCGATTACTATTTTTAACAGGTTAATAAAGTAAAATCTCAAATTAAATTAATTTTACATGTAGAAAGACTCATTCAATTTATTTTTATTTGGATAATATAAAATTTCAACTTTTGTGTTATATTACATATATTGAACCTTTATTTATTTTTATTTATGATGAAGATGTTATCCAAATTAACTCTATTTATTTAGAATTGTAAAATATTTTCAAAAAATTATCATCAGAAACATCAATCACACCTATACAAATTTAAATAGACATCATCAAAGATAAATTTTGTCATTTATTTATTTGAATTGATGATTCAACAAAGTAAAAGAGTTTATTGATCCGATTTTGACACGATTTAGTTAATTTTAAATAAAAATAAAGGTTGATAATAATATATTTTATAAATAAAAATAATTGGCATATGCATCTATAAAAGTAAATTATGTTGTCAAATATAACAACAACTAATTATATTATAACATAATTGATTATATTGTAAAATACAATATATTTTATTATAACACCGAGAAGAAATAAGAGAGAGTACAAAGGTTCTCAATTTCGTAGTTTGGGGGTTTTCTCTGGTTTCAATCGCTATGGCTGCTCTGCAATACTTGGAATCGCTGCGCAATTCGCAACCTGAGTTGGCTGAATGGTACAATTCGCTTGCGGATCTGTATCAGAAGAAGCTATGGCATCAGCTCACCCTCAAACTCGAGCAGTTTGTCGCACTCGCTGTTTTTCAGGTTCCACTCTTCTTCTTTGCTCTCGAGCTGTACTGTATTTATGCTTGTTTTGTTTCGGAAATGGTTAGTTTAGGGTTTTAATTTGTTTGTTTTTATGTCATTGTTGGTGTGAGCTCGATTTGGGAGTTAGGGGAGGTGTAGTGAGAGAGTGATTGTGCTGCCGTTAGGGTTTTGTTGTGTTTGGAACGGTGGGAAACATGGGAACATTTTTTTCACTAGGATAGCGTTTGATTTTCGTTAGGGATCCGAAGATGTTGGGTGGGAAATGTGGACTGGGATGTTAAAGGATTGTAATTAGGTTTTTGCTGGGGATACATGTTTGGGCACCTGATTTGGAGTTGGGTTTTACGTTTTTAGTTATTTAGCTTTGGAGGGGAGTGATGAGTGAAGATTTTTAGCGACCTGGTATGTTATGGGATAAAGTGTGGAACATGTGTGATACGGTAACTAATAGAACACAAGATACTAGGAACTAAAGAGCTCGAAGAATCTCAAATTTCAGGAAGTTCTATAATATAAAGAACATCAAGACTTTCTTTATATATAGTTGTCTATCAAAAGCAAGAGAGCTTTCATTCATGTTCACACTAACTATTTATAGAGTTAGTTAACAAGTCGTTAGCTGTCATCAGCTAAACTAATTTTGTTATAACTACTAAAAATGCAGACTCTAACAATTTCCCCCTCTTAAGAAAATCCTTGTCCTGAACGATTATAAAAATGTGGAAATTTTTTGAGAAGATCAGAGTAATATTACCAAGTTGCATCTTCAGGACACTGATTTTTCTCTGCACCAGTACTTTGTCACTGCCTGTCCTCTCTTTTTGACAAAGGTTCTGTCATGAATGGCTTCTGGTTCCTTTACATCAGAAATATCAGTTATATGGCGAGGCAAAACTGAGGAATTTGTAGCATCACCAATGTATTTCTTTAACTGAGAAACAAGGAATAGATTGTGAATTTGAGAAGTTATGGGTAACTGTAACACTTAAGCCACTGCCCCGACCTTATCAATCACAGGAAAAGGACCATAGTACATAGGAGCCAGTTTCTCATTACTTCTAGTTGCTGCTGAGCCTTGTCTATAGGAATGAAGTTTCAAATAAACCAAATCTCGAACTTAACATCTCTCCCCTTTTTGTAAGACTTCTGTCTAATAACACCACAGTAGACTCACCACCAGGTAAATAGGGTAATGAAGTTGTTGGAAGGTTGGCCATACACAATCTCATGAGTGGCATCTATTGCTGTGTAATATGTGGTATTTTACCACGATTCTGCCAAAGGAATCCATTTAACCCATTGTTGAGGGTTTTATGACAGCATGCACCTTAAGTAAGTTTCTAAGCATTTATTCAAAACTTCAGTTTGACCATCTGTTTGTGGATAAGCACTAGAAAGCCTCAATGGTGTACACCTTGACATGGATCAGTTCTTGCCCGAATTTACTGATGATAACAGATCCCTGACACTAATTATAGATTCAGGAAAGCCATGCAATCTGAATACATTGTCTAAGAAGGATTGAGCCACTACGGGTGCAGTGTAAAGATGAGTGAGGGTTATAAAATGAGCAGCCTTACTAAGCCTGTCCACTACAACAAAAATGCATTGCTTACCCTGGGATTGGGGTAATTCTTCAATGAAGTCCATAGAAATATGTTGCTGGTTGGTAGTTGGAGATGGCTGTGAGTCTGTGACAGTTGCTGGGGTGGTTCTCTATAGTACAACTTTGGTGTGGTGGTTGCGAGAGATGGCTGTAATAGTTGCTGGGTGTTAGGGTAGTGCGGTGCTGATCCATCTCAGGTGCAGTGGTTTCTGGAGATGCCTGTGACAGTGCTTGGGTGGTTGTCCAGCTCCATGCGATTTTGCAACGTACTGTTGATGCTTTTCTTTTCTTTTGGTTTAAGGTTTTCTAACTAGTGGGGTGTTTCATTAATTCTTTTGGCTGTGGTTTGGGTCAGGCCAGGGCCCTATTTTTTAAAAATAGTTTTGGGGTTGGGTCATGCAGTCCAACCTGTATTCTATACTTTTAAAAGGTTTTCAATCTTTTTTAGACATGGTTTGGGTTGGGTTGCTTGGCCCAGACCATTTCTTTTGTTGTTTTAGGGTTTCAGATTTTTTTGGGGCTGGGTGTCATGACCCAACTCATTCATCTCTTTGTTCTTGACAGGCATTTTGCCATGGCCATTTCAGATGCCATGTCTGCCTTGCATTTTGTGGCTGCCACAACTCACCATAAAAACCAGCCACCCTATCGCCATTTTCTGGTGCCTGACTGATTTCTGCATACCGCTACCATGGCCACTATTTAACGACATTGGTTGTTAATTAACCCGAAGTAGAACTATCCTGACCACTTTATTGCCCAGTAATGCCTCTACTTAACTATTGCACATGTTTGATTCCATTATGTTAGTCATGTCACTCATTCTTGTACTCAACTATTAATTATTATGTTTGATTTCGTTTATTATGTTGTACAGTTTGTGGATATTGCTATTTCCTTTTGATTCTAATATAATATTTCTTTACTTTTTATTGAAAGAAATTCACTTTCTGGCATGTATTCTTATTATAGTTCATAGTTTCTTTTGTTTTATAATTGGTTATTGCAAAAAATTTCAGGCTGGTGATGCGTTGATTCAATTATATCACAATTTCATCACAGACTTTGAGACTAAAATCAACCTTCTGAAGCTTGCGCATTTTGCTGTTATAGTTTCTCGGCAGTATTCTGAAAAAGAAGCGGCAATTGGTTATCTTGGAGCAGTCATTGAGAAACTGCAAGCCACCAGAGAACAGCGCATAGAAGAACCTATCCTTTACATTAAGATGCAAATAGCAATATTCAAGCTTGAGCAAGGTGACCAGAAGGAAAGCAAGAAACTCCTAGAAGATGGTAAGACTACACTTGACAGCATGACGGATATTGATCCATCTGTATATGCCAATTATTACTGGGTATCATCTCAATTTCACAAGACCCGCCAAGAATTTGCAGAGTTCTACAAAAGTGCCCTTCTCTATTTGGCATACACATCAGTGGAGTCTCTCTCAGAATCATTTAAGCTGGTGTGTCATCACAATTGTTGCAAATCTACTTTTCTGTTGTCTCAATTTATGGCTATTTACTTAAAATGGTTACTTTTGAATAAATTTATGCTTTGTATTTCAAGGGGAGATAGAAAGCCAAAAAAATCCGCCATATAAATAGAGCGGTTGGAACAATGGCTTATGGCGGAAGTCATGGCTGACAATGTGTTTATATATACACACATACAAATTTAAAAAGTGACAAATATATTAAAAACAACATAAAACTAAAACTCATAACATTTATCTAAGTCTCAATGTCATGTGATTGTCATCACATAACAATAGGGCAATACTAAAGACACATTGACTCATTGCAAAACAAATCGTCATCCTCATCATCAAAAGAGGCATCTCCTTCATCTTCCTCTACTGACATTTCCAAATTAATATTTTGCAATCCTTTCGTCTAATTCTTCCTCCTCACTACTATTTTATCCAATTCTTCAACCAGAACTCCTTTCTAGTTTCAGAAGCTCCTCCTTTTCCTTTTATAGAAACTCCTTGAGATGATGTTCCATCTTGACCCTCTCCATTTTCAACTTGCTTCCTTTTGTTATCCATCAAGCTCCTTATCTACAAATAGTGGATGACGATGGGTGCCAAAACTTTTGGAATTAGACAACACTGGTTGTGACTATTGCATATATGGCAATTCTTTCTGAATTATGCAAATTGTATTTTCTCTCCAACAAAATCTGTAAGGGAGGGGAAGAAGGAAGATGACAATGATAAGGAGCTCCATAATTGGTGATACTTTCCAAAAGCATATGGCTAAGACTGTTTATTAATTTACAGTGTGTGATAATGACACATCCAATTGTTGGTATCAAGGAGTGATATTTATTCTCTTGAATCACATTTTTCTCCTATAGAGTTATATATATATGACACGGGAGCTCAAAGCTCATGGCAGCTGCAGTCCAATTTTATGTTGTCCCTGTGGTAATTAAAGCTAGTTGATGTGTCTAAGTCTAACTGTGCTTCATCTATGTAATATTTATATATTATGTGTTAAAATTTTAGCTTGTTTTACTTTTATTTTGCTGCTTCGTCCCGACATTGCAAATGTCATTGTGTCAACCTTAGAAAGATTAATGTGGAGGAGTTTGAAGATAAATTGATGCATTTTTCTTTAGTAAAATGGAAACTTTGTCAGAGGCTTATAAATACATTTAGGTGCACTGTGTTGTATAAGGGATGAGAAGAGGTTATAGCAGAGTTCATAGTAGTCTATATCTCATTTATGGTTTGTTTCTATTTCTCTGCAGATTTTATATGAATTAATGTGCTATTTTTTATTTTTAGGATTTAGCATTTGATTTGTCCCTCTCTGCCCTTCTTGGGGACAACATCTACAACTTTGGAGAGCTACTTGCCCATCCTATAGTGAGTAATTACACCAAAATATTTGGAACGCCTATTTTCTGAAATTTCTTTGTTTCATCTATCTTTTTACTATGTTGGTTCACACAGCCTATAATATGTTAAACAGATCAAGAGCCTTCTAGGGACAAAAGTGGAATGGCTTTACTACATTCTGCAGGTATTCAATTCTGGTGATTTAGTACGATATCAAGAATTGTGCCGGGTGCATAATGCTGCTTTAAGAGCCCAACCAGCACTGGTTCAAAATGAACAGAAGTTGTTGGAAAAAATCAACATTCTCTGCCTGATGGAGATTATATTCAGGTGTATAGTTAATTAGATTGCATTTTTGTCACCTGTTGAGGTGTATTTAATAACCTGTTTTTTTTTTCATTCCCAATTCAAACTGATTTCCATTTCTTGCAGTCGGCCTTCAGAAGATCGAACTATTCCCTTGAATGTAATTGCTGAGCGTACCAAACTTTCTATAGAAAATGTGGAACATCTCCTGATGAAGAGCTTATCTGTAAGTTGTGTTAGAAGTTATTAGGAAAACAATGTAGAAAATTTGTTTGATTTTCTTTGCAACCATTTAAAGTACTACACTTTCTTTCAACCCATGCATTTCTGTAAATGTGAAATAGCTTATGATGTTTTCTGTTTTCTTCTCATTTTTATTAGTGTATATTATTTTCTACCAAGGCTTGATCTATGATGGCAATTAATTAGTGTGATCATAGTGTTTTAAGCTTATATTCTGTTTGGGAATGGAGATACAAACTATAATCTAACTGGTATTTTATTAAGTTCTTGAGTCTCGAGCAGTTGACATGTCCCTACTCAGTTGAAGAATTATGTTGTGTTGATTATTGCTTATACAATATATAGTTGTTTATTGAGTTCTAGTTATTAACCGTGATACATAAGCAACACCTAATGATGTACTTTTGCCATGCTGAAAATGACCTACCATCTTGTGCCAGATTTGTCAAAGTGAGTGGTATGATCTGCCTGTTCAAACATCTTCAGAAGTGCTTTTGATGCTTGATTTCATTTAAGGCAAATTTCTTGCCTATTGGCAGTATTGCAATGCAAATAATCTGTTTTGACTTTGATTGTCTATTAGATAATTCTTTGTAGTTTTCATTGGCAATTAACTCTATTTTTATCACCTGAAAATTAACTACATCCATTACTAAGAAGTGGGTTAAAATGGGACAAGTGAATTGGTTGATTTTAAGAGTTTAATTGACATAAAGTGAAGAAGTGTATTTGGTTAAAATTTTGCAGAGCATTTGCATCTTTTACTAGGGTTTATAAATCTCGGGAATTTTGCACAGAATGCGTTATTTATCTGATGTTAGAACTTTGAGCCGATTATTTGCAATATTAAGTCCAAAGGGTTTGTCCTAGGTTCAAAGTTGAAATGCTTTTTTGGCTGTTTGGAATTGGTGTTGTGTTAACTTTTTAGTCTTGCTTTCATCTTGTCCTTTCATTACCTCCTGAAGCTTGCTTTAGACTTGGGATCTTTTTTCCCATTCAAACAAATATGTTGTTTTACTTGTATATCTACACCTTTTCTGTGATTAAGCAGAGGGTCTTATTGAATATTGTGGCTGTGGTTTTGAAATACTTACTTTGCTCCTTATCTTAATGTTTATTACAAGGAGTACAAAAGACAACTTCATTTTGAATGTATTTATTGCATTATGTACTTGTTTCAAAGAATTTTTAGTTGTCCATGAATTGTTCTAAGCAAAGCAATCGGAAGTTTCTTTAATTGAGAACTTTATTATTATCATATAGAGGTTTCGGCAAATAACGTTTTAAAATTTAGAGCTTGAAAGTAAATTTCTTTATTTGCAGGTTCATCTAATTGAGGGTATAATTGATCAAGTTGAGGGCACAGTGCACGTCTCCTGGGTGCAACCAAGAGTTTTGGGTATTCAACAGATCAAATCCTTAAGGGATAGACTTGACAGTTGGACAGGGAAAGTACACACTGCATTGTTATCCATCGAGGCAGAAACACCTGATCTAATCGGATCGTGATTTTTCTTTATTTGTTTTCTGCCATTGTAACAATTTCTTAGGTTAAAGAGAACACATCCTAAGGCGACAAAAGATGAGGAGACTTCCAAGTTACATGGAGCCTGGTTTGCCTGCTGCTTTCTGAGTCACTGCTGGCAAGAGCAGCCCCTTGTACTTGGCTTAGAAACTGTTGGTTCTGTGCTTGCAAACTTACAGACATGGTAACTCGTTTCCACCCAGGCTGTTTTTACGAATTAGTGTGATGACAGACTATGTATCTGGAATTTTCTTTGATACGACCATTTTTATTGACTTTTAGAAGTAATTTTCATTGAACAGTCCCAAGCATTCACGTTCTTTTGCCATTTTTCATCCACTCTGAATCTTTTCTGTTATTTGTGTGAGGCTGTTTTCTTGTAACAGCAATAAAATGATGAATTGACACGACTGGTGATAGAGATGCTAAATGTTTTAACACATTCTTGAACATACTTTTTTTCTTATAGGATAAAGTTTAATAGAAATTAAAGTTGTATGGATTCTTACTATCATAGTATGAAGAGTCTGTTTTAGTGTGTTACTAGCAATGCTCATGGAAACATTTGGTTGAACTCCTTTGCGGTCTGATTAAGGTCATTTGTATGAAAAAAGTATTTGTCAAAGAAAGAATGAATTCATAGAGGTTTTACTATTTCATTTCAAATACGATTATTACGTTGATAAGTCCAATCAGAAATATGAACCGTGTGAAAATATAAACTAAATCGATAGTAGAGAACGCAAATAGAGGAAATAAGAAAAAATTGTTGAAAGTGGGGCTTTTGAAGTAAAAAATTGTCTGCATCTAATTTATCACAAAAATTAAAAACATAAAATAGATTTTAAAAAAAATGCTGTTTGTCTGCATTTTTTTCTTTAGCTCCACAGAAATATAAATGAAAGTAGATACAAAAAATGCTATTTTGTAAAATCCTCTTAGGCTATCTTTGTATAATTAGAGTTTGGAGTAGAACATATATAAACGTGTATCAACCGAACTCCTATCAATAAAAGGTCAAAAGTAGTACAGTGATGATACGTTAACAGCATATACAGTGTCAAACATTCATTTCACATACCAAAAAATTAATATTTAATTATATTTAATTTATTTTTTAGTTAAAAATATTATTATATTATTACAATATAATGTCAAGGGTAAGTTTTTTTTATTTTTTTCAACAAAATCTTTTCCAACTTAATATACTCTAATTTCCTTGTCTCTAACTCAGAGTTGATTATATAGCTTCTTAGTAAAACGAGAAAAAAAAATTAGAAATGATAAAGAGGGGTTGGTAGAGAGTTTTAGTTTTTAGTTCTTTGCACAATTCATTTACTAGGTTTGTTTTGAGCAGTTTTACATCAAAGAAATTATTATTTTTGTACTAGAATTCAAAACTTAATTGGAATGAACATTTTTTCTTTTCCACATTCAATATGTATATATTTGATCTCTTTACTTATTTTCGTGGCTATTCTCTAATTAGCATTATAAATTTATCTTAATATCTCAAATAAACCTTTAATATTGACTTTTATAATCTAGATTAATCGGTGGAATTTAATTTTAAGATTTTGCATCTACATTTTACACTTTTTTTATATCTTTTATTTCAAAATTAAACAGAGTTTGTTCCCTAATTCTTTGAATGAGGGAGAGAGGAAGAGACCGAGTCGTGTTTGGGGAAAATTGAAATGTATTTTGTTGGGAGTGAAGAAAGTAAGAGGAAAGAAGAAGGTAGTTTCGTGGGAGGAGTGTGTTCATAAGTGCTTCTATAGCTTTCATTTATGAGTGTGAAGAAATTAAGAAGAAAGAAGAAAGTAAGAAGAAAGAAGGAGGTAGTTTCGTGGGAGGAGTGTGTGGATAATTGGTATGTATGGCGCTGTGAAGAACTGCTTCTTCTATACCTTTCATTTCTCTGAGAGAGGGAAATGAGAAGAACTACGATAATGAATGAGATCCACACCACACTCACCCTCTCTTTCTTCCTCTTCATCGCTTTCCCATACTCCCACTCTCAATCACCGCCACCGCCACCGCCTTGTGCTCCACAGTCATACATGTGCAGCATAAACGTTTCCGCCACCGCCATCCTGGATCCTTTCTGGGAACAGAGTCCAGCGTCTCAATGTAAAGGCGCCCACCCATCATCCCAGCTCATCTGCTATGATCCTTATAAATATGATCGTTATGAACATCAAAATTTGACGGTGAAGGATATCGACCACACCACTCACACCATGACACTGGTACCAACAGACACTGTCAAAGATGTTTGTTCTCCTGAATTTTTGAAGAATTACGAGAACTTGAACAGCACTCTGTTACAGTATTACGCTTCAGTGCACAACGTCACCGTATTCTTCCATGGTTGTCCTCTTGACATCCCGAAATTCCCTTCAAAACGCAAATGGACGTGCGGGGAGGATGGTGTGTATTATTTTGAGGAGGCATACAAGGAGGATGAGATGCTCGAGAAATACCCACTGCTTAAGCAGTGCAAGAGAAGTTTGAGGTTGCCCAGTGCGGCTCCTCTGAATCATTATGATGATAGTGATGATGGAGCTGGAGTTCTGCAACAAGCTTTGAATGATGGGTTTGAGGTCTACTATGATGTTCCTCAACATTGCACAAGATGCAACGAAAGTAACTGCGGGATGGATGGTTACGATGGACATGTAGTTTCATGCGAATACTATTGCCCAGATCAACACTGTTCTCCCAAAAGAAGTAAGTCTTGTATCTTCTCTATTCCTCTCATATCTTACATACAAAATCATGTTTTTAGCAACTCACTTCCCACTTTCATGCAACAATAAGCACAACAAATTGAGTGCAGTCTGGGAACACCTGCAATTGGACCAACCCACTCTTAAAACAATTCCTTTTCTTTCTTTTACAATGACTTATATCCTTCCTCCCACAGTTTCTTTCCACACCAACTCCCATAAAGCTTGGGTTTTCCTATTGTTCTACCTTCGCTTCATACACCCAAAAACCATAACACACTCCAATCACATCAATTTCACTTCGATTCTTGTTTATGAAAATAATTTAAAAGAGGTTTCTTTAATTAAAAATGATAAGAAAGAGTATTTTGCATACAATATTATTTTCTATGAATTACATGACACTAAAATAAACTTACTACACCTATCAAACAACTTAATTTAAATACTAATGTATATTTTTATAATGGATTGTCAAATTAATGTTTTTACGTGTCAAATATTTTTTTTTCTTTTACCATTTTCTATAAATTCTGGCATCAAAATTTAATTGTCGTAATTGATTTTCAATTTTATCCAATCTATAAATAAATATCTTTAGTTTTGATTTTGCTCAAGTTAATTCTTTTTTTTTAATCTTTTTTATAAATACACACCTCAAAATTTAGATTTACTGTAGTTGTTTCTTAAAGTATATATATTTTTTTTATAAATATACTTCTTTATAATAAATATTTTTTATTAAGATACTATTATTATTATTATTACTACTACCACGATTATTATTATTAGTATTTCACTCAAAGTTGTCAGAATATTATTTACAAAAAATTACTTACTTTTAAATACTAATTATAGAAAAATTAAAATTTTAGGTATTTATTAAGAAAAATAAGAATTTAAACATTAATTATAAAAAAATTAAAATTCAGAATATCTATTTATATATGGGATAAAGTTTAAGATAAATGAGGATACAAATTAAATTTTAGGATATTTTAATTAAAAAATAAAATTTAACACATTAATTATTATATATATTGCTAGCTTACACATATTTACTCAAAAAATAACTGGAAGGTTTCAGTTACTTTCCTTTGTTGACCAGACTTTGGTTGACTTCACATTTTTGCTCGTCTTGCTGTGTCTCTCTCTTGGTCCCTACAATTATTAGGTAGTTGCTTCTTTATGTTCTCACTTGACCCACTCAATAAGCAAATTAGCAATTACTAATTACTAATCACAACAAGGTGTTTTAAAAAATAATTAAAAACTTAATAAAACCATTATTAAATAAGAATTCAATTAAAAACATATAAATTTATAAAATATTTAAAAATTTAAATTAAGTCAAATAAATAGAAAAAATTAAAAATAGATAAGAAATAAAGTTAAATATTTAATTATTTGGTACAGTAAAAATATATAAAAGAATAAAAAATATTTTAAAAGTTATAAATTTGAATGATTTGACAAAGAAGTACGTCTCATCATCTTTAAAATTAATATTCCTTCTTTTCTCATTTAACAAAATTACATATATCACTCTCAATTTCTCGCAAATAATTCATTCATCATCTCTTCTTGATTATTTGTGTTATTTTCGTTTGACAATTGTGTTTTTCTTTTTTGTATTAAAATTGATTTTAAACTTTAGCGAAATATATTTAAATACGTTATTATAAAATATATTGTGTTTTTTATCCATTACAAATTTATCTTGAATTATTTTAAGTCCACATCAGTCGTCCACTCGAAATAATTCTTCAACGTAACACTCTAGGAATCCTTTGATTTCCTCTTTGCTCATCTACTTTTGCAGGCATATTGGAAAACAGGAAGAAGCTCATTATTTTAGGTAATAAATCTAAATTTTCTTTTATACTTTCCCATAATCCTACTTCCTTGAATATTCATGAAATATATATACTATTGTTTTGTGCTTCTATCTTATCTCTTCATGATTCTATGTAATAATCATGGAACATCACTTCAAGAAAAACATCAAATAAAAATTAATTTTATAAAAAATAAATAATTAGTTGTTATAGTAACTAAATTAAAGAACATTTTAGAAACTAAAAAAAATATTTCTAAATTAGTTTATATTATTGTTAAATAGTTTCTAAATTGATATCTAATTAGCAACCAAGATTTTAACTACCAATTATTTAGTTTCTAAATTTGGTAGCAAAAACCTTACTTGTTAATTAGATACCAATTTAGAAACCATTTGACAATAATAGAAACTAATTTAGAAACCAAAAAATTTTTAGTCTCTAAAATGATCTCTAATTTAGTCACTATAACAACTAATTATTTTTTTTATCACTAAAAATTAGCTTTCTTGTAGTGGATATACACAAAAAGTAGACATTGTTGTATAACTATTTTCAAATTTAAAGTGCTTAATAGTTTCCACAACATATTTGTTACTGATCTCTAATAAATTTTCTTAGAGTTGGAAAATTAAAGTTTGTTTAAATTTAAATTCACTATTCATAACTCTTCTTTATTTATATTTGAAGATAAAAGTAGATTAGAGAATGAAATGTCAACATTAATTTCTCATCTGCTAACAGGTGTTCTAGGTTCAGCAATTGCAGGAGTCTTAATATTAATTTCAATTTTATGTGCAAGATACAAGTCATCAACCTGGCTAGCGAGTTTTGGGCTGACTTCAAAATGTAATCAAAATATTGAAGCATTCCTTAAAATTGACGGCTCTCTGGCTCTAAAAAGATATAAATTATCACATTTAAAACAAATGACCAAGAACTTCAAAGAGAAGCTGGGACAAGGTGGTTTTGGTACTGTCTACAAAGGTAAGTTATTCAATGGTAGTCCTATTGCTGTAAAGATGTTGAGTGCATCGAAAGAAAATGGTGAAGAATTTATCAATGAGGTTGCTAGTATTAGTAGAACTTCTCACGTTAATGTGGTCTCGCTTCTTGGATTCTGTTTGGAAGGTCGCAACAGAGCTCTCATCTATGAATTTATGTCCAATGGTTCACTTGACAAATTCATTTATAGAAAAAGTTGTGAAGTAGTTCCACCTTTGAGTTGGGATATTATATATCAAATTGCAAGGGACATAGCTCAAGGGTTAGAATACTTACACAAGGGATGCAATACTCGAATTATTCACTTTGACATAAAACCACATAACATTCTTTTGGATGAGAATTTTTATGCAAAGATATCGGATTTTGGATTGGCAAAACTGTGTCCTAGGAATGAAAGTATTGTTTCCTTGTCAGATGCTAGAGGAACAATGGGGTATGTAGCTCCAGAAATGTGGAGTAGAAATCTTGGAAGAGCTTCACATAAGTCTGATGTTTATAGTTATGGAATGATGCTGTTAGAGATGGTGGGAGGAAGGAAGAACATTAATGCCGAAGCTAGTCGTACAAGTGAGATATACTTCCCGCACTGGGCATACAATAAGCTTGAGTTGGACAATGATTTGGTACCAAATATGGTGATGACAACAGAAGAAAATAAGATTGCAAAGAGGTTGGCCATAGTGGGCTTATGGTGCACTCAAACATTTCCTAATGACAGACCAACAATGAGCAACGTGATAAATATGTTGGAAGACACCGTGGATTCTCTACAAATCCCACCCAAACCTTTGCTTTCTTCTCCCACTAGATCAGTTCCAAAATACTCTATTTCCTGAAATTAAGTATACTGCATATCTTTTAAATTTTCCAATTTATGCTGTAAAATGAATCGTTCTACATAATTGTTGGTTATTTCCAGTCATCTACAATGTCATGTAATAGTTATAAAAGAATGTAAAAGCTAGCTACAATTGACCTGAGTTAGATAAATATTTTGTAATGAACAATTAAAATGACTAACTCTAATGTCAAGTGACATATTTATATCACTTTAAATGATGATAAGCTTTTAGTAGATGCTTGTTGGTTTATGGATTCACGACTTAAAGAGAAGGAAGAAGTAAAAACATAATGTGTGAATTCTATTTCTCTTTCTTGAGTTTAATCCTATTATAGCGGGGGAGGACTATGAGGAGATGCTGATGAGAATCTTGAGGAGTTCTCTATCCAAATATATATATATAGACATGATAACAAGTTGATTCATATTATTATGACAGAGGATTAGTCATGTTTTCTCTCTCTTTTGTAATAAAAAATCAATGTTTTTTTTCCCTTTCTATTAAGTGCATTAGATCTAGCTCTTACTTGTCACATATAACCGTTTTTCTTTTTAATAAATAATGCGGTTTTTCTTTGCAAATATTTACAGTTTGAGATAATTTGGGGTACTCTTACGCATTTGTTTTTGTTTGTGCGACACATTTTATTTAGAATCCACTATTGGTATGATGTAGATTATTAAATAAAAATTAATTTTAAATAAAAAAAAGTAATTAATTATTATATTAATTAAATTAGATATTATTTTAAAAAAATATTGGTAACTAAATAAATACTAATTTAAAAACTTATTAATAATAAAAACTAATTTAGATATCAATAATTTTTTATCTTTAAAATAGTATTTAATTTAATTAATATAAAAATTAATTATATTTTTTCTTTAAAATTAGATTTTATTTTTAAAAAAAAAGTACACAATTTTAAAAAATTTAACTTTTATTTAATGATTTTTTGATATATTATATCAAGTAACGTATTTATATGAATTTAAACTATGATAAACTGGTTGATGGATTCTTGAAGAGAAGGACTATGAGGAGATGCTCTCGAGGGCAGTAGAGGAAGAGTAATTTTTTTTTGATAAAAAATAAATTTAATAAAAAGAGGAGCACAAGGGTTGAGGGATAAAAAAACCCTAAACCATGACCCATGATATAGTTTCAGGCATCTTGGGACAATGCAGAACATATGGAGGAAACCCCATGAAGATCCTATGAAGTTGCCAACAAAGAACAAGATACAGATATAGTTGAAAAGTGAAAGTTGTCATCGATCAGAAATAACAAGATATGATGTAATTCCAACTAAATACTTATATGAAAAAACACAATGAGAGGTCGAACGGAGAGGTTCAGGGAGGAAAGGTGGAAGGAGGGTCAGGCTAGTAATGGTAATCACACTACGTTCTTCTTTTCAAATTTTCCTGGTAGTCACGGGGAATATGATATGACTAAGATTTTTCAGAGGTGGGCAAGGGTGAAAGATATATTCATATCAAGAAGACTGAATAGGTGGGGAAGAAGATTTGGGTTTGTGAGATTTTTTGATGTTGAAAATGCAGCTAGGCTGGAGAAGAAGTTGGATTCGATCCGTATTGGCAATATGAAACTCTTTGTTAATATACCAAGATATAGAAGAGACGGGTTTGAGGAGAAAGGAAGACACAATAGTGAGAGGAGGAATTTTATTGCCTCTAACCCAGTGAAGAACAGAAGTAAGGCGGTATGGAAGGAGAAGAAAGCTATGGAGGAAGGGAGGTTTCAGAGAGGAAAACACTCATACGCAAATGCTGTAAGGAAAACTTCACTTGGACCATGGAAAGGCCCAACGGTTGAAACTAAGATACAAGTCCATCAATGGATGATAAGCAGTGTCGTTGGTCATATGTCTCAAGATTTCACCTTTGACTTATTGTGTGAGGAATTTATTAAAGGGATGAAAATGATCAAGCTAAGGTACTTGGGTGATAACTCGGTTCTGTTAACGCCTAAGGAAGAAAGAATGGATGACTTAATTCAGCTAAATAAAGAGTGGTTCGAAAGCATCCTTGAGTCCATTGAACCCTGGTCGGAGTCATATGTACCAAGCCATAAAATTGTGTGGGTGAGATGTTTTGGTATTCCTTTGCCTTTGTGGAATAAGGACTGTTTCTCGAAAGTGGTAGGGGAAGAAGTCGAACTCGTATATGTAGATGAGGTGTGGAGCAACCTCGAGTTTGCAAGGCTCCAGGTCCGTGTGCCTAATACCAGTGTTGTAAGAATATCAAAAGGTTTTTGGGTCAATGGGAGAGATACAATATCAGTATATTGGAGGAAACACCTAGTAATGGGGATGCTATTTGTCGATGCACCTACAATCATTATCTGTCGTCCGAGAGTGTTTCAACAATAGAGTCTTTTGTCGAAGAGATTGTGTTGTCTATGAGGAGCAATGATGCCGATGGGAGGTGCGGAGAAGGGGAGCCACGGTGGGCATCGGAGTTCGAGGGAGAGGAAAAAGGGAGGTCATGGGAGGGAAAGGAAAGGTCAAAGCAGGAGTCAAACGGTCACTTTTTAGAGGAATGTTCCGGGTATAGGAATGATAAACAGATGAAAAGTGGACCTCCTTATAAAAAAAAGGTAAAACGTGTGCAGACGATATCTAAAGGTGGGGCAGGCTTTTCGGGTCTGCAACAGGTCAACTTTGCATGCCCAGAGATCCAAAGTGCAGTGCAAAACCTAGTTGAAGTAGTTGGGGCCTTGGGTGCGATTAGTGTTAGGCCCAATATGGACAAGGCCCAAACGCCAATTCCTGGAGCCCATTCCAATGACGAAAGGTGTGGAGCAGAATATTCCGAAGATCTCGAACCACAGGGAAGCAACATGAGTAAGGGCGGCAGAAGGGAACCATGTGCAAGAAGAAAAATCCCAATGGAGGGGGAGGTAGCGGTTGGACTGCAAAACAATCTTGATGGGTGCCATGGTGTTCTTAATTCAACACATATGAAAGAGGGACCACAGACAAGTATCATCAATCGCAATGACCGTGTTAATGTGGGAATTGAGGATGCGAAAGGGCATGGACTGGGAGCCAATTCGAGTGAAGTTGAAGACGCACTGAGGGGGGGAAGCTATAGAACTCCATCACAGGTCTGCAAGTTACGATCGATGTGGGAAATGGGGGAAACAAGTAGGCGACAATGGAGATCTAAAGGGGGAGCAGGGGCGGTGCACTACGGGAATAGCTCGTCATCGACGGTATGTATGAATCTTAAAGATGTATCCGATAGTGAAATTTTGAAATGTAATAACCGTATTAGGATGGAAGAGAAATCAGATGAGACAATCGTACTGTGGGAAGCGGGGAAACGACTTGGAATGGAATGCTTAGAGGAACAGGATGCGTTGGTTACTGAATTTAAACGTATGGAGGAAAGGGATCTTCAAATTGTAAAGAAATCTGAGGAGGGGCATACTAATGGCTGTTTATGATTATTCTCAGCCTGAATATAAGAGGTTTAGGGGGGGACTAAAGCTAGCTATATCAAACAATTAATTACAAAGATACATTTAGCTATGTTAATCAGGTAGTCGGCAAGGGCTTTATAGTTATCTTTGGGCAGCATCTAAAGTCGAAAACAAATTGTGTTGTAGTCAATATTTACGCTGCTTGTAACATGGTTGATAAAGTTGCCTTATGGGAGGAATTGACAAGTATAAAATCTTCTTATCAAGATAAGGTTTGGGGGTTATGTGGTGATTTTAATGCTGTAAGAAGTGAAGGTGAGAGGAAAGGTATTAGGGGAGGTAGCAGTAAAAAAAGTGAAATTATTGGCTTCAACAGTTTCATTGAGAGGAATCTACTTTTCGAAATACCAATTGTTGGAAAGAAGTACACTTGGTACAAAGCAAATGGATCAGCCAAGAGCAGACTTGATAGAATTTTTGTGTCGGAGGAATGGCTTCAAAAATGGCCAGAGTGCAAACAATACGTCCAACCGAGGGTGGTGTCAGATCATTGTGCGATTGTGGTTAAATCTGTGTTGAAAGATTGGGGTCCTAGCCCGTTTAGGACTATTGATGCGTGGCAGATGGAGCCTGGGTTCAAGGAGATGGTGAAGGAAAAATGGTGCTCTTATACCGTGCAGGGAAATAGCTTGACCAAAATCAAAGATAAGCTCAAAATTCTGAAGGCCGATCTCAGAGTTTGGAACAGGGAGGTGTTTGGATGTTTGAATACCAATAGGAAGAGGCTGTTAAAGGAAATAGAAGATTTAGACGTCCAAGATAATGTTTTGGATCTTGATGAATGTGATAAGAGGTTGAGAATGGAGCTTATAAGCCATTTGAGGGAGGTTGATAAAAAGTTGGAGTCCCTATCCAGGCAAAAAGCCAGAGCAAATTGGGCTAAGTATGGGGACATCAACTCCAAATACTTTCATTCTGTTATAAGATGGAGGCGGATGAGAAACTCGGTCAAAGGGGTTATGGTAGGTAGTACGTGGTGTGAGGATCCTCTTGTTGTTAGAAGGGAAGCAAAATCTTTGTTTTAAGAGAGGTTTAAGGCGTCACATAAGGTTGCGGTTACATTGGGTGTGTTTCCTTTTAAAACTCTACCTGTGGAGGTTAGTTTAAGCATGATTGCTGATGTTACGGAGGAAGAAGTGAAGGAAGCAGTGTGGCAATGTGAGGGCTCTAAGAGTCCAGGACCGGACGGTTTCAACTTTAACTTCATAAAGTTTAACTGGGACACGCTTAAGGATAACATCATGGAAGCAGTCCTATGTTTTCAGGAGATGGGGTGCTTCCCAAAGGGGTGTAATGCGTCTTTTATAACCTTGGTACCAAAAATCAGAGATCCAACAAGCCTAGATCAGTATAGACCTATTTCACTAGTAGGTGCTATATACAAAATTGTTACCAAGGTGTTATCTTGTCGAATCAAGAAAGTACTCCCATTGGTCATTGACGACACTCAGTCAGCGTTCTTGAAGGACAGAGGAATGCTCGAAAGTGTCTTGGTTGCTAATGAGGTTGTTGAGGAGATAAGGAGGCACAAGAAAAGTGGGTTATGTTTAAAGGTGGATTATGAGAAAGCGTACGACTCGGTAAAGTGGAATTTTTTATATGATATGCTACACAAGTTGGGCTTCCATAACAAATGGATTGAGTGGGTTAGGGGTTGCTTAGAGTCTGCTTTTGTGTCAGTTCTTGTTAATGGGAGTCCTACGTGTTAAACAAGATGCTTTGATGTCTCCAAAACCAAGAGGAAAGCTTCAAGACCTTGCTGCTGAGTGTGTGTGTGTTGTCTAGTTGTTTGAAACTTGTTAATTCACTCCTTAAGATGATCCAAGTTCATTTGAATCTTTAACCTTTTGAAAAGATGTGTTTTCTAAAAAGCTGTCAAAAATTCAACAAGTTGTTTTACCTAACAAAAGGTTGTTTTACCTTAGCTGTTTTTGAAAAACTTGGTTGACTTTGCTGTCAAACCAAAACAATCGATTGTTTCGACAAAACAACCGATTGTTTTCCTGAAAACCTTAACAGAATTCTGTTAAGCGGTTTTAATATGTTTTAAATGATCCTAACTAACTTGGCTCCTTTATTAAATGTTTTTGACCACTTGGTGGGTCTATATAAAGGTGGTTTTACGCTCCTAATCTTAAAGTAACAGAAAGAGTTTATCAAAACAGTTTTTCCAAGATTTGAAAGAGCTTTGGATCATTCTTAAGTGTGTGGAATAGGATTAGGTTGTAATTCTGATCTTTAAGCTTTGTAATACCCAGGTGTATTCTATTCCTTTCTTCCTTGATTACTGTATTTCTGTAATTGTGTTGCCAAGGAGTATTGTGTGTTCTTGAGGGGTTCAAGATCAACATTCTTGGTGTGGTTTGCCAAAGGTAGTGTGTTTCTTGAGGGGTTCAAGGTCACTACTTTGGTGTATGGTGTTTGTAATCTGGTTTTGATTGCATAGTGGAATACCCAGTGGTTTCTGGGGACTGGATGTAGCTCTTGGTGTAAGAGTGAACCAATATAAATTGCTTGCGTGCTTATCTCTTACCCTTAACTCTTTAAATTCTGTTTTTAAGTTGTTTTTATAAACTGCTGATAAAAACAACCGATTGTTTCGAAGAAACAACCGATTGTTTTTCTGATATCATCTTGAAACAGTTTTGGTTCTTTGTTTCTTTGATTTCTTTCTCTGTAATTCAGCATTGATTTTCATTATACCTTCAAAGTTTGCGAAAATCCCTCTTAAACAATTCACCCCCCTCTCGTTTAAGGCCATATATTCTAACAATTGGTATCAGAGCTTGGTTCTTGAAAGATATTCAAGTTTTGATCCTAAATCTTTTTTAAATGGCTGAAAAGTTTTCTTTTGGGGAAGGTGCCTGTTTAAGCAAACCACCTTTGTTCTGTGGTATGAAATATGAATTGTGGTGCATAAGAATGAAATTCTTTGTTGAATCTATAGATAGAAAAATCTGGAATGTTATTACAAATAACTATCTCATGGCTATATCTGAAAATGTTTTTTTTTCTGGAAGAGAACATCTTGATTGTGTAGCTATGAACATCATTGTATCTGCACTTGATTCTAATGAATCGCTCAAGGTTTTAGAATGTAGTTCTGCCAAAGAAATGTGGAATACCCTTGAACAGTATCACAAGAATCCAAGAAGTGCCTTGATGGACAAAGAAGAATCTTTTGTTGAATCTTTCTCTTCAGAATCCAGAAAAGAGGTTTGTCTTATGACAAAAGAAGAATTTGGATCAAGTCAATCTGCTGGGAACAAAAACTATCAATACTCAAGTGATGAGAGTGAAGAGGAAACATTTAGGTTGTTGTTTAAGAAATTCAGCAAGTCCCTAAAGAAGAGAAACAACAAAAGTGACTCATTCAACAGGTATGATAACAAGAAACCTACTGAGTTTAACACTAACAAATATACATGCTTGGGATGTGGTGAACAGGGTCATATTAAAACTGAATGTCCCAATAAAAAGAGGAAAAACTTCAAGAAGCATGAGAAGAAAGGAAAATCAAGAAGAGCTTATAATGATGACTCATCAAGCTCCTCTTCAAGTGATGAAGAAGAAGCAATCTTATGTCAAATGACAAGACAAGAAAGTGACACAAGCAGTGTAAGTTCAAGCTCTTCCATTAATGTTGAAAACTATAGCCAACTTCTTGAGGCCTTCAATGAGACTCATGAAGAAGCTAATAGGTTGGCCCTTTTGAATAAACGGTTGAAAGATTTGAACAACTCATTGGAAAATAGAGTCAAGATCTTGGAAGAAGAGTTGAACAATTCAAAAACTGATTTTAAAAATTTGGAAATGATTTACCAAAACTCTTCTTATAAGTGTGTTGATTCAAGTTTTTGTGAAAATTGTGAATCTCTTCAAAAGAAGGTTCAATATCTTTTGAAAACCATGGACAAGTTTTCCAAAGGCCAATCCAATCTTGAAACTGTTCTTGCTTCTCAAAAATGTGTTTTTGGCAAGGCTGGGTTGGGGTTGGGTTTAATCCAAACAGCAAGAACAAATCTGTTTCAAAACCCTTTTCAAGTTTCTTTGAAAAACAACCTGTTGTTTTATCGAAACAACTAGTTGAAATTTGTCATTACTGCATGAAAAGGGGCCACACTATTAGATTCTGCAGAGTAAGAAGGTTTTCTGTTCCTAAAGGTATTTTGAAATGGGTTCCTAAGGTTTCTAAGGTTCTTAAGACTCCTACTAACATCATAGGACCCAAATTCATAAGGGGACCAAATCTTGCTTCTTAATCTTTTCTTGTAGGGATCTTTGGCAGCCAAGAATCATCTTTGGACTTGAAGAATGACTGCTAAAAGGAAAAGATTCTTTATGGACTTCCAATTACTGTTGAGTACAAATCCCTAAACCCTAAACCCTAAACCCTCTTTGGACTTGAAGAATGACTGCTAAAGGGAAAAGATTCTTTATGGACTTCCAATTACTGTTGAGTACAAATCCTAGTTTTCTTGAATGCCAAGAGAAGTTACTTGATTATGGACAATGACTCATTGAAAGAACTACATTGTCAAAAGGATAAGACTTTCCTTGTTTTTATTTTCTTCTCTTGAATTTTTCTTTAATTCTGTAGTATGAAAAATATTGATTGATTTCTTTATCTTTCATCTATGTAATGTGAATACGAAGTCTATCCTTCTGATTCATCTTTACCTGTCAATTCTGAATATGTGAAATGCTTAAATTGCTGTCACAGAAAAACAACCGATTGTTTTCACGAAACAACCGATTGTTTTTCCTCTAGCACCTTTGTATACTGCTGCCAAGTTTGCTTATGCATGATTAAACTATTTCTCTTTTTTAAATCTTGCTTTTGGACAAATATACATTGAGTGTGCCTCGAAATCTGATAATAAAAGATTATATCTACTTGTTTTCTTGAAAGCTCTATGACATGTTCTATTCTTGAAATGTTGATAGCTGTCGTTTTGCTGTCAAATTAATATGATTCTAGCGTAGACTTGTCTAACACTAGAGAGATAATAGTATAATTGTGGACAAATGTCCCCAAGTCGTCTCCCAACGAATCCAATAGTAAAATCAATTGATCAGGGTTTAAAATCTATCTGCAAGCAATAAAAGTTAGCAATAACAATAAAGATGAAAAAGGGGGTTTGAGATAGTTGTGCAAAAAATATAAAAGAAATTAAAATAGCAAATAAAAAGCGGTTGATCCCAAGTTCTTCCACCATTGAATTCTTCACAGGTTCTCTAAAGATTAATCTTTTCTCAATCCTCCAACAGAGCTAAACCAGATTGAACATGCGCCGATCTGATTCAACTGAAACTCACTAGTAAAGCATGCGTCTACTAGTTTAATCAATACCCACTTTGTTCCATGCGTATACTCCATGGGAATGCTTACCTCCTCTCCCTTGAATCATGCGCCCAAGAAATTAATTAGAACAATGCGAACTAACTAAGAAACCAAAGTTTAAGATAAGGAAGACTCTCAATCATGCGTTCAAGTACAACCTCTCACAAAAACCAGTTTTCCAGGAGATTAGACAATAAAAACAACTGCTATAGAGAATTAAAAATCGAAACTTTTATTGGAACAAAACCTCAGAACTCAATGGGGAATTACAAAAGAACCAACCAAAAAGGTTTAGCCTTCCATGCGGAGGCAAAACAAAAGAATTACTAAGAAGAAAATAAGCTAAGAAAACCCTATGAAGCTCTCCCTTTTTCTCCTTGATGCTTGTGTCCTTTTATAGGCTTTTCTGCTCCAAGGATCTTGAGAGAATATTGTAGTTTATATTTTGTTAACCGTTTCCAAGTTTCTATCTTTCCATAATTCTTTTTATTTTGCAGAAGATTTGCTTCCAATTCTGTTTCTAGAATCTTGTAGCTTTTATTTTCTCTTTCTTCTTCTCCTCATAATATTTTTTCTGTTTTGGTTCAAGAAGCAACTTGGACTTTTGCATATTTGGTCCATTCACAAAGGTAGATGCTTCCTCCGGATAATTTACTCTAAAAACACAAAATTAACAATAATAATAGTTAAGGCCCAAATAAACCCAATTATAAGAATATTAATTAAAACAATGGATTTATTTATTATTATAGTCCAATAATCTATGAATTAGGCTAATGAGTGTGAATAAATATATGCTCATCAAATGTCAACATTGTTTGTACTGTTGGTCTACTATATTATCATTCTGGTTTCTGCTTTGTACAACCCTTCTCATTGTCTATTTGTAGATCAAATAGGGGGAGCTGTTTATGCTTGATTTGGTTGTATAGATAGCTTTAAAACTGATGCATTATGTTGTTGCTTCTGATAATAAAAGATTATATCTACTTGTTTTCTTGAAAGCTCTATGACATATTCTATTCTTGAAATGTCAACATTGTTTGTACTGCTGGTCTACTATATTATCATTCTGGTTTCTGCTTTGTACAACCCTTCTCATTGTCTATTTGTAGATCAAATAGGGGGAGCTGTTTATGCTTGATTTGGTTGTATAGATAGCTTTAAAACTGATGCATTATGTTGTTGCTTCTCTGCACTTGAAAACACTTTATTACTTCAATTTTTCTGGTTTTTCTGCTAATATTGTATATGCAGAAAACTGGTTTGTGTGTGTCTTGTTATCTTGTTGCTATACTTGCTTGTATATGCATCAATTATGTGTTACAAGACCTTTCAAGTACAGGTGCTATGATGAAGAATGATCAAAGTTCTTCAAAGGTTTATCCAGAAGAAGATGAGCAGAACATCACCTTGGAGAAGCTGAAATCCTGTCCAGAAAAACAACCGATTGATTTTGCGAAACAACCGGTTGAAATTCTGCAACAGGAAGAGCTACCAAAGGAATGGAGAATTCCAAGGGATCTTTCAGTGGAGAACATCATTGGATGCAAATGGTTTTCAGAAACAAGCTGGATGAATCTGGAGTAATCACAAGGAACAAGGCAAGGCTTGTGGCTAAAGGTTATAATCAAGAACAAGGCATAGATTATGGTGAAATCTTTGCTCCAGTTGCAAGATTAGAAGTTGTAAGGTTGTTGCTGGCTTTTGCTTGTTTGAGATTCTAAACATGCTTAAGGTAATGCAAAGTTATGAATGTATTTCATTATGCATTTCCCATCACTTTGAAAGATGATTTGCTTTGAAAAATAACATTTTCTTGCTGTCTCAGAAAAACAACCGATTGTTTTCACGAAACAACTGATTGTTTTACCTCTGGAACATTTGAATAAAGCTGTTATGATTTCTTATGCATGATTACAACTGTTTATTTTCTTTCATAACTCATTATGAGTCAAATATGCATTCTTTGTGCCTCTGAATTAGATCATAAAGAGATATTTTCTTTGTCATCCTTGAAATTCAAAGCTTTTTATGAATGGCAACCACATTGGTGATCAAGGGGTTGATGAATATTTGTGAATGTATCTTTGGATTATCTGGAAGGTTTGCTCTTAACAGAAGAAAGAATATTTCTACCAAATCCACCTCTTGAGCAATCATTTGACCAACTTGAATTGCTGGATGAAGATAAGATAGGGGGAGAAATTGTGGTCTCCTTGCTGAAATTTATGGGGTCTATGCTACTTTGATTTTGCTGCTGTCATAGCTCTGATACACCATAGATTTTGCTGCAATTCTGATATGGTATCAAAGATTTGTTGCTGCCATGGTGTTGCTACAACACACAGGTTTTCTAGTTTATCATGTTGCTGCTATATGCTGGTTTTCAATGCTAGAAATTCTGTTGTCTGCATCCCTTCTTTCATTCTATTTGAGAAGACAAATAGGGGGAGAATGGTGTGGTTTTATGTGTTGTGGTGCTGCTGATACACTCTGGTGTTATCTGGTTTTATCATGGTTTAAATTCTGCTGCTGCCATGTTATTATTCACCATTGTTTTGCTGCACACAAGTCTCATTTTTGGCACTGGTTTTTATGGTTATTTGACTGGTTTTTCTGCTTAAAGGCTTATGCAGAAAACTAGTTTTATGTGCCTTGGTATCCTGCTGGTATACTTGCTTTGTATGCACAAATTCTGTTTTGCATGACCTTTCAAGTTCAAAAACAACAACACAAACAAACGAGGGATTTGTCTTCATCAAATAGGGGGAGATTGTTGAACAAGATGCTTTGATGTCTCCAAATCCAAGAGGAAAGCTTCAAGACCTTGCTGCTGGGTGTGTGTGTGTTGTCTAGTTGTTTGAAACTTGTTAATTCACTCCTTAAGATGATCCAAGTTCATTTGAATCTTTAACCTTTTGAAAAGATGTGTTTTCTAAAAAGCTGTCAAAAATTCAACAGGTTGTTTTACCTTAGCTGTTTTTGAAAAACTTGGTTGACTTTACTGTCAAACCAAAACAATCAATTGTTTCGACAAAACAACCGATTGTTTTCCTGAAAACCTTAACAGAATTCTGTTAAGCGGTTTTAATATGTTTTAAATGATCCTAACTAACTTGGCTCCTTTATTAAATGTTTTTGACCACTTGGTGGGTCTATATAAAGGTGGTTTTACGCTCCTAATCTTAAAGTAACAGAAAGAGTTTATCAAAACAGTTTTTCCAAGATTTGAAAGAGCTTTGGATCATTCTTAAGTGTGTGGAATAGGATTGGGTTGTAATTCTGATCTTTAAGCTTTGTAATACCCAAGTGTATTCTATTCCCTTCTTCCTTGATTACTGTATTTCTGTAATTGTGTTGCCAAGGAGTGTTGTGTGTTCTTGAGGGGTTCAAGATCAACATTCTTGGTGTGGTTTGCCAAAGGTAGTGTGTTTCTTGAGGGGTTCAAGGTCACTACTTTGGTGTATGGTGTTTGTAATCTGGTTTTGATTGCATAGTGGAATACCCAGTGGTTTTTGGGGACTAGATGTAGCTCTTGGTGTAAGAGTGAACCAGTATAAATTGCTTGCGTGCTTATCTCTTACCCTTAACTCTTTAAATTCTGTTTTTAAGTTGTTTTTATAAACTGCTGATAAAAACAACCGATTGTTTCGAAGAAACAACCGATTGTTTTTCTGATATCATCTTGAAACAGTTTTGGTTCTTTGTTTCTTTGATTTCTTTCTTTGTAATTCAGCATTGATTTTCATTATGCCTTCAAAGTTTGCGAAAATCCCTCTTAAACAATTCACCCCCCTCTCGTTTAAGGCCATATATTCTAACACTACGACGGAATTTGTACCATCTAGAGGGTTGAGACAGGGTGATCCCTTAGCCTCGTTCCTATTCCTCATTGTTGCTGAAGGATTGGCTGGGCTAGTTAGACAAGGGTTAAAGGAGAATATGCTTAAAGGTCTTAAAGTGGGGAGGAATGAGGCTGAATTCTGTTTGTTACTGTTCGCGGATGACACTCTTATCATGTGTGAAGATACTTTCCAGAATGTTATTACTATTAAAGCTATTCTCAGGTGGTTTGAGGTTGTCTCTGGTCTGAAGATCAACTTTTACAAGTCTAAGTTAGCAGGAATAAATGTTGAGAGAAACTCCCTTCAATGCTATGCAAAAACTCTAAATTGTACTATAATGAGGATACCGTTCATATATTTGGGTTTAGAAGTAGGTGGTAACCCAAGGAAGAAGGAGTTTTGGGAGTCAATCCTGAATAAGATAAGTGCTCGTTTAAGTACTTGGAAGGGACGCTTTTTATCTTTTGCGAGAAGAATTTGTCTCATCAAATCTGTGTTTTCTGCCCTTCCTCTGTTTTACTTCTCTTTCTACAGAGCTCCGGTGGCGGTGTGTAATAGTATCATTAGTATCCAGAGGAAGTTTTTGTGGGCTTGGGAAAGAGATCACACATCAATATGATGGGTTAGTTGGGAGAATGTATGTAAACCCATGGATGGAGGTGGATTGGGGATAAAAGATCCCAGAAACTTTAATAGTGCTCTGTTGGCAAAATGGAGGTGGCGAATGGTAACAAGGTAAGTGGAAAGACACTCTGGTTGCCAAATATGGGATGGACTTTAATCGGAGTCAAAACGCTGTGAAATTTCATTCACGGTGGTGGCGAGATCTCTATTGTGTATGTGGAGATGGAGAAGAAGGGGGTTGGTTCCAAAAAGCAATTCGATGGAAAGTTGGCTCTGGAAATAGAGTTAGATTCTGAGAAGATATTTGGGTTGGCACCAATAACCTAGCTAACATATATCCTAGGCTCTTTTCTTTGTCGCTGGATCAGGGGATGACAATAGGCGAGGTTGGTGGATGGGAAGAGTCGGTGTGGTAATGGAGGCTGAGGTGGAGGAGGGTAAGGTACGAGTGGGAATCTGTCTTAGAACTGGAGCTGCTGAGTTATGTTTCCAGAGGCCATGTGGATAGGGAGGAACCAGACTTGCTGGTGTGGGGAGAGGATGTATTGGGGGGTTTCTCAGTTAAATCTTGATGAGAATCAAAAAGATGTTATCAATAGAAGAAATGGACAAGGGCCAAAGCATTTAAAGTTCTTCTTATTAATCTTTGCAAAAGATGGGGCCCAAGCCCAAAGCCCAAGCCCGAGAAGGCCAAAGCCCAAAAAGCCCAAGTCCATCCCATGAGGGGCAAGGCCAAGCATTAAATAAAAGAGAATCATTTGAATTACTCTTGTATAGTTGTAGGAGGTGTGGATATTAAATAAAGGAGTGTGAATATGTAAAATAAAGTCACATTGTCCATGTGACTTAGGAGAGTAGGTGTAGGTGTAGTTTTTAGGAGGTGTCATAGTAGAAAAAGGTCACACCTCCCATGTGACTTCGTTTTTGGTGGGAATTTCAAATGAGTTTCATTTGAATTTTCCCACCTATTTTTCAGCACCCTCACACTATAAATAGAGGTGTGGGCTCTTGTAAAATTCAGAATTGGAAATTAGATGTAGAGAAACTATACTCAAGTTTAGAGAGAAATTGTGAGTTTTGTTGTCTCCTTCTTCCTTTGCCTTATCTTGTGTGCCAATGGAGAGCTTCAAGTGGCAGCAACCTTTCACTTATCTTGGAACAAGACTCCAAGTGGCGTGATGCAGTTCCAAATTCTCAAATCCAGCAAGCTTCATCCAATAAGTGTTCATTCTTTCATCTCTTGCAATTTCAATCGGTAGTTTGGTTTGTTTTAGTGTTCTTCATCCTTTTCACCGTTTGGTTTTGTATTTCTTAGCTTGTTCTTCAATTTCTGTTCGGTTCTTGTGTTTTCTGTATTCAATTGCGTTTTATATCTTGTTCCATGGTTGTGTACAAGGAAATAACACTCTTAATGAGTTTGGATCATCATTTTGGAAGGCTATGACTCCATTGATGACTCCTTAAGCTTCCTTGATTCCATTTCTGTTTTCAGCTTGTTGTTTTGTGGTTTGAATTTCGTTTCCTTTGTTTTAAGCACTCTTTGATCCTTAAATTGTTGCTATCCTTCTCCTATAATGTTGTTTTCAAGAGTTTAAAAGTGTTTATGATCAATCCAACTCATATCAAATCTGCTTATGTATGCTTAGCTGATTCTGATAGTAGTATGGTTGATGGTGTTTTCAAACTGTGTGGCAAAGTAAAGCCCTACGTAATGTGTTATTTACTGCCTGGAAGGGACTATGAGACAGATTGCTGCAAGAGGGGTGCAAGTGAGTTCTCTGACTTGTGTGTTTTGTCAGGCTTCTGAAGAGGCAGCTCAACACCTGTTTGTAGAATGTCCCCTTACCCAACGAGTATGGTCCCAGTGCTTTAAGTGAATAGGAATTCTCTTTGTCCAAGATAAGGATTTGAAGCACCACTTTGAGAGTTTTTCACTTATCCTTTATGACTACCAAGCAGAATCAAGTTTGAATCAAGTTTGGAAAGGTATATAGGCGGTAGTTATAAGGTGTATATGGGAGCAAAGAACTCAATCATTTTTAAACAAAAGATTGCGGATGCAGAAGAAATTTTCTTATTGGTTCAATTGAGATCATGGTTGTGGCTGAAGCATAGGGCTGGTCCTTCAATTATGCTTTCTCTGATTGGCATCTGAATCCTGTCATCTGTATTAAAAGCTGCTGCTAATTATCAGGAGGTAGACTACTTGGGGTATGCAGGTTAAGTTTTGCTGTGGTGATGCGGTAATATTGGGCTGCTATAGTCTTTAGACTTGTAAGCATATGCTGAAAAGTGTGGGCTATGCATGCCACATAAAAAGGGGAGATATGTCTAGTGGAGGGAGTAGAGCTGGGGGAAGTAGCATCTGTCATAAGTTCTTTTTGAGGTTGTGTGTATGGAGCAGAGTAGAGTGGCATGCATGATCATATCGGAAGTCAACCTTTTATTCGGGTGACGCATGTACGCTGAAATGAAGAAGTACATAAATCATTTGTGGTATGTTGCTGAAACATGCTACATAAGGCATATTGGAAGCAGAATGATAGGAATTGGTTGGTTAGGATGGGTGAAGGAAGGCTAGTAAGGGTATAGGGAGTTTGGTGTTAGGTATGTAGATGAAGTAAGGAGTGGAACGTGGTCAAATGAATTCTGTAGGTGGACCTGTAAGGTGTAGACGTCTAAGGCCGTTGCTGGTCCAGGGAAGATGAACAATGTCTAGACATTGCTTATTAGCAAACTAGCATGTGGAAGGGAGACCCTATGCTAGAATTGAGCTGTTAATATGGATAAATAAGAGGTGGTGTTGGATGGGTGTGCGTAGCAGGGTAACTACAAGGAAGTTAGCACAGGTGGAGGAGCTGCTAGAAAGTTTAAGGGGCATCTTGATTGGGGTCAGAACTGGTGAATGAAGGAGCAGGGGGAGTAGATGCTAATATATACTAAGGCAGCTGCGTTACTTCTTGGATAACAACTTTATATGCAGCTTTAGAGAGTCAGCCCGCAAGGTAAGTAGAGCAATGAAGAGTGGAAACTTGGATAAGCTTATTCGGTTAGTGTGGGTAAAGAATTCGGTGGAGGGGGGGAAATAAAGGCATGAAGCGGTTTGCAGATCGACATGTGGCAATCTCTATGCCTATATAAGCTGATGTTGTGCTGGAACATCTAGGAAAATGCACGTGGTCTCTGAATCATTATTTCTGAATGCTTATTGGTGTATATAATGCTATGTGGCCACAATCACTTAGTTTGCACCTAGTTTTGAATAGGCACCGAAGAATGAGAATGTGTAGATGCTATCTTTGTTCCATTGGCATAGTTGGGTCTGAGATTGTTGTGTAGGTGTTGGAGTTGGCTTCATGGTTATGATATACGAGTCGGATGTAGTATTGGCTTCTATGGTTTTTTTTTATACGGGTTGAGGTAACCCTGAAGTACCTCCTTTATTATATTTTTTTTTTGATAAAAAAAAAGATATGATGTAATATGATCCATTTATCTAGCTTTCCATTTTTCAATTTCTTTTGATTCAGTTTATTTCAAAAGCCTAACTTAACTCCATAAAATCGACTGATGAGGTGAAGTTTACACACTTATATATAATGAATTGTCCTCATCTCTAGGACGATGTGGGATCTCCAACACATCCCTCACGTCAAGAATGATAGCTCGTGCGTGAGATAACATATTATGGGCGGTCCGATAACAGTCCGATAGCGGGTAGCCTGATAAGCTCAATAAACACTCGTTAAAATAGACTCAAAATGACTCTGATACCATATTAGATAATAGACTTTAAGTACTCGATGAGGTGAAATTTGCTCTCAATCATGTATAATAAATTGTGATCTCGAACACGGTTTAGACGCGAAACACTTTTTAGACGCGAGACAACCTTGTCTGATTTTGAGTTTTAGTATTGAAACCTTTATTATATACATACACGCACACATATCTCAGTTTTCTATCTTTATCTTTACGAGATGCAAAATTGCAGCTTGTGGGGAGAGAATAAGTCAATATATTTAAAATAAATTTTAAATTAAAATAAAAAATATCTTATCAAATCTTAATAAATAAAAATTTATATTTCCGAATAAAAATATGTTAACATAAATTACTTTATAAAATAAAGATAATTCAAAATATTTTATATATTACATTTTCACTTTTCTTTCTATTGTCTGCGAATAATATGTACATTTACAAACATAAAGTAAAAGATTTGCTAAGAAGCTTTGATATTTAATTAAAATATGTCGTTTCAAATAAGAGAAAATTATACATCATACAAGAGTGGTAAAGAGAAAAAGAAAACACACTTTCATCGACATAGCATTAGAAGATAATTAGTATATTAAAGAAGTTGTTTTACAATATGCAAGAAAGACATTATTGGAGTAATTATAAATTAAAATTTGATAATAGAAAAGTAAGAAGAGTATGATATCAGATTTTTTTTTATAAACTTATTATATTATCATATTTTAAACTGATATTGTGATTTATTTATGGCTAAATTTGTACCTTTTTTAAAAATTAGGTTAAATATGTTTTTATAATTTTTTTTTAAAATATATTATTTTTTCCTTGAAACACTATCTAGATTGTTTTTTCCTTTATAAAATTATCTAAATCACAGGACAAAAAATAAAATAAAATTAATGTAATTAAAAGTGAGGAAATTTCTTCCTTTACTATTTATTTTACAAGTCTTCCATGAATATTTTACAAGTCTTCCTTCACTATAATTGCATTGCTTTAGTGGTCAAAAAAAGAACGTGTGGGGACTATCATTGTCTCCCATAAACCTCTAACAACCACGTCAAAAAAGCATATATCACTTTCCACACTGCTTCACAATACTCATATTAACTATTTTATTAACTAAAATATTAATTACACGCACATAAATTTTTTTATATACAATGTAATTTATAATCAAAAAACACATTGTTCTCTACACAATGTTATAGGTTTAATGTTCTAAATGGCATAATAAAATATGTCATTTCCCTTAATTACAAAGACTCTTGCTAGGGTGATTCCTTTCTTACTGTTTATAAACTGAAAAGAAAGCAAAGATGAGAACAAATAAATAAAGTTAATCTTTTATGACCTGTTATCTTATTTAAATTGTGATTTTATTTCACTTTTCCCACATCCTACTCCTTTAAGTTTAAGAAGTAGCTACCTCAAGTTTTACCATTTCCATGTGCATTGAAACTCATGGTTTTCCACATCCATCTACTCCTCCTCTTCTCTTTAACTGCAACACTTATTCTTCCAGCTCGTAGCAGTAACAGCAACACTTGGTCTGTGTTTCAGGGTACGTTTTCCTTTCTAATTAATTATACACATGCATGCAATCACATGTATCAGATGTTCTACACTTCTTAAAGCTTATTTGGTTGCTAAGAAATAGAAGATGAAGAGAAAATGATGTGTGTGTAGTTTTCATTCTATTGATTTCTGTATCATGATTAGTTGTTATTCATATTCTGGAATGGATCTTATGCATAAGCGAAGAACACAGTGAACATAATCTAAAAGCTATATATATATATATATATATATATATATATATATATATATATATATATATATATATATATAAAATAAAAGATAAATTAATGATCACAAGTATATATATGTCGAGTTTGAATTTTTTATTAAGATTTATAAAATGAATATTATTTATTTTTCTTGAAATAAATATTAAGAACACCAGCCATAATTAATTTTAAATTTGAAAGAATAAAGTAAGAAAAAGATTTTACATAAATAAAAAACAAAATTTTACTCATTTAATAAGGAATAAAATAATTTGTTTTAAATTTTAAATGAAATGAGATATTTTTAAAAACTTGGAATTAAAATTTCACTCATTTTTTACGAATTAAAGTGTCTTTTTAAAAATGATTATTGAAAAGTTTATTGCTGCAGGTGTAAAGCACTTATGGACAAAAAATAAAGCACTGGATAAAGGCAATCATGGGGGCCACCTTAAACTGAATAATCTCTTCATGGGGTGCGAGGATATAAAAAGTATGTAATTTGTTTTTTTATTTTAATTTTAATTATGCACATTTTTATGTTTGTTGTTTTGTATTTGTAAAAATTGGTCCCTGTAAGACTGAAGAGTGCTGATAGTTTTACTACATGAGCTTTTAGCTGTTCAAATTATATAGTTTATTTTATAAAAAATATAAATTATTATCAAAATAAGGTTAACCTAAATAGTAATTAAAGGATAGGGTAAAAAAAGGTTTGTTAAATGATGAGATATAATTCTAAACATAGTTTTGGATGAATACTAAATTATTTTTGTCATGACTGTAAAACATATAGAATCAAGTTTCTTCTAACATTTTATAATAATAAGAGACCTTTGGTACATAATTTTTTTAAAAATATAAAAAATATTACATAAAAAAACTAGACACAAATTTTTATTAAATAACATGTTCATTGTTGAGCTATAATTTAGTTTATTCAATTCCAATTTTTCTTGTAAACGTATAGTATATCATACGCAATAGAATGAATATTGTTTATTAGATAATTGTAAATTTATGTATAGTGTATTTTCATAAATTTACTCTCTTTTTTATGTCTCAACAATTTTTGTTAAAAAATATATTTATTAATTATAATTATGTCGATATTATTCTTGTAATAAATATTATGTCAGTATGATAAACATATCATGTCATATTATTGTTGAATTTTTAAAGTGAATATTTTGAAAATTTTAATAGTGGTATTTAAGTTAATAATTCATTTTGATGACCAATTTAGATATAAGTACAATTTATATGAATGACTCTTGTATTGAAAGTCTTTTTGAGAAGATTTTAAGTAAGTGTCGAGAAGTTATACTAATATAGAAGAGATCAACAATTGAAAATTCAAATGCTAAATTAAATCTTATTTTAAGTAGAAATGAGAAAGTTGTATAACACTATAAGAAAATCATGAAATAGAAAGTAATTTTAGAGACAAAAAATAATTAGTTGCTATAATAACTAAATTAGGGATTATTTTAGAAATTAAAATTCTTTTGTTTCTAAATTAGTTTTTATTGCTGTTAAATACTTTCTAAATTGGTATCTAATTAGCTACCAAAGTTAAAAACTAAATAATTGGTAGTTAAAACCTTGGTAACTAATTAGATACCAATTTAAAAAATATTTAACAATATAAAAACTAATTTAGAAACCAAAGAATTTTTTAGTCGTATTTAATTTAGTCACTGTAACAACTAATTATTTTTTATGTCTAAAATTGGTTTCTATTTCATGATTTTCTTGTAGTGAACCTAGAATATTCATAAACTTATTGTATTAAAATCTTAGGTAATTTGGTTGTGATGCTAATCTATTATGTAAGTTTAGATCATGTCTAATTTATTGGATTATTTGGGTCAATCTCTTAATGACCTAACATAGCATCATTCTCTTACTCTATCATTCATCATCGAAAATATTAATTTCTCATATTAAACTTATTCTTTATGTTGGAGGATAAATTGAAAATATCATATTTATTTTAACTTTTAAAAATATATAGTAAGAAGTACATGCAAAATAAAACTACATTCCACTACAAAATATTAAATTATATTAAAAGAATATTTCTTTTACCAGTTGCTATTGGTATGAATCATTATTATTATTATTGCTGATACTATAAGAAAACAAGCTATTAGCTTCCAAATATTTGCGTGGACCAGCAACAAACGCTAATATCGTCGGCTAAAATGGCGCAAAACTCACGCAAAATAGCAGACGCAAAACGAACGCACTTGTGGATTTAATTTTTTTTTTTTAAAAAAATCAGTTTGCATCGGCCGCGATCCACGCATATGCGTCGGCCGCGGCCATGCATGTTTCACGTTCTCCACATTAATAATAATAATAAGTATAATACAAATCATATTATGACAAAAGAATTTATTTAGTGTAGTGGTTAAAGCTTCTTTATCACCAGGAGGACCTGTTGCATAAGCGTATGCTTTTGTCCACTCTAGATCCTTGTTTTCTTGTAGTGTGACAATTTTTCTCATAAACAGAGTGCAGTAGTATGACACAGTCACCGGGAAGTGATGAATTTGCTAAGGACACACCTGAGAATGATGTTCATCGTGTGTTATCTGCCAACTTTAGGAATGAAACAAGTGGCATAGGTTTTCAATATCCTCCTCCTGACTCACCTTACGAATCAATCAGAAATGGTATGGCTTCTTCCTTCTTTTCATTCTAATAAATTTTAACTTTTAATTTTCTCTTTCTCTCTATTTTTTTTATCAACAAGATAAGAATAAATAATAAAAATATTTAAAAAATATTCTAATTCTTATACAAAATCTTTCAAAACATTCAACTCCTAACATTACAAACAACACCCAACAAAGCTGCATATTACAGCTGCTACACTTAAATTCTCTCTATATATATATTTATTTATTTATGTGTGTTCATTTTATTAGCATATATACTAAACTAGAATAAAATATAATGAAATAAAAAATTAATATATTTATTAGTTTTCGTTTATTTGATACTTACTTTTTATGTATATTAAATACTTTACCTTTTTTTTTTTACTTTTATGGAAGATAGTTTAGTGGATAGAACTAGAACGGCATATACCAATGTAATCTGGTCATTACAAGAAAATTATTAAATAAAAACTAATTTTAAAAAAAATAAATTATTTTAGAGACTTAAAAAAATATTGGTATCTAAATTATTTTTTATAATTGATAAATGATTTCTAAATTGGTTTAAGGTTTAGGTTAGATACCAAGATTTTAGATACTAATTTTATTATCTAAATAATTGATAGCTAAAACTAAGGTAACTAATTAGATACCAATTTAAAAACTATTTATCAATAATAGAAACTAATTTAAAAATTAATAATTTTTCTAGTTTCTAAAATAATATCTAATTTAGTTAATATAAAAATTAATAATTTTTTTTTTAAATTGGTTTCTAATTAATGATTGTGTATTAGGTTTCTATTTTTTTTTTTTATGTTTACAAAATTTCCCCCTCCACTTCTAAAAAAACACTTTATAATAAAATTCAATCAAGTGTTTATTTTTTTTTCTTCTAATACGTCACCATTTAATATGTTTATATATATCTTCATTGATTATCATCATACTATCAGAAACAAACTCCTCACTAGGAGCAAATTCATCGGCAAGTCCAGCACCAGCACCAGCACCAGCACCAGCACCAGTTCCATTGCCTGCTCCTTCATTATCGATATCGCCATTATCAATACCAACAGAAAGAACCACATTAGGTGACTTTTATTATGATTCATGTGTCTTTTATTCTTTCCTCTTATATCTCATACTGATTAATATGTTGCCTATACTTAAATGCTGTAATATTTATCAATCTATTTTATATCATCAATCTTGCTATGATCAATTTTTAATAATTAGGATTAAACTTTAATTAACTCAATCTCACAAAATAAATATGGTGAAGTTATATTTACACTTATGTTATAATTTGATTATTGCAGGAAAACACCTATTTTGGAAAAGCAAAGTCATTATAGGTAATATATCAATTGTCCTTTATATGTACTGTTTCACTATTGTAAGCTATATATACTACAAATCTATATAATCCATTTCAATGAATGGATAATTACATACATAATCTAAGGTTGCGTGTTCTAGTTTTTCATGAATAGATATTTCTATATAACTTCAAAATTCTTTCAAATAGGGAAAGTTATCCTTTGCAATAATATAAACACTTTAGTGTATGAAGAAAGAACAAATAATGCAAAATTCATGCAAGATTTATTAGCCTTTCTCAACCATTTAATATTGAAAAAGAGTTAAGATAAACTACATAGGTCAAGTAGCAACAATAACCAACACAAGTAGAACCTACGAAAACACAACAGTGCAAATTTAGTTGTAGCAGAGAAATTGAGCCACTCTACCTATATTAACTACCTAGTTATTTTCAAACATATAACAGAGCATAAAATCCAATCACAATAGGAAAAGTTAATAGGAGAAGCTTTGTTTTTCATCCAAGTTCAGGTTTTAAGTTAGGCTATGTGTAATATTTCATCCATAAACTTTCTCTTGTTTAAAAAATTCTTTGTGTCTACCTTCCCAAATACTATCCACGTACAATTTCAAAATAGATTTTATTTTTTATTAATACCAAATAGATGAAATTGCTCAAAATAGAACACCAAATAAACTGCTATTTATATAAGTTTAGAGACCAACATCATGCATGTATGTTAAAATTGAATAAATTGAATGAAGATGCACAAATGATTTTATGTGCAAAAGTTAATTGTTTTTTAGTATTAGTGGCATTAAAAATGAGTTTTATCTTACAGAAGCCTCATTTATTTAGGGTTAGATTCATGGAGGAATATGAAACTAATAAAATTAATTTTCCAAAATAAAATTATATCTCTTATTTATTAACTCATAACTCTCCTACTATACTTGTTAGTGCAGGCATTACAAGTGTTGGTGTGGTAATGGGAGTATTCACTATATGTATTATAATTTATTGTTTTAGATACAAGTTATTCACTCCATCGATGAAATTTGGTTTGACCACAAAGAATGACCAAGATATTGAAGCATTTTTAAAAATTCATGGAGCTGAGTCACAAAAAAGATACAAATTTGCAGAAGTCAAGAAAATGACCAATTTCCTCAAAGTTAAACTTGGTCAAGGTGGTTTTGGTGAAGTGTACAAAGGACAATTACCCTCAGGCATCCCTGTGGCTGTAAAATTATTGAATGCATCCAAAAGAAATGGAGAAGAATTTATCAATGAGGTTGCTAGCATTAGTAGAACCTCTCATGTTAATATTGTGTCACTTCTTGGATTTTGCTTTGAAGGTCGCAAGAAAGCTCTTATCTATGAGTTTATGGCTAATGGTTCTCTTGAAAAGTATATATATAAAAGAGAGGCAGAAAACATTATATCATTGAGTTGGGAGAATTTATACCAAATCTCAATAGGAACAGCTCGAGGGTTGGAGTACTTACATAAGGGATGCAACACTTGAATTTTACATTTTGATATAAAACCACATAATATTCTGTTGGATGAGAACTTTTATCCCAAGATATCAGATTTTGGGTTAGCAAAGCTCTGTCCTAGAAAAGAGAGCATTATTTCCATGGCGGATACTAGAGGGACAATGGGGTATGTAGCTCCAGAAATGTGCAATAGACAATTTGGTGGCGTTTCACATAAGTCTGATGTCTACAGTTATGGGATGATGTTGCTAGAAATGGTAGGAGGAAGGAAGAACATTAATGCTGAAGCTAGTCATACAAGTGAGATATACTTCCCACATTTGATACACAAGAGGCTTGCGTTGAACAAGGATTTAAGACCTGATGAAGAGATGACCACGGAAGAAAATGAGATTGCAAAGCGAATGACTATAGTAGGTTTATGGTGCATTCAAACGTTTCCAAATGATAGACCTACAATGAGTAAAGTAGTGGACATGCTAGAAGGCAACATCAATTTCTTTAAAATGCCACCAAAACCTATGTTTTCTTCACCTACAAGATCGACAACAGAATCTTCCTCTTAAATTTAATTACTACATCTGGATTCTAGGCAAATGTTTGAAGTTACTTTGTAAAACCAACCTCTCAACATATTTATTTGGTACTTTTGAATATGTAAAGCTAATGGATCTTTTATGTGCATCATCAAACTAATGTTACATTTAATGCAAATAAACAAATATCACTACTAGAAAATCATTAAATTGAAACCAATTTTTGAGACAAAAAATAATTAGTTGCTATATTCATTAAATTAGATATTATTTTAGAGACTAAAACAATTATTGATATCTAAATTAGTTTCTATTATTGATAAATAATTTCTAAATTGATATCTAATTAGATACCAAGTTGGTAGAATGTAGAACACAAAGAAAAAAAGCTTATTTGCATCCATGAGTTTCGAACATCATGTATTTGATTTTATCATTCTTTATTTTTTTTACTGTTAACAACTTTAGTTTTTTTTTTACCTTTATACAATACTTTTCAAAGAATTCATCAATGTAAACCGTGTATTCACTATCTAGTTTAAACAAAAGCTTACTCACAAATAGATCTTAGAAGACCATAGAGGGACGTACATCAAGTCATGTATAATATGACCTTTTAAAACCATGCATAACCAATGGATGGTCTAACTTTCAATATTTTTATGGTCTCAAATGAAACCACCACATTTTTCCCCATACTTGGGGAACTCTTCTTTTTCTATAACTGTATTTGAAGGATAGTTAAGACCACGTGTTATGTCAGAGTTTGTAGTTTGTAGATCGTCATACCATTAGGGTTTAGGGTTTTCGATGGTCCGTACTATTATTTTGAAATAACTTTAATTGTTGGGAATCGAGTCATCTGGTAATATTTACTTTACTTCTTTAATTATGATTTTTTATTTAAATTTTATAGACGAACTAAATTATGTTTACACTACCTTACAATATTGTCCCCTTCATTTGTGTCTTACATACCCACCTGAAATTTTAAATTTATTAATCATCATGGTCATCTCAAATTTGTAAAATGCAAAAATAGTGAAAGAAAATGCACAAAATAAATCAACAAAACTTGGAGCGAGATAAAAGAATATATGTATGTTAAATGACTCCAAAAAAATACAACAAAATTGTTTTTTGAAACAAAAGTTAACATACCAAATAATAAAATTCGAGTTATTTATCTTTTAGGAATAATCCTTTTTTTACATAACTGATCATTATTACTTACTTTTCTTAAAATTTGTTGAGACTTCAACAATTTATTTATTTACATTTACCATTTATGTTTATACATTGTTTATATTAATTTTAATATGGTTTTTTTATTTATTTTTACATGTTTGATGTTTATTTCCTATATATTAATACTTGTTTTGTAATTTTTTTATTTATATTTACATTTATTTATATTTATGTTTATATATATTTAATTATATAAATTATATTTTTACTTTTTTAATTTATATTGTACATGCTAATTAAATTTATAAACATATTTTTACCACTGTTAATTAGTTTAAGTATTTATGCTTCTTTATAAAAATAATAATTAATATATTTTGATCAAATATCTTAAATTTATTATTTAAAACAAATTCAGGGAAACTTCTTTGCTGATAAAAATAAAATAAAATTATTGAGAGAAAATTCAGGGTACCTTCTTTGCTGATAAAAATAAAATAAAATTATTGAGAGAAAATTCAGGGTAGCTTCTAATTTGATCATTTGGAAATGATTGTTGACTTGACTTGGTTGGGGAAAATATCTAGAGTTTGATCCCTTCTTGACTTCTTAAATTTCTGGTATCTTTCAACTTCATCATTAAAGACTTTATTGGATCTACCATTAAATCTCCCATTAAAACGTAAGAGAGACACTTAGCTGTTTCCGATGTATGCAGATGAATTGAAACTAAAGATGTTCCGCACTCTCACTCTCTTCTTTCTGTTCTCTGTAACTCCAACACTTGTTCTTCCAACTAAGTGTGATGTGAACTTCAACACTTCGTCTATGCTTCTGGGTAAGTATAGATCTATGCAATCACATATATCAGAAGAAATATATGTTTTTCTGTTTCCTTCATTCAACTACCCTATATTATAACCATATTACTCATGCTAATGCTTGCAGCTCAAAACCATAGTTGATGCAAACAACTGAAAAAAAGTGTTGATTCATTGTTTGATAAAATTTTCTATACATAAGATTGAGGAGTGGGATATTTCAAATATTTCTTAAAATAGTTATATGCTTTGTTCTTTAAATAATAAAATGTAAAATGAAATTGAAATTGAAACGTATAGAAAATATTTAATATAAAAAATAATATGGGACTCGGTAAAAAAAGTTATAAGTCTTTTAAATTTTACTCTTAATAGTGAATGTTTAAATTTAATTATGAAAATGAGTGTCGATGAAAAAATTGTAAACAGATTGCAGCAGAAGCAGCGTGGATAGTGATCATTCTGCTTACGTGGCACGGAAACTTGATGACGTGTCAGAAAATAAAACTGTTAGCAATATTACCCGAGGTAAGTATTCGTCCTTTCATATTCATTGTGTTATATATTTTGTCAAAAGTGCATTATATGAATATTAATATTTAACAATATCTTTATGTATGAATCTTTGTTAACGTTTGTATGGAAGTATTAACACTTTAAAAATAAAAAAAATTCTCAAAATTATCTTTAAACATTTAAACTACGAACTCAATTATTATATATATATATATCTTCAGTAGAAGTAAATCACATGAGCGTGTATTAATAATTTTGAACGAAAAACTGCTTAATAGCTTGCAGTGATGGTGGAAGTTGTATTATCGACGCAACATCACAGTCATCAGCGTCGCCGGTGTCGCCACCAAATTTAAAGGCACCGCCGCCATCATCACGGCCACGTGCACGACGATTCCGATCAATTTCATTATCACCGGCAACAGCACCAGCACCGGCACCTGAATCAATGTTTCGATATCCTGATGGACATTTTGATCGTTCAGGTATATTTTATCATTCATTCTTTCAATTTAGACAATTAGAGCTCTCAAAGTATTTCTTAAGGTTAGAGGTTTTTTTTTTTTTTTTTTTATCTTTGGATATGTTCTTTTGATTAATAAATTTTCAAGAGAATAGAAATCATAGAATTTCAGACTAGTAGTTTAATTATTTAAAATTATAAAATTTTAAATTTTATTCAAAAAAATTAAGAACTTAAAATTCTTCGTATTTTCAAATTTATATCATTTGTTTTTTAATTTACGTCATCTAACTTAATTTATTGTTGGTGTTACACATTTCTTAGTCTACCTTAAATGTGTTTCTTAATCTTGAGAAATTTGAATAGAAGAATAAAATCAATCAAATTCAACTAAAAAATATTATCAATATTACGAAACAATTGGAGATGAGATGAGTTTATATTCAATTTAATTAATTTTTTTGAAAATTCTGAAATTCCTTACAAGATTAATGATTAGTTGTGATCATGAATATAATATTTATCTTTCTTTTATCGTGAAGTGATTGTTGTAAAATATGATCTTTTCTTCTCATATAATCTTCTAAAACGACTAATGTTACAACATTTTAAGAACTCTTTTTGTTACCAATACATATTGTTGGATGTGCGGGTACTCCAAGTGCAGGTAACGCAGATAACAATTTGGAGACATGGAAAATTATAATTATTATAGGTAATAGATCTATTATCTTTTTAAATCTCCTTCATCATTATTTTATAAGTTACATTATCTTTAATCTATTTGGCTATGAAATGCAAATTAAACTAGTATTTTTTTTGTTAATAGCTACTTTTTTATTATATATCTAGATAACAAAGAAACTCTAAGAATTTTATACCTTATCTTCTGCTTTTGTTGATGAATCCTAATATAATATGAGAGAAAATTATCTCTTTTCATTGATCTATTGTATTAGTTTACATATAAGAGTTGGCTTTGCTATTTACTCTTAAAGAAAAAATAATACCAAGAGTATTGCTGATAAAAAAAAAAAAAAAAAAAAAAAAAAAAAAAAAAAAAAACTCCTAAACCAACCCAAAGTTAATATCAAACAGATTTTATCTAGACTTTATCTCCTAAAAGGTATTTTATGATAAAAAATTATCTTCTTAATAATCTTATCCTGAACAAGTTAGTGTACAAACATTATGTTCAACTTAACCATTAAAAAAATGTAATTTATTAAGAGCTTTAGTAAAAATATCAATCAAAGTTGAGGCATAAGCTAGTTGGATGTTTTCGTTAGAAAACTAATCAGAAACAAAATAATAATTAATCTTAATATGTTTGATTTATATATGGAAGACTAGAATTTTAGCAACATGGAAATTGCTTGACTATATAAAAAACATACATCACTACAAGAAAATAATTATTCAAAAAATTCCCTTAGTTTGTTAAGCTCTAAGACACACATCACACGCATTATTCAAAAATTTACAATTTTTATTTCCACTAATACTCGAAGCTTATTGTGTGATTTTCCTTTAATGATGCCATAAGAGTTTATACCAAAGATTTGATGGTTCATGTCATCAACTCTAAAGACCCATTGTCCTTGATTTGCACGGAAAAAAAAATAGAGTCATTCTCCCTCTCCAATCAACATCCTTGAAGTGTGATCCTGCATAACACACAATTTATTAGTGAATTGCAATGTACAATTGGATTCATTCATCTGTTATGAAACTTATATTAAGTTGTAATTCAACTTGTGAACATAGAAAATATTTATAATTTTTAGATCCTCATCCAACATCACATCCTCTTCGTCGAGGAGCCTTACTATGTGATTTTCCTTGAATGATGCCACAAGAGTTTATGCCAAAGATTTGATGGTTCACGTAATCAACTCTAAAGACCCATGGTCCTTGAATTCCACGAAAAAAATAGAGTTCAGTCTCCCTCTCCAATCAACATCCTTGAAGTGTGGTCCTGCATAACATACAATTTATTAATGAACTGCAATGTATTGGATACATTAATCCGTTATGAGACATATATTAAGTTGTTATTCAACTTGTGAACATAAAGAATATTTGTAAGTTTTAGATCCTCGTCCAACACCACATCCTCTTTGTCTAGGAGCCTTAGGGGATAATGTTAAATATCACGTAACTCAGATATACTCTTCAAATTTCTTATTAGATGATTAGATGTTCTAGTGTCAATTTTCCAATGAATAATGCTACATTCACTTGTCATTTTCTCATTTTAGTTTGTCTTTTAAGTATTCAACATTTTCACCAATACTTTGTCATTGTTCAATAGTCATTACAGCAAGAGTACTCTTGTCTGCATCAGAGAAAGGTGTGTTTGTACTCTTTACTACGTCGATTTGTGCAACATTAACAAAAACATACTATTCCTCCAACTTTGATTGGATAATTGTTCCATCTGCAAACCTCATTTTCTTCTAGCACATAATGAAGTCCTAATTGCATGTGTTCATTCTCCATAATTATCTCCCAAAGATGCACTTGGGCAATTACATTTTCTCGATTATCACTCAAGTTGAGATCATATGATGTGAGAACACTATTTCCTTGATCAATGGAATGTGTCATATCCCATGTCACTTTTAAATTGTTTTTCTTTTGAATTTTCATGCTCTAGTACCATAATAAATATGATATCAAATTGTGTCCCTTCCTTGATCTTTTGTGTTATTTTATATACAAGAGATGCTTTCAATATTTATTCATAAAAAAGTACAAAAAATTTCCTAAATCAACCCAAATTAATAGTAATTAGATCTTACCCAAATTTCGATTCTTAAAAGGTAGTCAAAGATAGATATATTTTGTTATATATGGAGAAATTTCAGATAAAGTTTAGATTGACAATCTATATCAATTAACCAATAATTATATGAAACCTAAAAGGAGTACCTACATTTACGCCCTCACACACCCAAAAACACACACATGTTATAAAAAGATATATATGATTTCTTAATATCCTATATTTCTTGACAGGTGTTGTAAGTGCGGTAATTGGAGGATTATTCATCATACTTTGTTGTTTTAGACGTAAGTCTTCAAGCAAACTAGTCAAATTTTGTTTTACCACAAACAATCATTCAAATATTGACACACATACACACTGAACTCACATAGAGAGAAAATATCGACATGTTATAAAATTATATCTATAATTTCTTAATATCTTATATTTTTTGGCAGGCGCTGCAAATGCGGTAATTAAAGGACTTTATTTCATACTTCGTTGTTCTATAAGTAAGTCTTCAGGTAGATTGGTTAATTTTTTTTTTACCACAATCATTTAAATATCGGCACACATGCACAACACACAAAGAGAGAAAAAAAAAAACAGCATGTTATAAAAGGATATCTATGATTTTTTTTAATATTCTATATTTCTTGGCAGGTGCTGCAAGTGCGGTAATTAAAGGATTTTATTTCATACTTCCTTATTTTACACGTAAGTCTTCAAGTAGACGGGTTAAATTTTGTTTTACCACAATGGTTTAAATATCAACGCACACGCACAATACACAAAGAGAAAAAAAGTAGCATGTTATAAAAGGATATCTATGATTTTTTTAATATTCTATATTTCTTGACAGGTGCTGCAAGTGCGATAATTAAAGGATTTTATTTCATACTTTCTTATTTTATACGTAAGTCTTCAAGTAGACTGGTTTTGTTTTACCACAATGATTTAAATATCGACACACGCGCACAACACATAAAGAGAGACAAAAAGCAGCATGTTATAAAAGGATAACTCTTATTTTTGTTTTAATATTCTATATTTCTTTACAGGTGCTGCAAGTGTGGTAATTAAAGGATTTTATTTCATACTTCCTCGTTTTATAGGTAAGTCTTCAAGTAGAATGGACAAATTTTTTTTTAACAAAATGATTTAAATATCAACACACACACAAACACACAAAGATAGAAAAGATCAACATGTTATAAAAATATATCTATGATTTCTTAATATCCTATATTTCTTTACAGGTGCTGCAAATGCGGTAATTAAAGAATTTTGTTTAAAACTTTGGTGTTTTACTCGTAAGTCATCAAGCAGACTAGACAAATTTTGTTTTAACACAATGATTTAAGTATCGACACATACAAACACAACACACAAAGATAGAAAAGATCTACATGTTATAAAAGGATATTTATGATTTCTTAATATCCTATATCTGGACAAATTTTGTTTTAACACAATGATTTATATATCGACACACACAAACACAACACACAAAGAGAGAAAAGATCTACATGTTATAAAGGGACATCTATGATTTCTTAATATCCTATATATTTCTTGACAGGTGTTGCAAGTGTGGTAATTAAAGAATTTGGTTTCACACTTTGGTGTTTTATACGTAAGTCATCAAGCAGACTGGTCAAATTTTGTTTTACCACAAACAATGATTCAAATATTGAAGCATTCTTAAGAAATCATGTTGTTATAACACAAAAAAGATACAAATTTTTAGAAGTGAAGAAAATGACTAATTCATTCAAAGTCAAACTTGGTCAAGGTGGTTTTGGTGCAGTATACGAAGGAAAATTACTAACAGGTAGCCTTGTGGCAGTAAAATTACTAAATGAATCCAAAGGAAATGGTGAAGATTTTATCAATGAGGTTGTCAGCATCAGTAGAACATCTCATGTTAATATTGTCACACTTCTTGGATTTTGTTTGGAAGGCCGCAAAAAAGCTCTCATCTATGAGTTTATGGCCAATGGTTCTTTGGATAAGTTTATCTACAAAAGAGGGTCGTCATCAAAAATTACATCTTTGAGCTGGGAGAATTTATATCAAATTTCAATAGGAATAGCTCGAGGGTTGGAGTACTTACACAGGGGTTGCAATACTAAAATTTTACATTTTGACATAAAGCCGCATAATATTCTTTTGGATGAGAATTTGTGTCCTAAAATATCAGATTTTGGACTAGCAAAACTTTGTCTCAGGAATGAAAGCATTATTTCTATGTCAGATGCTAGAGGAACAATGGGATATGTTGCTCCTGAAATGTGGAGTAGAAATTTTGGTGGAGTTTCACAAAAGTCTGATGTCTATAGTTATGGAATGATGCTATTAGAGATGGTAGGAGGAAGGCATAACATTAATGCTGAAGCTAGTCATACAAGTGAGATATACTTTCCACATTTGGCATACAGGAGACTTGAGTCGAATAATGATGTTAGACCGGATGAAATGATGAATACGGAAGAAAATGAGATTGCAAAAAGAATGACTGTAGTGGGGTTATGGTGCATTCAAACACTTCCCAATGATAGACCTACAATGAGTAGAGTGGTCGATATGTTGGAAGGTAACATGAATTCCTTGGAAATGCCTCCAAAACCTTTGTTTTCTTCTCCTACTAGATCAGAAACAGAATCTTCCTTGTAAATTATATTTATTTTGTTAAAAAATTTCTACAATACAAGAAAATCATTAAATAGAAACCAAATTTAGAGACCAAAAATATTTAATCACTGTATTGACTAAATTACATATTATTACTTACAAAATTATTGGTATCTAAAGTAGTTTATATTATTAATAAAATTTATAAATTAGTTTCTAAATTAGTATTTAATTAGTTACCAAGATTTTAGCTACTTTGTGTGCTATGTCTACGGGTCTCTCAAATGCAAGAAAATTAAATCAAGGAGGAACCTAGCATAGGAGTCTTATACGTTTTAACTTCGGAGAATGCATAAGGAGAGCTCCCTTCTTCTACATTAGTGATTGAAAGGGTTTGGAATAAACACAAAGGCCATTTTATGCGCACACTGTCAAACAATAAACTTTTCCTTTTGAATTTTCAAATGTTTGTGACTAAGATTGGAGTTTTAAATAAAAATATTTAAAAGAAATATAAAATAACATGAAATATTTAATTTAAAAAAAAATTGGACTCGATAAAACAATTACTCTTATAAAAATAGTTAAATTCCTTTTTATTTATAATTTTTTAATTAATTTAAAAAATTAATTTCATTGCTCTACCTTTAAAAGGGTTGAATTTAATCTATTTTTGTTTTAAGTTTAATATTATCGTTTCTGCTAAATCAACTTCATGGAATATTTCTCTGTCATGGTTTAAAACTATTATTACGTAATTATAACTACAAACCCTTCACTGTAATAATTTAATATTTTTTATTAACTTTTAAAGTTTAAAAAATACACATAGTGTAATTTATTATTTTTCACTATAAATATTTAATTTTTTTGAATCTAGAGTTCATATACTTTTTTATTAATTCTATACATATTAATACTAATTAAAGATATTAATTTTTACAATTTGATTTTTGTTTAGAATTCAAACATTATACTTTTAAAATTAATTAAAAATATTATCACTACAAGAAAATCATGAAATAGAAACCAATTTTTAGATACCAAAATAATTAGTTGCAATAGTAACTAAATTAGAAACCATTTTAGAAACTAAACAAAATTTTGGTTTCTAAATTAGTTTCTATTATTGTTAAATAGTTTCTAAATTGGAATCTAATTAACAACCAATGTTTTTTCTACCAAATTTAGAAATTAAATTATTAGTAGTTAATATTTTAATTTTTTTGCTAATCTAGTTCATTTTAAAAAAAATAAAATTTGAGTAAAAATTATTTTACCTTAGGATTAAACTCATATACAATGTTTAAATTGTTTAACCTTTAAGTGTTTTTATACCCACTGCCAAATAATTTACACAAAATTATAACAATTTTATAATTTTACATTATAGTTTTTTTAAATCAAAATTATACGCATGGTGATACCAATTATTTAGTTTCTAAATTTGGTAAAAAAGTCTTGGTTGCTAATTAGATACCAATTTAGAAACTATTTAATAAATAATAGAAACTAATTTAAAAACCAATTTTTTTTTTAGTTTTTAAAATAGTCTCTAATTTAATTATTATTGCAACTAATGATTTAATTATTTATCTTTCAAAATAATTATATTCATTGCATTTAAGTTAATTTTGTCATCAATAAGTGTTAGTATTCAATTAAACAACATAGACAAAGAACTCTGAAATATATATTTTTTATTTGAAGTATTTTATCATCAATAAAATATGTTCTAAAATTATTATTTACAGTATTTATTCATTTATAAAATTAGTTATATTTTAATTTTTAAGTTAAATATGAAAGATTTTCTGATGGAAAAAATCATAATATAATAATATTTACTTTTATTTATAATTTGTTTATAGATATAATCGAGTTAAAGTTTCATATTAAAAAAACATAATTATAAGGCTGCTGATATGTGATATATTCACACTGTAAACAGTAAAAATATACCTTTCATATTTCAATAAATTAATATTTTATTTATTTTATTTTATTTTTAATTTAAAATATTATTATATTAATATAAGTATTTATCAAATGTATATTTTTTTTACTGTTGATGGTGCTAAAAAAACTTTTTCCTAATTATAAATGTAATACAATTCAAAGTATTGTTACTACTTTAAATTAGGTTTATATTTTATATTTAATTTTATGTACATAATAGTTTTCTTAAAAATTAACTTATAAATTATGTATTAAGCACTTATTATACAAATTTAATTTTTTTTAATAAAACAAGATTGAATAATACATAAGATAATTGTGATAATTTTTTAGTTTTTTATAAATTTTATTCCATACCTTAAACTGACTATATCTTATAAATCTATTTAATAAAAATAATTTTTATTAATAATATGGTTCTTTATACGTTCCTTCACTTAAGGTGATATATGAATATCACGTTAATACAAAATATTACAACAAGATAAAATTTAACAAATATTTCTTAAAATATATTAAAATTAGTGTGATCGACTTCTATATACTTTACATAAAAACTCATTTTAATGAAACAAATGTTATAGTTTTGAGATAAAAATTCTAATAATAACTACCCTTATTACATTTATAAATTTTTTATTTGGAATTTCAAATTATTTATATTTTAAAATTATTTATTATGTAATGATTTGTTTATATAATATTTATTCATTTATTTAATGTATTTTAAAATCTACACATTACATTATATCAAATAATTCTAAAATGATTATTCAAATTAGTATGTCCAATTTTATAATATCTTTATTGTAATTATTTATGATATTATTATTTTAATTCAAATATAATATATAAAATCAGTTTCATATATATATATATATATATATATATATATATATATATATACACTGTAAAATTTACTTTTATAATAAATATTAAATTTGTTTTCAAAGATCCGCGTGTTAGACTGTTTGAAAGAATAACCTAATAGGTAATCTAAATAGAAACCCAAAGACTTCCTAAATATTTTATTTTTTATTATGTTTAAATTTTTTTTGTTTTTATCAAACTAAATTTATATAAGAAATATATTACATTTTAAAAATAAATATGGGAGTTTTGTTTACATATACCAACGGATCGAAATGCTTTGTAACTTTTACTTGTCTTCTTTTCACATGGAGACAAATTTCTGGTATCTTTCAACTTCATTACACACTAAAACGTAATCTACTCATTATAAAAATAATAATTAATAATTAATACATTTTGATCAAATATCTTAAATTTATTATTTAAAATAGTTAAACTTAATAAATGAGTAATAGCGTGTAAAATAAAAACTAGTTTTGTTTACATTTGAGAGAAAATTCAGGGTAGCTTCTAATTTGATCATTTCAAAATGATTGTTGACTTGAATTGGTTGTGGAAAATATCTAGACTCTTACCCCTTCTTCTCTTCTTTACACATGGAGAGAAATTTCTGGTATCTTTCAACTTCATTACACATTAAAACCTAGATATTACTGGATCTACTAGAATTCTATGACCATTAAATCTCCCATTAAAACGTAAGAGAGACACTTAGCTGTTTCCTATGTATGCACATGAATTGAAACTAAAGATGTTCCGCACTCTCACTCTCTTCTTTCTGTTCTCTGTAACTCCAACACTTGTTCTTCCAACTAAGTCTGATGTCAACTTCAACACTTCGTCTATGCTTCTGGGTACGTATACATCTATGCAACCACATATATCACAACAAATATATGTTTTTCTGTTTCCTTCATTCAACTACCCTATATTATAACCATATTACTCATGCTAATGCTTGCAGCTCAAACCCACTCAAAAACCCTAAACAAAGTCGGTGATGATGTCTTCATGGCGTGTGATGATAGAAAAAGTAAGCACCTTTATATTTTACACAATTTTAACTATGCATATCTTTAGTGTTTATTCTCTTTTAAATCCACAAATTATACACACTTTTTACCTCTATGAAATGGTCAAAGAAAAAGGGTCATGTTTGTGTTAGAAATAGTATAGTTGACGCAAACAACTGAAAAGAGTGCTGATTCATTCACAAAATTTTCTATACATAAAATTGAGGAGTGGGATACTTCTCTAACAAATTACTTTTTTTAAGGTTGCAGACCACTTTTTGAGTTTTTCTAAGTTTAATTATATGTACTATTCAATTCAAATTCACTAAATTTAAATAGAAGTAAATTATATTAATCCCTTTAAGGTATTTAAATAGGTAAACAGGGTGCATAAATACTTAAAAATAACGAGTATTGTGGCTGTAAAATGATGATCTTTTAATCATTTTTTATGTACATGAAGTGTTAATAATAAAAATAAAGACTACTTTAAATTTCAATAATTTTATAGTTTATAAAATAATCTTTAATTATATAGTAACTATTCTTAAAATTAGTTTTTATTTAATAATTTCTTATAGTATTAAATAAAAGTATATTATATTTCACCTTTTTAGAAATATTTAAATGGGTAAACAGTGTATGCAACCAAAGCATGAGTAATTTTTATTTTATCATTTGCTTTAATAACTAATGGCAAAGTAGAAATTAAATTTATTATTTTTATAATAATCGTTTAAAAATTTATTAATATTAATTTTTATTGGTTATTAATATAATTTTTTCACCATAATAATATATAAAAAAAATAACTCTTTATTTCTTTTTAATGTAAACAAACTTTTTAAGGATAATTTTTTTTTTCTATTTAATACCGTCAAAAACTAGTTTTGAATGCAAAACTTGGGATCTTTAGTATTTGAATAGCTATAAAGATAACAGTAGCTGGCAATTTTATTTTATCTAAAAAGGTAAAAATTATTAATATCATCTTCAAAGTTAGATTTCAGGCTGAAAAAAGTTATATCTTATTATAGTTAATCCCCTTTATTGAAAAATCTGTTTGTAAAGAAACTAACATCTACAGAGAAAAGAACGTAAATTTTAGAATAATAAAAAAGTTGTATATTTTGTTCTTTAAATAATAAAATTTAAAATGAAATATAAAAGTATACAACATATTTCATATAAAAAAAATTATGAGACTCAGTAAGAAAAAATTATAATTATTTTTAAAAAAAAATGACTCTTAAAAGTGAATGTTTAAATTTAAGTACAAATATGGGTGTTGATAAAACAATGTAAACAGATTGCAGCAGCAACAACAGCGTGGATAATCATTCTGCTTACGTGGCGCGAAGACTTGAGACAACTAATACTAATTCCAGCGGTAAGTAGTCCTATAATTTAGTTTATTTTGTGAGTTTTAATGTTGTCCTAGCATAATTTTAATATATTAAAAAATTAATATGTTTAAAATATTAAAACTGGTATAAAAATAATATAAAAAATTCAATAGAAATTCTAATTCATATTTATTGTATTATATTAATGTTTTCGTTTAAAATATATTATATTAACTAACGAAAGTACATACATTATTCTGCCGGTGTGTTTGCATTTTTAACTATTTTTAAATTTTGTTGTACTTCTTTATTAAAATTATTTTATTAAATTAATATATATGTTAAATGTATAAATATTATTATAAATTTTACTGTATATTTCTATATATTATTTTGTGATAATACATTCTTTTAAAGAAGAAATTAAAAAAAAATAGTATTTATTCTCTATTTTAAAAGATATTTAAAAAATCTGAAAACACATTGTGTTTCCACTAGTAAATTTTTTATAATATAAGTAAATATTTTATTGTAAGTAAGTATTTAAATTTTAAAAAATAGTTATTTTAAAGAATAAAATTGAATTGTGTATAAATTTTTTTTCCCATCTCCTTATATACATTAATATTTCAACCATATTGATAAATAGTTCAGTAAAAAAAATTTATTAAATCAAAACTAATTTTATATATCAAAATAATTAATTACTATTCGATTAAATTAAAGATTATTTTATAAATTAAAAATATTATTGATATTTAAAATAGTTTTTATTATTAACCAAAATTTATAAAATAATTTTTAAATTGGTATTTAACATTGTAACTAATGTTCTACTACCTTATATTTTAAATTCGTCTATATTAATATTTAAAAATTAATTTAAAATCTAAATTATATTAATAGTCAAAACTTAGACAATTAATTAGATACAAATTCAAAAATTATTTTAAATATAAATATTTTTTTTTCTAAATTAGTATCTAATTTAATTAATATAGTAACTAATTATTTTTTATCTCTAAATTTAGTTATTTAATATTTTTTTTAATGTTTGTTACTCAAAGTTATCTTTGAACATTTAAACTCTCTCAATTGCTAATTTATAAACTATAAATGAGAATAACAAAATCCTTCATTTGATATTTTTATATTATAATAGCAATTAGAGATTAACTAATTTAATTTGCATAATTTTTTCTTGCTAGTAAATATGTGAAATTTTGCTTTTCTGCTGTTTTAGTTTTTGATAAAATATTTATTTAAGATTACATTTGACACATTATTTTAATCAGTTCTTAATTTTTTTTACTAGCCAAATAGTATTTAACTTATTGGTTAAATAAACAAATTCCTTTTACTTGTTAGAATCACTTAAAATGATGTTTTTAAAATAAAATAAATTGGGTAACTTATTCGAGAAAATCAATGAGTCATGTGAGTTGTTAAATTATTATCTCAAATGTTTTTTGTTGTGGTAGAAAATCACATGAGCTTGTATTAATAATTTTGAACCAAAAACTGCTAAATAGATTGCAGTACCAATCCTTATATACGAGTTTGTTACAACATCGCACCAGAGGCACCACCATCGCCACCTGAACGATCAATTTCATTATCACCAGCACCAGCAACAGCGCCAGAATCAATGTTTTCACTTCCACCCGACTATTCTCAAGATTCAGGTATATTATTCCTTCTTCCAAATTAAATAATTAAAGCTTTCACGACAAAATTAAATTAATAATATCAACTATTTTATATAAAAATATTTTTTTAATATCTAAAATAGTATCTAATTTAGTTATTACAGTTATTAATTATTTTTTATTTTTAAATTCAATTATTATTTAATGATTTTTTATAATATATTAAAATAATTTTAAAAAAAATGTTTTTTTTTTATTTTTTAATGAAATTATAAATTTTTCGTAAATTTAAGTATTTTTATTAGTAATTTTTAGTTAATATAATATGTGATTTTTATTATTGGACGAAAATAAAAGGAAAGAAAAAAAAAGAAAAAAAGAAGAAGAGAAAGATAAAAATTTAATAGATTTAGAAAATTTAATAAAAAATGAATTAAAAATATTTTACTTTATCATATGTTTTAAATTTAATTAATTTTTTTTAAAAGAATTTAAAATATTGTATATGAAAATTTGATCTTTATTAATAAATTTAAAAATTATAAAATTATTGGAAATTAGTTCAATTAATAAAAAATAAATTATTTTAAATTTCGTTTAAATATTTAAAATTATTCTCTTATTCATGTCATTTATTTTCATATTCTTTCTTCTAATCTCAATATTTTTACTATAGACATCGGTAAATGTTTATTTAGACTAAAAGTGAATCTATGTTTATTTTTCGAATTACAATATCTGGATTATTTTAATGTTGATGTTAGGTCATATTTATTTTCTAACTAACTTTAGTTAAATTTTCTTTAATTTACTTTAAATGCATTTTTCAACTAAACTCAAACAAATATCTTTTTTTAATTTATGTTAACTAACATTATTTATTTTCATCTGATGTCAAATGTCAGTCAGTCTCATTTACATCATTACATCTAGTTTTTGAACAACATAGGTAAAGATTATTTTTCGATTAATGTTGGTTAAGTTTTTTTTATTTATTTTATTGTTAAGTATAAGTACAACTATTTTTTTATTAATTATTTTTTTAATAATATTTTTTTATATAACGATATAGGATTGTTGAAATTAGATATCAACCTAATTGAGATATTAAGTTGTATAATAATAAAGTCTAACCTAAAAGTATTTATAAAAAAATTTATTAAATAAAATTAATTTTTAAAATTAAAATAATTAATTATTATATTCATTCTCACTGCTTTTTTTGTTTTTATTGTTGCGCAGATAACCATCAGCACACACGGACAATTATAATTATTATAGGTAATAGATGCATTATCCTTTTATATCTCCTCCTAATTTATTATTTTATGAATTACATTCATGATAAATCTTTAATCCATCCGCGAAAAAAATGCAAATTAAAAAAGTATTTTTTTAATTATTAACTCTACTTTTATTACATATTTAGATGATGATGAATCTATAATAATTTTAGACCTTATTTTTTTGTTCTGGTTGGTAATCTAATAAAATATTAAAACAAATTATGTCTTCTCAGAGATTTATTGAGTGGTGCTTCCACATTTATTCCAAGAAAAAGGACTATCAAATTTCTAAATCAACTCAAGTAGAATTTCTCATCTTTAGACTCTAAAAAGTATTTTAATGATGTAAAATGTATCTTCTTTCATCTAGAACAATTTTAGTTAAAGTTTAAGTTGAAAATATAGATTAATTATATAATAATTATCTTATCACTTCTCAAAAAGTTGGTATATATAGGAATTATGGATGTCAAGTTTGATCATTAAGAAAAAGAAATTAATCTACCAAGAGTTTTAGTAAAAGTATTAGTCAATGTAATGTAAGAGTTAAGACACAAGTTGGTTTGATGTTTCCATTAGAAATCTCATCTCAAACAAAGTGAGAAATCTGAATATCATTTATGGAAGACTAGGTTTTTAGCAATATGAAGGGTTGCTTGACAATAACAAATGACATGCATAAGTTAAGGGCATGAGACATGAAGCAAGATAAAAAATATTTCAGCCATTTCAACTCACAAGGTATGGTTTCTAATGAATAGGTATTGAGTGAAATATCATATGATATTTCTTTGTTTTCCAAGAGATCAATGACTGACGTAACAACACAAATCACCTCATAAGAGATTGTCGTGTTATGGGATAACTAACCCACTCAAAGTTGCACCAACCATATATTTTTAAGTCACTATCTCCACACAAAAGAATTTCTTGTCCAAGATTTCCTTTCAAATATCAAACAACTAGCAATGCAGCACCTCAATGCTCTTGTCTTGGTTGTTGCATAAATTGAGAAAGAGTATGCACACAATATGAAAGTTCAGTTATTGTAAAGCAAAGATAAATAATTCATCCTGCCAATAATCTAAAAACAAATATACAGGTAGATCTTAAATTGATAGATGATTTTATGGTTGTTCAAACAAATGATAAGGTCATTAAAATACACAAGAACTACAAGATGCAAATCTGATTTCTACAACATAAATCATTAAGGGATTGAATAAAGTAATAACTTTTGAGGACAACTTGGTAAACCAACATCTAGGAGCTTATTTCAATATGTAAAGAGATTTTCTAAGTTTGCACACCATTCCAAGTTTTTGAACAACAAAATCAAGTGATAATTTTATGCACACTTCCTCCTAGAAAATGAAAAGTACAAACCACATTCAAAATATGATGATGTTTTCTTTAATCCTTCAATTTTGTTTTGATTTTCTAATGCAAGATGTTTAAAAAATTAATTCCATGATCAAGAAGATAACTCTTCATGCAACTTAATTATGTCCCATTATCACTCATAAATATTTTTATTGTTTGTTGTATTATTTTTTTACACATGCAAAGAAATTTAGTGGTCTTTGTGAGACTTTATCAACAAGTAAATAAATTTAAATAACTCGTGAAAAATCATCAATTAGGAAAAAAAAAACTCCAAATGAAGAAGGAGTTTAATATGGTCCCACAAATTACAATGAACCAATTTAAATGCCATGTTTTTTTTTTTGTGATCACTTAAAGGAAAATTTTCCCTAGCTTGCTTGCTCTAAGACATGCATCACAAGCCTTATTCAAAGATTAAAATTTGTTACTTCCGCTAATACCAAGAATTAACTATGTGATTTTAAATAAAGAATGCCCTGGCATCTATGTTAGAGGTTTGCATGGTTCACTTCATCAACTCTAAAGACCTATGATCCTTGAATTCTATGAAAAAAAATAGAGCCCCTTT